>NW_026606325.1:600000-903108 GCF_029834395.1 Sorex fumeus
TATTATATTAACTTTTTTGTCTTATTTAGGGGTGTTACACCAGTGGTGCTCAGGGATCACTCCTGGTGGGTTCAAGGAGCAATATGGGGTGCTAGGGATTGAACCCAGTTGACTGCATGCAAGGCAAGAGCTCTACCCACTGTCCTGCTTTAGTTCCCTTGTTATACCTTCTTGTAGTTAATCTTCATTTGTCATCTGGTTCTAGCTTTGTCTTTATTGTCAATATTTAAGTTTTGTTTGTCATCTATTCTGAACATTTTACTTCAAATAGTGTTGTTTTTTTTGTTAAATAGATATGTTGAGATTGTTAATATAAATCTAGTATGGGATAAGAAGACTGGGAAATCCGGAGCACAGTTTTGGCTGTTTTAATGGCATCAAGGTGAGTATATGTGTGAAGAAGGATTTGGCTGAATGTTTCTGATGTAATGGTTTGGTTTGAGTTTTCCCCTGATTCAGACAGGCCCAGGGCCATGAGGATGAGACAATAAAAGTTTCAGGAGTGTAGGGAAATGGATCTAGGAAGCAATTACATGGGCCTCTGCCCCAGTCAGCACTTTTTTTCCCTCAGTATTAGTTATACCACCACCCATCCAGAGAGGCCTTTCTTTCTTACCTTTCCCTCGTCACCACTGTAGTTCTCCAGTCCAGGAGAGTGACTCTTAGAGAATTTGTCACTGATTGCACCAATAATAAGTAGTTACGATGACAGCATGGAATGGGATTATAGGTTTTCATTATATGGATCCTCTATTCAAAGTCAGTCAAAGAAGGGATGGTTTTCAAAACATTTTTTCTATCTTTGGGTCATACACAGCGATGCTCAGGGTTACTCCTGGCTCTGCACTCAGGAAATACTCCTGGCCTTGCTGGGGGAACCATATGGGATGCTGGGGATCAAACCTGTGTCGGCCACATGCAAGGCAAATGCCTTACCCTCTGTGCTATAACTCTGGCCCCTCAAAAATGTCTTTATTCATTTATTTATTTATTTTGCTTCTTTGTGACACCTGGGGATGCACAGTGACTCCTGGCTCTGCACTCAGGAATTACACATGGTGGTGCTCAGGGGACCATATGGGATGCTGGGAATTGAACCCATTTTGGCAGTGTGCAAGGCAAATGCCCTACCTGCTGCCTTATTGCACCACCCGATACTATTTTAATTTATCCGACTTCTCTAGAGAAAAGAAAATTTAAGGAATTCACTGATGGGCATACACGCTTTCAAGAAAATCTTCTAAGACTTTTACAAAGCTCATCATTTTTAAATTGGAGGATGACAATTGGTATACTTTGACTCTTCATCTTATAAACTTTGCTCTTTTTACTGTCTTGCCATGAATACTAATATACTGTTAAAATTCAAATTATTAAACTGCATGATAATAGTACAGCGAGTGCGTTGGGTGTTTGATTTATATACAGCCAACCCGGTTTTGAACTCTTGCATACTATATGGTCCTCCAAGCACCACCACTCCAACTTCAAGTTATTTTTGGGGGGTGGGAGTCACACCTGATGGTGCTTTGGCTTACTCCTGGTTCTGTATTTGATCTAGTGTATTTAGAAAATAGGAACTTCTGGGGAGAGTTGTATATTTTTTCATTTCCTATTTGGTCCTCCTGTCCATTTTTTTATCTCCAGACAAAAAGGAAAAAATGAAAATGAAGAAAAGCGGGAGGTACAGCCAGATCCAGCAGTCTCCTCTTCATCTCTTCATCACCCAGAAGCAAGATGCTAAAGGAAAACAATTCCCTTGACTGTATAAAAAGTTCAACAGCAAGAACTCTAAAAACGTTCAGGAGTAAAAGTCCAGGGAGGGGCTGAAGCAGTACCAAAGATCCCCTGAGGTCAGGACAGTCTACCACTCCGGAGCAGAGGCCCAAGACAGGGAGCCAAAGAAAAAGCCAGACAGGAATACAGGTCCTTATGTAGGAGAATGGAAAGGGAAGAAAAGAATAGGCATAGGGACAGAGATCAAATGTCAGATACCCACTTTGGCTGGCAGGCACAAGGAGTGTTCTGAATGGCATGGTTTCAGGAGTAGGAGTAGGAGTTTGAGAGCAGTGATAAATCCCAAAGGTATCAAAGATCCTGGTACTCCCAGGATTAGGGATCCCCCACTTCCAGAGACTATAGGCATCACTAAAACTGCAGCCGATTGAGTTGCTTGGTAGAATTGGACATAAAATGGTTTCTTCTTGTGTGTGTGTGTGTGTGTGTGTGTGTGTATGTACAGTCCCACCATGAGGTATTCATGACTTACTTCTAGCTCTGGCTCAGGGGTCAATCATGGCAGGGCTCAGAACTATATGAGGTTCTGGGGACAGAACTTAGGACAGCTGTCTGGAAGAGAAACACCCTATACACTGAACAGTATCTCTGGCCCCAGATTTGAACTATTATAAGAAGCAGTTCTTCAAAAGCAAAACCAATTATTTCTCACTTTTGATATGTAAAATCTTCTGAAGCTCAAATATTTTATTCCCGTGTATATCAATCCTTGAGAGAGATGTACTCTCTAAAGTCTGATGTCCTACTTCTTTTTGAGGTGGGGGCGGCAGGTAACACCTGGCGAAGCTTATGGATTTCTCCTGGCTCTGCACTCAGTACTATTGGCAGTGCTTGGGAAACTACGTTGGATGCCACGGGGATTGAACGCAGGTTAGCTACGTGCAATTCTCACGCCGAACCTGCTCTTTTATCTCTCCGTTGCCTGATGTTCTCAATTTTTAGGCACAGTTTGTTGTCCTTGGGAATATATTTGGTACTAATCAGATTACATGTGGTAAATTGGTTCATTTATACATCCAAGAACCTATAACGCCCCCTAAGAAGTATGAGAAATATTTAAGAAATAGGAAAATATCGATTCTTGAATTTTCGTCTGTGTTGGATGACTGTCCATTTGGCAGATAAAACCGAGAGATGTGTGACTTAATTCGGTATAAGTAGCGTGATATAGATACAGTAATGAAGTTGTTAGTCTGTTCTCTTTATATTGAGATGTGTCTTTTCCTGAATCATTTTGTTGGTTGATACATTTCCACATATGTTCCTTGCCATTTATTTTTATTGAGAAATTGACACAACAAAATTCACCTCATACAAAAATGTAGTTTTTCAAAATTGCCTTAATATTGGTTTGAAATATTGTAAAGATTGTGCTGTTAGCTTCAGACCTTTATATGTGTATAAATGTCACAACATCCACCACCAATCTTTGGGTGCTATCCCACCACCAAAAAGTCCGTGCTGTTTCCTTCCACTACCAACTCCTTCTCTCTGAGAGTCACCATTATGTTCCTTCAGTCTAGAAAGTTTGTTATTTTTTCCTTTTTAATGTTTTTGGTGAAGCAAGAGAGTTTTATTATTTTTTAAAACTCAAACTAATTGTTTTTTTTGGGGGGGTCAGGCCCGGTGAAGCTCAGGGGTTGCTGCTAGCTCTACCCTCAGTAATTACTCCTCGCTGTACTCGGGAACCACATGGTTTTGTATTATAGGCCATATCGTGCTCTGCTCAGGGTTTACTTCGGGCTTTGTACTCAGGAATCACTTGTGACAGGTTTGGGAGAAAATATGCTTTGCTGGGGACCAAATCACGGTCGACTGCATGCAAGGCACACACCTTACTTGAATACTCTGTCAATCCTTGAAAATTAACCATTTTGTCATAGACTCACAGACTCTGACTCTGAGGGTTGCTATCTGTGCTCTGAATTCAGGATTCCATGTGTCTGAAAGTTCCATCATTCCTTTAAGTTTGTAACTTTATTTAAACAGTTATTTACAATGTAGCCTGTCCCAACACTGAGAAAGCCTGTCGATTTTAGTGACAAAGCCTGTAGATTTTGAACACCTGAACTTTCAGCAGGTTAATTTCTGGGTAAGGATCTGTTCTGAGAGAGTGGATTCTCTCCAGATGCAAGACTGCGATTTTGCTGTTGGAGAGTGAGCAGCTGCCGTGGCTCAGTTTGAACAGGCCCTGGGCTGGCCCCTGAGGTCTCAGCCATGCATGGGCGATAGAAGAAGTTTTGGCAGCTGGTTGATCTCTTTCATGATTTTGAGTCTCTGGAGCAAGAACGATAGATGAGCCTACACGGTATGGTGTGTGATTCGTGGGTATGACTGCCAGAGCTTCCAGGGGAGGTAAGGGGAGGGAGCCCATCCCAAGTCAAGATATCAGCCACAAAAACTTGCATACTTGAATTTTCAGCAAGGTAATTTCTCAATAAGCCTCAATCCTGAAACAACAGGGTCCACTCAGAGAGAAGGCAGTGTGGGCTGGCTTTCCCACCGTGTAGAAAGTTTTCTTGCATTCACAGGGTTTCTCTCCTTTGTGAATCTTCTCAAGTTCAGTGAGGTTCCATTTCATGGATAATCTTTGCCTACATTTCATGCTCTAAGGGTCTGTCTCCTTTGTAAGATATGTTGTGTATCGGGTGACCTTATTTGTTGTAAAAAGTTTTCATCCACACTTTACATTCATATCGTTTCTCTCCTGCACGAATTATGTTGAGTGAGGTACAATTTTATTGAAAAGGTTTCCTACATTCTTTGCAATAAACAGGGTTTTTCACATGTATGAAGTCTATGTTTAATGAGACACGATTATAAGGAGAAAGTTTTCCTGTTTACTTTCTATTCACAGGTTTTCTCTCCATGAATTTCATTCCTATTCAGTGAGGTATGATTTTTTTTTGCTACTTGAGTCACACCTGGCGATGCACAGGGGTTACTCCTGGCTCTGCACTCAGGAGTTACCCCTGGCGGTGCTCAGGAGACCATATGGAATGCTGGGAATTGAACCTGGGTTGGCCGCGTGCAAGGCAAATGCCCTACCTGCTGTGCTATCGCTCCAACCCAATGTGAGGTATGATTTAAAAGGAAAGTTTTCCTACATGCATAGGGTCTCCTCTCATGGTTAGTGAGGTTTGATTTCAATGAGAATGTTTCCCTACATTTACAGGGTTTCTCTCGTGTGAATCCTGTTATGTTCAGTCAGTAATGACTTAATGGAAAAAGATTTCTTCCTGCATTCACTGCATTGGTAGGGTTTATCGTATGTGAATTCTTATGTTTAATCAGACATGACTTACAAGAGAAAGATCTGCAGCATTCAATACATGAATAAGTTTTCTCTCTTGTTTGAGTTCTCATGTTGAATGAGAGAGGATTTCACCATGAATGTTTTTCTACATTGTTTATGTACGTAGGGTTTCTCTCCTGTGTGAAATCTTTCATGTTGAATTAGATCTGGCTTCCTTGAGAAAGTTTTTCTACATTGTTTTTATTTGTGTTTCTCTCCTGAGAGACTCTGTTTTGAGTTATCTCTCATCCATGGCTCTACTCCTTGTTTTATTTTTATTTTTTCATGGCTCTACTCTTTCTTCAACTTGATGATTGCTTCAGGTGTGATGACAGAGTGTCCCAATGATTCCAGGTCCTGTAGTTTTCCAGGGTGACCTCACTGAATGGGGTCCTCTGTTCATCAGCCAGGAACTGCCATTCTTTCCACGTGAAGTTCACACGCTCCTCCTCAAACAGCACCGTCCCCAGAGGTGATTTCATTGCATTGGTATCTTTTAGAAATTCGGTGAGCTCTTGAAGTAGAGTTGAGGAAGATTGGGAAAACTGGCATGGCTGGCTCCTGTATCTTAAGAGTCTTATATTTATGGTTTGAACAGAAGACTGCATAATTTTATGATCAGGCCAAGTTAGAATCTTTCTTTCCTGCACCTGCTGTCTGTGCTCTTCTGCTGCCTTACACCCTCTGTTTCGTACCAAGGTCCTCCACAATAAATTTTATTGAAGCAGCCCATCTTGTGGAGCAACTTTTGCCCATGACGACCCTGGCAGCTGCAAGTTCTGGTGGAAAGCATCATTGGAGTTTTGATGGGCTCTGCAAGAAATCTTTTGAAAACCCGAAAACTGTGCCACCCCTTGTACACCAGGGTGTTTTTCCATGGTGACCTCTCACAGGGAAAGTGTATTGCTTGAGCTCTGCCCCTCATTATGCTTATCCCAAATTGATCCTCTCTGGGGAGAAGTAATCTATTCTTGGCTCAATTGAATTTTTCTGGGTGGAGGCTGATGGTGATGGGTATACCACCAGGTCTCAGGTCTTATTCTTGATACTAAGCTCAGGGATCGATCCTGGGTGAGATGTGTGCAGGGCAAGTTTATTAGTCCTAAGGCTCTAATGAACATCATTGGAATTGGTATGAGTATGTCAGACAATTTGTGAAATTCTTTGGCTAGGATGGTCAGGATAATGGGGGTCGTCTGCCACCCCTTGGTGAACACAAACTTTTCTTCTACTTCCTAGTGTCCCCTTTTAAGGAAATGATATTCCTGGTACCCTTCACCTGTTTTGTCCTCCCTCCGCCCACACACACACAATTTATCCAGCCGTACCTGCTGTCCTGGCTCTCTAGATCCTCTGTTTTAAATTTTTTAGAACTCAGAAAGATAAAAAAACAAAACCCTGATGTGCGTATTCCTAAGAGATTGAGTTTTTCAGAATAGCAGCTCCTTCTATCGTTGAATGAGGTGGGGAAACAGGAAGCTAGACACAAGCCAGTTGTGTCATGGAAAGGCTCTGGTCATCAGCTATAGCTCCAGGACTGAACTTGGGTCAGCCGCGTGCAAGGCAAACTTCCTATGCTCTGTATTATGAATGTAGCCCCTTCTGTAATATTTTGGACCACTCGCTCATTGTTTTATTTATTTAATCATGAGCAACTGCAATCTCACTAAAAGTGGAAAGGGAATATAAAATAATATGCAACTGAAAGACCTGCAGGGAAAGTACTAGCATCAGAGGACGTGAGTATGTATGGGATGATGGACTCCTGAGGTACAGAAGGAATGGTCTTGTGGTTTAGTTGTTTTGCTTTGTTTTGTTTTGTTTTGGGACCACACGTAGCGATGCTCATTGGTTATTCCTGGCTGTAAACTCAGGACTTAATCCTGGCAGAACTTGAGGAACCATATTAGATGCTGTGGAATGAAGGTTGATTCAAGAAGTAAAAGGCAACTGTCCTAGTCACTATTTAGTGCTCTTGCCCAATGTTCTGGTAGTTCTAAGAAAAATCATAAGCCAATTCTTGTCCATAGTCTGAAATCATATTTTGGGTGGTCTTGCCATTCCTGGATGCAAAATGCTCCCTGGATTCCACAATATTCATTTCCTATTCGAGCATGCCAAAATCTTTGTTCCTGCCATCCAACCAGTCAGTTTGATGTTGCAGGGGCAAAACTGGGAGTCTTTTGTGTTGGGTCCTGCTTTTGCCATGGACAAGATGCCAGGATTGGTGTGCTCCTAGATGAAATTCTCTTTATTCCGCATCTCCTTAATTTTTTTCCTTTAAAAAAAAACGTTTAATTGTAGCCTTTGACTATCCAGTGGTTTGTGATGTGCCCTCCTAGGGTCTCACTCCTATCCCTGCATTCATGACAGGAGAATGCAGGAGTCTGGCCACCAAGTGAGAGTTCATCATCAACAGGCACAGTTTTTTGGGGGCGGTGGCGGCTTGCTCCACATGAAGGAGACCCAGTGAACCCAGTCTTTCTGAGGTAGCTTGGGCACATTTTCAGTGATGTTGATGGCTTTTTAATTATTTATTTTCACATCTGGATGGCAGTGGTAAAAGGTGCATATAGTTTTGGGCTTGCACTACTGCAAAAAATAAATAAATAATTTAATAAAAAATATATATACACCTGATGTCTTTAAGACTTGTTCTGAAAGAGACTAGGCTAGGGTTATTAAAAACAAAGAGAGAGAGAGAGAGAAAAGATATTTACTGTAGGACGTTTCTAGAACCTGCATATGCATACGCTGCATTGGTCCCATCAGAGATACCTTTTCTGAAGCATCTGAACTTTGGGACGGTAGTGCTGGAGGAACTTAGGAGGGGTCTGTAGTATGGAAGGGGTGCCGGGTACAGGGGCCTCGGGCTCAGGGTCCGGGTTCAGGTCGGTAGCATAGAAGATGAGATTGGTGGTGTAGACGAGCAGGAGTTTCAGCAAGTGGACCTTATCCTGCAGCTGGGGTGTGAGGGGATCTCCCAGGATCTGAACAAGGCGCCAGTCTGCTTCTTCACGTCCTGCACGATGATGTTGCCTTGCTGCGGTCTGGCCTTCACTGTCTTGATGATCAAATCCTTGCAATCGATCAGGGAGCTCCGCAGGTGCTCTGCAAAAGCTGTAGTGGTAGGTCGGTTGAAATGTCCCGCATAACATAGCCTGTTCACTTTCTTTCTTCCTTTTCGGGTCACACTCCATGGTATGGAGGTTTTTCATCTGGCTCAGTCTCAGGAATTACTCCTGATGCTGTTTGGAGGACCCTGTGCGTCAGAATCTCCTATTGATGAATACTAATCTGCTGGTGCTGCTACGGTGAAGGAAGTCTCACCTCGGGATTATTTTGGGAAAGCAGGAACTTCTGTAACCAAAGCCTTTCTTACTGGTACTCAGCAAAAAAATTCTGCTGACTTTGAAAGTCTGCACTTCCCTGCACAACTATTGGATTATTTTCTCCTATCCCATTCCAATCCGTCAGGTTTCCTCCTGAAGGCAGATCTCATTTCTGTTGTTTTCGGGATATTTGTGGACTCTCTTCCTTTTTCCTTTTTTGAGCTCTCTGAATTTTCAATTCTTTTGAATTGATCTGAGAGTTTGTTCCTTATTCCAGCCCCACAAGATTGTAATTGCTGCAGATATGTAGTACACTTTGAAGATGGAAATAACAGGTTCATGGGGTGCTCTAAAGTTGCTTTTGCACCGTCCTTCATTGCACATCAGATTTCCTTTCTGCCACGTTTGGAGAAGTACATGAGGGATTGGTTGCAGTCCTGCCCTCACATGCAGTTTTAGGAAATAGAGGTGTCACTCTGAAGGTGATTGAGGTCCTTTAATTGACTACACAGTGCGGAATGTGTCAAGGTTCTCTGTGGTCCAACTGCTGCCTAGAGAGCAGGGACATCTTACGCCATATTATCCCTCTGCTGAATAACAGAAGGAATAATAGTACTTGGTATCATTAATAGTGGTGACCAAGAGAGATGGATGCTTTTAAACCTTAAGGATGTATCTGCACAAATATTACATGGGAAGTCATTCATTACAAAAAAAGGAATGGCTAAAAATTATCACATTGCAGCATAGATTGTGGGTATGTTATGTTAGTTACATAACTGACTGTGGCCACAATAAGTTGACCAATTTTGAGAGATCAGGGTCCCCAAATAGGACTCTAACATAGAGCAGATACTTTCTGTATTCAGAAGAAACTTTATAAACTTTTTTTTATCTGCTTTACATTGATAAGGATTTTCGTCAACATGACTTTCATGTTGTTGAATTAGATATTCAAGTGGGAAGATTTACGACATGCTTTGCACCCCTAGGATTTCATACTGTATGAATTTGATAATGCTGAATTCTGCATGACATTTGTGAGACTGTGGCTGTTTCACATTTGAAATGTTTATCTTCAGAGTGACTTCGATATTGTTGAGTTAGATGTGATTTCAGTGGGAAAGATTTCCTACATGCTTGCTTGCTTTGCATGCAGCCCATCGGTTTGATGCCTGGCATCCCAGTACTCTGTCTCAGCATTTGATGCTTGCTATTTTGCTGACAGATACCATGTGAAAAGTGTTTGGTATTTTCTTAATACCCTGGTTGGCTGATACCAATTGATAGGCCTCTTGAGGATTTAACTTGCATTACCCTGATCTTTCACTTGCCTGGAATATACTATTTTCCTGATATATGTACCTGTCAGATACTAGCAAGTAAACAACTCTGAAGTGAAGAATGTAGCCACTTCTGGAGAGGCTTGATCTGATTCGTAAGTCCCACTAGAATTTTCAGGTTACTGACTTATACTTAAGTATTTCTAGAGCTGGGGAAACCCTGCATCAGGTAAGATGCTTCCCTTGTATATGGTCGACCGGGTTTGATCCCTGGCATCCATATAGTTGCCTGAGTGCAGAGCCAAGAGTAAGCCCTGAGCAGATTGTGCACTGGACCGGGCTGTGATTGATCCCAAATCCAGAAGAGAAAATGCTATAACTTGCATGGGATTGGATGGACTTCTGGTAAATGCAAGAGAATCGGAAAGAACAAAGGGTTCATCGGGTAGTCTCACCTATATGAGGTGTAAGGAAACAAGTTACCACCCAAGGATAGTGGAAAGATGACCAGGAGGATTATTCCTTGGTAGGAAGCCTGCCTGAATGACTGGTGGATTCCCAATGTCTCCCTCTTTGGGTTTTTAATTGAATTAGATATTTTTGTGAGAACATTTTCCTACCTCTTCCGTGAAAATTATTGTGAACTGTTACCTGTAGGAATTTATTGTTGTTGACTTAGATGTTACTTTATTGAGAAAGGTTTCTCACCTGTCCGACTTTGATAGTCTTGAGTTGGGTATGATTTCAGTGGGAACGATTTCCTACGTGCTTTATACCCCTGGGATTTCTTCCTGTATGAATTTGATATTGATGAATTCTACATGACTTTCATGAGAAAGGTTTACTACCTGCTTATATTGATAAGGTTTTTCTTCAGAGTGACTTCCATATTGTTGAATTAGATATTCTAGTGGGAAAGAGTTTCTGACATACTTTACTCCCCTAGGATTTCATACTGCATGAATTTGATAATGCTGAATTCTGCATGACATTTGTGAGACTGTGGCTGTTTCACATTTGAAAGGTTTGCCTTCAGAGTGACTTCGATCTTGTTGAATTAGATGTGATTTCAGTGGGAAAGATTTCCTACATGCTTGCTTGCCTGGCATGCAGTCCATGGGTTTGATCCCTGGCATCCCAGTACTTTGTCTCAGCATTTGATGTTTGTTAATTTGCTGACAGATACCATGTGATAAGTGTTTGGTATATTGTTAATACCATGGCTGGCTGATACCAATTGATAAGCCTCTTGAGGATTTGACTTGCATTACCCTGATCTTTCACTTGCCTGGAATATTCTATTTTCATGATACATGTATCTGTCAGATTCTAGCAAGTAAACAACTCTGAAGTCAAAAATGTAGCCTCTTTTGGAGAGGCTTGATCTGATTGGTAAGGCGCACTAGAATTTTGAGGTTACTCACTTATAATTAAGTATTTCTAGAGCTGAGGCAACCCTGCATCAGTTAAGATGCTTCCCTTGTATGTGGTCGACCGGGTTTGATCTCTGGCAGCTGTACAGTGGCCTGAGTGCAGAGCCAAGAGTAAGCCCTGAGCAGATTGTGCGCTGGACCGGACTGGGATTGATCCAGATCCAGAAGAGAAAATTCTGTAACTTGCATGGGATTGCATGGACTTCTGGTAAGTGAAGAGAATCAGAAATAACAAAGGGCTCATCGGATAGTCTCAGCTATGAGAGGTGTAAGGAAAGAAGGTGCCACCCAAGGACAGTGGAAAGAAGTCCAGGAGGATTATTCCATAGTTGGAATCCTGCCTCTAAGGCTGGGGGATTCCCAAACTCTCCCTCTTTGGGTGTTTTAATTGAATTAGATACATTTTTGTGAGAACATTTTCCTGCCTCCTCCGTGAATATTAATGGGGACTGTTAGCTCTATGAATTTATTACCTGTACGGGACTTTTGTGAGAACGTTTTACTACGTGCTTTATATTGATAAGGTTATTCGTCAGAGTGACTTCCATATTGTTGAATTAGATATGATGCTAGTTGGAAAGATTTCCTACATGCTTTACACCCCTTGGATTTCATACCGTATGAATTTGATATTGCTGAACTCTGCATGACTTTCCTGAGAATGTTTTGCTACCTGCTTTAAATTTGGAAGGTTGCAGCAGCCAATCTGTTTGATATGGCATCCTAGTACGCTGTCTCAGTATTTGATGTTTGGTATTTTCCTGATAGATACCAAGTGATATGTGTTTGGTATTTTGTCAATACCCTTGCAGGCAGATACGAGGTGATAAGCCTCTTGAAGTTTTGACTTGCATTGCCCTGATCTTTCACTTACCTAGAATATACTATTTTCCCGATATGTGTGTTTGTCAGATTCTAGCAAGAGAACAACTCGGAAGTTAAGATGTTAGCTTCTTCTGGAGAGGCTTGATCTGATTGGGTAAGACCCACCAGAATTTTGAGGTTACTCACTTATACAAGGGTATTGCTAGGGCTGTAACAATTGTCCATGGTGTATGATGCTTCCCCTGTCTATGGTCAACCGGTTTTGGTCCGTGGCATCCGTATAGTTGCCTGAGTGCAGAGTCAAGAGTAAGCCCCGAGCAGATGGTACACTCGACCCGGCTGGGATTGTTCCCAAATCCAGAAGAGGAAATTCATGGGGTTTCTTACGTGTACCCATTTAGTGCTGATAACTTACATGTGACTTTCGTGAGAAAGATTTCTCACCTGTCCAAATTTGATATTATTGAGTTACATATTATTTCAGTGGGAAAGACAACATGCTTTAGACCCCTCCTATTTCTTACTGTATGAATTTGATATTGTTGAATTCTACATGCCTTTCATGAGAAAGTTTTAGTACCTGCTTTACATTGATAAGGTTTTTCGTCAGAGTGACTTCCATATTGTTGAATTAGATATTCTAGTGGGAGGGTTTTCCTACGTGATTTACCCCCCGAGAATATTTTTCTGCATGAATTTGATATTGCTGAATTCTGCATGACTTTCCTGAGAATGTTTTGCTACCTGTTTCACATTTGAAATGTTTATCTTCAGAGTGTCTTCGATATTGTTGAATTAGATGCGATTTCAGTGGGAAAGATTTCCTACATACTTGCTTGCTTTGCATGCAGCCCATCAGTTTGATCCCTGGCATCCTAGTACTCTGTCTCAGCATTTGATGTTTGATATTTTGCTGAGAGATACCAGGTGATAAGTGTTTGGTAAAGGTAAAGGTAAAGGTAAAGGTAAAGGCCCTCCCGTTGATCGTCGATTTGCTCGAGCGGGACCAGTAACGTCTCCATTGGAGACTTTGTTGTTACTGTGTCTGGCATATCGAATACTCTCGGTACCTTGCCGGGCTCTGCGAGAGGGGCGGAGGAATCGAACTGGGTCGGCCATCTTGGCCGCTTGTAAGGCGAACGCCCTACCCGCTGTGCTAACGCTCCTTGCAGGCAGATACCAAGTGATAAGCCTCTTGCGATTTTGACTTGCATTTTCCTGATCTTTCACTTGTCTGGAATACACTATTTTCCCGATATGTGTCTGTCAGATTCTAGCAAGAGAACAACTCGGAAATTAAGACGTTAGCTTCTTCTGAAGAAGTTGATCAGATTGGGTAAGACTCACTAGAATTTTGAAGTTACTCACTTATACATGAGTATTTCTAGGGCTGGAGCAATTGTGCATCCGGTAAGATTCTTCCCCTGTATGTGGTCAACCGTGTTTGGTCCAAGGCATCCGTATAGTTGCCTGAGTGCATAGCTAAGAGTAATCCCTGAGCACTATCTGGGCTGGACTGGGGTGGGATTGTCCAGATCCAGAGAGAAAATGCTGTAACTTGCATGGGATTGGATGGAGTTCTGCTAAGTGAAGAGAATCAGAGAAAAAGGGGTTCTTCAGGGACTCTAACCTATTTGATGTGTAAGAAAACAAGGTACCACCCAAGGGCAGTGGAAAGAGGACCAGCAGGATTGGTCCATGTTTGGAAGCCTGCTAATTGTGCTGGGGGATTCCATAATTTCCCTCTTTTTTATTTTTTAATTGAAATATATAGGATTTTTGGGTACATTTTCCTACCTACTCCTTTAAAATTCATGGAGTTTCTTACCTGTAACAATTTAATATTGTTGACTTAGTTGTGACTTTCGTGACGTTTCTCACCTGTTTGAATTCGATATTGTTGAGTTAGATATAATTTTAGTGGGAAAGATTTCCTACATACTTTACACCCCTCAGATTTCTTACTGTATGAATTTGATATTGTTGAATTCTACATAACTCTAGTAAGAAATTTTTAGTACTTGCTTTACATTGATAAGGTTTTTCGTCAGAGTGACTTCCATATTGTTGAATTAGGTAAGATTACAGTGGGAAAGATTTCCTACATGCTTTACACCCCTAGAATTTCATACTGTATGAATTTGATATTGCTGAATTCTGCATGACTTTCGTGGGAAAGTTTTGCTACCTGCTTTGCATTTGAAAGGTTTGCCTTCAGAGTGACTTCGATCTTGTTGAATTAGATGTGATTTCAGTGGGAAAGATTTCCTACATGCTTGCTTGCCTTGCATGCAGCCCATCGGTTTGATCCCTGGCATCCTTGTACTCTGTCTCAGCATTTGAAGTTTGGTATTTTGCTAACAGATACCAAGTGATTAAGTGTTTGGTATTTTCTAGATACCTCCCTGGCAGATACCAAGTGATAGTTCTCTTTTGGGTTTGACTTGCACTTTCCTGACCTTTTCCTTGCCTGGGACATATTATTTTCCCAATATATTTTTCTGCCAGATTCTAGCAATAAAACACCACGGAAGACAAGAAATTAGCTTCATCTGGTGAGCTTGATCTGATTGGGTAAGATCCACCAGACTTTTGTGAGTAGTCAGTCATACTTAAAAATGTATATGGCTGGGGCAATAGTACAGAAAATTAGATGTTTTCCTTCCTTGGGGCCCACGTGGTTTGATCCCCTGCACAGCAGATCATTTCCTGAGTATAGAGGAGTTGGGATCAGAATAGGGACCATTTTGACAGTGATGGTTGGAAGGGATTTCTCTGGATGGAGATGTGTTTTGAAATTGGGTAACTGACCAAACATGATGGCCTCTCCGTATCGGTATTGGAAGCCATAAGCCCAAAAGGAGACAGAGAGATAAGATGAAATATGCCTGTCTACAGGCACGCTTGGTGACCCAGAGTGTGTGGAACTGGTAGAAGGCAAACTCAGGACATTGGTGGTGGAAGTGTATTTGGTGAAATGATGGATGTTGGAACATCGTATGTCAAAAACCTGATCACAAAAAGTTTATAACTATCTCAAATATTCAGGTAAATTAAAATGAATTAATAATATTGGTCACTGTCACTGTCCTCCATTGTTCATTGATTTGCTCGAGCGGTCCCAGTAACGTCTCCATTATGAGACTTTGTTGTTACTGTTTTGGCATATCGAATACCTCACAGGTAGCTTGCCAGGCTTTGCCCTGCAGGGAGATACTCTCTGCAGCTTGCCGGGCTCTCTGAGAAGGGCAGAGGATCGAACTCGGGTTAGCCATGTTGGCTGCGTGCAAGGCAAATGCCCTACCCACTCAGCTATCACTGTAGCCCCATAATATTGGTACTATCATAAAATATACATACATATTTTATACAAAAATTCAGTGATGGAGGGTCTTTGGTACTTTGATGCTTTCCAATGTACAATAACTTTGTACTTGAAAACCATAAATGTTAATACTTTCATAATGTGTTACTTTCAGTGCAATTAAAATGAAAGAAAAATGTAAAACCTCCACTGGTGGAGGTGGGCACTTTTCATTGGGGTGTTTTAATATCAGTCAAGAGAAATGGAGACTATGGTGTGGATTGTGGTGTTTAATGTTTGTTTTCTGAAATCTTATCATTGACAATATTGTAAAATTGTAAATCCCACTGAAATTTAAGAAAAGCATTTTATAGAAACTGTGCTCTCCCTGATTACTTGATGGCAATAAACAGTCTGCTGTTCTGTGTATACAAAATACAAACCAAAAATCTTGAACACTGTACAGGTCAATACTTTTGTAAGCATGTTTCCTACACTATAATAAAAATTAAATTTTGTTTGTTTTGTTGCTTTTGGGGTCACACCCAGCAATGCTCAGGGGTTACTCTGAGTATAGAAAACTGTTTAAGTTTGAACATGGAAAGGACAAGAAAACCAGTAATGTGAGGAATATTGTCTTTAATGGAGGCAGGGGGCAGGTGGGAAAGGGGAATATACCAGGGATATTGGTGGTTGGTAATGTGCAGTGGTGAAGGGATGGGTGTTTGATCATTGTGGATTGTAACCCAAACATGAAAGCTTGTAACTTTCTCATGGTGATTCAATAAAATCAAAATACAACAACAACAAAAGAAAACCAGTAATGGACCAAAGTAATCTTTCCTCAAACCCCCAATTTTTTTATATTTTATAATTTTTTGTTTCAATTATGTAGCGAGATCCAGCTATGCGAAAGGATCACTCCTAGAGGTACTCAGGGGACCATAAATGGCAGGTGATAAAGTGGTATGCAACTAAGGTTCGCCAAGTTCAAGGCCTTAACCGAATACTGTTTGGCCTTCAGAACCAAAACTTTGTAAGCAAAGAAGTTAGTTTCCAACACGACAAATATATCTTAAAATATATTATCAGCAGTTAGAGAGTATAGCAGATGTTCGCCTTACGTGTAGCCACCCCAACCTTGATCCACAGCACCCAATATGATTCCCCCAAGCCCAGAGTGATCTCTGAATGTAGAGCCAGGAGTAACTCTTCAGCACAGCAGGTGTGGCTCCAAAACCAAAATATATGTGTGTATAGATATGATTGTATATGCATATATATGTGTGTATACATATGTGTGTACACATACATATGTATGTATGTGTTTATATACAAATAAAGTTGACCAGAGTCATGCTAGAGCAGGTAGAGCGTTTGTATTCTATGCAGCTCACTCAGGTTCAATTCTTTGGACCACAGATTGTCCCCAAGCTGCACCAGAAGGAACCCCTGAGCTCAGAACCAGGAGTAAGCCTGAGCACCACTGTGGCCCAAAAATACAAAAAAAAATTGTTGAAGTCATCCGTTCCTTATCCCCCATAGCTATCTTTAAAATTAAGTGTTTCCAACGGGGCCTTACAAACAGAACTCAGGGACCATCCCGCGGATATTGGGTCAGACAACTCACTGGAAGGGCCCAAGGATGTGGTGCTGCACTGACTCTGCAGATTGGGGAACCTCCAGTGCCACCTGGCAGTCTCTGGGGCCACCTTTTGATGCTGTGAACAGGGCTTTTAGTGCTGCGGGAATCAGACGTAGTTTAATAATCTACGCTCCTAAACCGCTATCCTCTTGCCCCCCAAAATCAGTTGAAATGTGCAAAGATTAACCCTACCTCACACAGACAAAGGATTATAAAGAAAACTTTTAGGCATTTAACAAAAGTAAATCCTCGTTCAAACATATCCTACCTCTATAAATGCGTTTATTAGTATGACTCATGAGATTGTTCAAAGCAGCAAGGAATGTGTCCCAGGCAAAACAAGGAGAGAAGGGGGAAAGTGAAGAGGGGCAGGGAGGAGAAGAGAGGAGTGAGGGATAGGGGAGGAGAAAGGAAAGAGGGGGAAGAGGTAAAAGAGAGAAGGGCAAAGCAAGGAAGGGAAATCTGGAAGAGGAAGGGAAGGAAAAAGAAAAGAGGGTGGGCATGGGGAAGAGGAAACGGGGAGAGTTGGGAGGGTGGAGGAAGGCAAAAAAAAGCGGAAGGGGAGGGATAAGGGGAGAGGGAAGAAGTGGGGGGGAGAGAGGCATGGGAAAGGCAAGGGGGAGAGAGAAAATCGGGAAGGGAGGGGAAGAGGAGGAGGGGAGAGAAGGGGAAGAGGAGAAGGAAAGAGGATGATGGGGCGAAGGGGAAGGGAAGAAGGAACAAGGGAGAGGATTATAAGAGGATGAGAAGGGTAAGGGGAGAACAGGGACTGGAGCATAGCACAGCGGGTAGGGCGTTGGCCTTGCTCATGGCCAACCAGGTTCGATTCCCAGCATCCTATATGGGCTCAGGAGTAATTCCCGAGTGCATAAGCCAGGAATAACACCTGTACAAGGCCTGTTGTGACCCAAAAAGTAAAAAAAAAGTAAAAAGAACAGAAAATGTACGACATTAAAAAATAGAGGACAGGGGATGGGGAGAGCACGGAGAGGGGGAAGAGGAAGGAGAGTGGGAGAGAAAGGCAGGAGGAGGGCGAGAGCAGAGCAAGGAGAGGCGGAGAGGAGGACCCAGAAAGCCAAGTGGACATAAAGGGGAAGGGAGAAGAGGGGAGAGGGGAATGAGAAAGGAAATGGGGAGGGGGAAACGGAGGGGTGAAAAAGCTAAACTGTCCGCGTGAGACACGTGCCGGTTCTCGAGCGCATGCGTTCCTCGCATTACGTCCCTACGTGCCTAATCTCTTCCGGATTAAATGGTCTCTTCCGGGGCAGCTCTAGTCTAATGAGATTACGCGCTGAAGCCGGGCGACCGATCGTTGAACGGCTTTTTCCAGAGGTCGTTACATCGGCATCTTGGAGCAGAAACCTGTGGAAGATGAAGTAAGGCTCTGGTTGTCCTACGTGGAGTGTGGGAGGTCGGGGCTGGGGGATTGGGATGCGGGGCGAGAGGAGCTGAGGGAGGAGGCGGGGGCCGAAGCGTCCGAGGGGGCGGGGGTCGCGAATTCTGGACAGGGCCGTGACTCTTCCAGTGGAGACCTAGTTCAGCGTCTGGGTCGCTGGGACATTTCTTTACTCTGCGGCAACTTCCGCAGCCCATTGACGAAATTGAAGTTAATCAAGGAACTCAAGGAGCGAGGGGTCCAGCTGGGGGTGGCGGAGAAGGTGTCCTGGCACCCCGAGTACAAGGACAGCGCCTGGATCTTCTCGGGTGAGTTTTGCCGCGGTGCACTTCGGGTTCCCCGCCGCCTGGCTTTCCAGGGAGGGTTTCAGCCTTCTGCCTCTCTTCTCCTGTTATTCCTCTCCTCTCCCTGGCTCTCGCGCCCCCCCTCCTCGTTTAGGTGACACCCAGAGGTGGTCAGGCGTCACTCCGGGCTCTCCATTCAGCAGTTCCTTCTGGCGGTACTCACAGAACCTATGGGATGGTCCAGGGATGGTGCCAGGGATCGAACCTGGGTCAGCCTCATGCAAGACGATTGCCCTACCCGCTACACGAGCGCTCCAGCCCTGCCGGCATGTATTTCTGCTTCTTATTTTGGGGCCCACACCTGGTGGTGCTCCTGCGTTTCTCCTGGCTCAGTGCACCAGGATCACGACTGGCGGTGTCTGGAATTATATGGTATGCCAGAGATGGGACCCACGATTTTGGCCATGGGCACGGCAAGCGCCTTACCCATTGTACCATTTTTCCCGCACCCTTATTTCTGTTCTTTTTCCAGGCTTTCATTTTTCCCCTCCGTTTCTCACCCTCCCATCCCATCTTTCTTTCTTTTTTTTTTTCATTAGTGAAACACCATGAAGTACAGTTGAAGACTTACAAGTTTTTGTGCTTGGGTTTCGGTTATAGAATTGATTGAGTACCAATCCCACCACCTGTGCCCATTCTCCACCCCCACCAATACCGGTATCCCACTCCAACCCCCATCCCCCATCTCACCCTGCCTCTGTGGTAGGGCAGTCCCTTTTGTTCTATCTCTCCTTTTGGGTGCTGTGGTCTGCAGAAGAGACATTGGGTGGCAGTCATGTTCGGTCTATAGACTACTTTCAGCATGCATCGCCCATCCTGGGCAGATATTCCCAGAACCCTTTATTTGGTGCTCCCTTCTCTATCTGAGCTTCCTTTACCCCTAGAGTGTGCGGCTGGCCTCTGAGCCATGGAGTGAACAACCTGGTATTTATCACAGCTGTTCTTCAGTGTTAGTCTCTTATTTTGTTACACTGTTACCCAGATGAATGCGATCTTTCTATGTCTGTCCCTCTCGTTCTGACTCATTTCACTTAGCATGATATTTTCCATGTAGTACCACTTGTATATAAATTTCATGACTTCCTTTTTTCTAACTGCTACATAGTATTTAGTATTTTAATCTGCCCTTAATAAAACCCTGTACCCATTAAGATATGTCTCCTCATGCCTTCCTTGCTCTTCCAAATTCACCCATCTGTTTTCCATTTCTATGAGTTTGTCCATTCTAAGTGACATCCTATAACCATTAACCTTTGATGTCATTTTTTATTTCAGTTAGGATAATGTTTTTGAGGTATATGGTATAAAAGAAGGATGTGGTGTCATTTTGGGTTAAGTGGAGCATATTTATCTTAGCGGCATTTGTTGAGGAGCCTTTTTTTGGCCTAACTTCATGAATTCCTCTCCTTTGTAATAGACTCAGACAGAGCCTCTGACTCTGAGGGTTGATATCTGGGCTCTGATTTCAGAATTCCATGGGTCTGAAAGTTCCATCATTTATTTAAGTTTGGAATTTTATTTAAACACTGACTTATAACGTAGCCCGTCCCAACACTGAGAAAGCCTGTTGATTTTGGTCACAAAGACCTGCACACCTGAACTTTCAGCAGGTTTATTTCTGGGTAAGTCTCGGTTCTGAGATAGTGGAGTCTGACCAGATGCATGACTGCGACTTTGCAGTTGGGGAGTGAGCAGCAGCCAGGGCTCAGTTTGGGCGGGCCCTGGGCTGGCCCCTGAGGCCTCAGCTATGCATGGATGATAGAAGGAGTTTGGGCAGATGCTTGGTCTCTTTCAAGATTTTGAGTCTCTGGAGCAAGAACAATAGATGAGCCTACATGGTACGGTGCGTGGTTCCTGGGTGTGACTGCCAGAGCTTCCAGAAGTACAGGGAGGTAAGGGAGGTAGCCCACTCCGAGTCAAGATTTCAGTCACAAAAACTTGCATACTTGAATTTTCAGCAAGTTAGTTTCTGACTAAGTCTCAATCCTGAAACAGTGGGGTCCACCCAGAGAGAAAGCAGTGTGGGAGTAAGAAACTTCTGAGACTCTGTTTGGGCCTTTCCTGGCCTGGCTTGCCTACCTTGGAGAAAGTTCTCTTGCATTCATAGAGTTTCTCTCCTTTGTGAATCTTCTCAAGTTCAGTGAGGTTTGATTTCATGAATCATCTTTTCCTATATTTCATACTCTAAGAGTTTGTTCTCTTTGTGCAATATGTTGTGTATAGGAAGACCTGATATGTTGTAAAAAGGTTTTATCCATTCTTGATATTCATAGGCTTTCTCCCCTGCATGAATTATGTCGAGTGAGGAACAATTTTATCGAAAAATTTTCTTACTTTCTTTACAATTCATAGGGTTTCTCACGTGTGTGAATTCCATATTGTTTAATGAGATATGATTATAATGAGAAAGTTTTCCCGTTTCCTTTCCATTCACAGGTTTTCTCTGTGAATTTCGTTCCTATTCTGTTAGGTATGATTTGAAAGGAAAGTTTTCCTACATTCATAGGGTCTCCTGTGTAAATCCTCTCATGGTTAGGGAGGTTTGATTTCAATGAGAATTTTTTCCTACATTTACAGGGTTTCTCTCGTGTGAATCCTGTTATGTTCAATCAGTAATGACTTAATGGAGAAAGATTTCTTCCTGCATTCACTGCATTCGTAGGGTTTATCTCATGTGAATTCCTTATGTTCAATCAGACATGACTTCTACGAGAAAGATCTTCTACATTCAATACATGAACAAGGTGTCTCTCTTGTTTGAGTCCTCTCATGTTGAATGAGAGATGATTTCACTATGAATGTTTTCCTACATTGTTTATGTACATAGGGTTTCTCTCCTGTGTGAGTTCTTTCATGTTGAATTAGGTCTGGCTTCCTTGAGAAATTTTTTCTACATTGTTTTTATTTGTAGTGTTTCTTTCCAGAGAGTCTCTGTTTTGAGTTATCTATCATCCATGGCTCTACTCCTTATTTCATTTTTACTTTTTCATGGCTCTAATCTTTGCTTCAACTTGTTGATTGCTTCAGGTGTGATGACAGAAAGTCCCAATGACTCCAGGTCCTGTAGTTTTCCAGCATCACGTCACTGAACAGGGTCCTCTGCTCATCAGCCAGGCAGGAACTGCCAGTCTTTGCACGTGACGTTCACAGGCTCCTCCACAAAGAGCACCGTCCCCAAAGGTGTTTTCATAGGTATCTCTTAGAAATTCCGTGAGCTCTTGAAGTAGAGTTGAGGAAGATTGGGAAAACTGGCATGGCTGGCTCCTGTATCTTAAGTCTTATGTTTATGGTTTGGACAGAAGTCTGCATAATTTCATTAGCATGCCAAGTTAGAATCTTTCCTTCCTGTACCTGCTGTCTGTGCTCTTCTGCTGCTTTACAACCTGTGTTTGATACTAAGATCCTCCTTCACGTCACAATGAATTTAAGTGAAGCAGCGATTTTGGCCCAGGATGATCCTGGAAGCAGCAAGTTCTGGTGGATAGCGTCATTTGGAATTTTGATGGGCTCTGCAGGAAATCTTTTGAATGCTTTGGACTGACTAGAAGAATTGTGCCACTCCTTGAACACCAGGGTTTTCTTCCCTAGTGATCCTGATAGGGAAAGTGTATCCCTTGAGCTCTGCCCCTCATTATTGTTTCATTTTAAATCTTAATGATTTTACCCGAGATCTCGTGCTGGGGGTTAGGTCAATTGTCAAACCTCTTGGAAAAACACCACTTTTGACTGCATTGGTTGAGGTCACTGCAGTATATCTGGACTTAGTGGTGCCCTGTTCCAGAAAGCAGCTGCAATTTGTAAACAGTGAGATCCGAATTTCAAAAGGAGTGTTAGAGAGATCAGGTCTTTTGGTGTATGTATATTCCTAGGTTTGTAGATAAGACTTCTTTAGAGGAGGACCGTGGCCTAGGCAATAAAGTAGCAGGGTTCAGGGTATTACATGAATTTAAGGTGAAAACTGGATATTCTGAAAGAGGACATAACATTGAAGAAGCAACTATCTGTCATGCAAAAAATGTGTGTCTTGGTTTTAAAGAGTAGTGTTAATTGATGAGAGATGTGGATTATTCATGCCTGTCCCCAACCTCAGTTATTCGCCTATGTAAAAGAGCTGTGGCAGCTACTGCTCTTAAAGCACTTGGCCATCCTGCTGCACCTGGCTCTAGCTTCTTGCTTGAATATTCCGTTGGTCTTTTCCTGGGACCTAATGACTGGGTTAAATCTCCAGATGCTATGCCGAACTTTTGGAGTCAAACATTAAAGCGCTTGTGCAGCTGTGGCAAAGGTAAAGCTGGGGTGCACGTTTAAGCCCACATTGGGGCCAGAAAGGCAGTTCTCCGTTCTGATCTACAAAAGAAGAGGAATGTCCTTGGCATCCCTCAGACTTTCACGTAGGGCTTTATTGCACTGTAGAATCAATGATTCAGTCCACACTGTGAGGCTTGAAGGTGCTTCTAGGTTGTAGGCATCGAAGCGTCAATATAGCATGGAAAGTCTGGTTCTCAGGTTCTCGTCTAGGGGACCTGAACAACTCCCAGGCGTTTCACCTGTTACTGGTTGAGCTAGGCCTTGTTTCTTAGGATTTCATATCCCCAAAGCTCAAAAATTAGAGGAGTTTGCACAGTTTTTGTTATCCTTATTGTGTAGGGGAACAGATGAACCACTTTAAAGGTAATACGTGCTGCGAGTCTTCTATTCTCTGAATGCGCAAAGAAGGATTTTTTTGATCTACTTCTGTCAGCCAGAGTGTGGACGGAGAAATGTTTCCCAATATACAGTAGGGATTTGGGAGTGTAGGGTAAATTGGAATAAGAGGTTCCTGGGGTGCTCTTAAGTTACTTTTGTACCATCCTTCCTTGCGCATCAGATTTGCTTTCTGCCACGTTTGGAGAAGTACATAGGGGCTCAGGTGTTTTAAAAGACCAACCAGCAGCTGAGATTTTGTCTCTGATTGGTTACAATCCTGCCCTCACTTGCAGTTTTAGGAAATAGTGGTGTCAGTCTGAAGGTGATTGAGGTCCTTTAATTGACTACACAGTGTGGAATGTGTCAAGGTTCTCTGTGGGTTACCTGCTGCCTAAAGAGCAGGGTCATCTTGCATCATGTGATCCTTCTGCTGAATGAACACGACTTCTAATAATAGTACTTGGTACCATTAATAGTGGTAAGCAAGAGGGACTGATGCCTTTAAATCTTAAGGATGTCTCTGCACAAATATTATATGGGAAGACATTCATTACCAAAGAAGGAATGTCTAAAAATGATCACACCCACACCACAGAGAGCATAGAGGGTGGGTATGGTATGTTAGTTACATAACTGACTGTGGCCACAAGAAGTTGACCAATTTTGAGAGATAAGGGTCCCCAAATAGGACTCTAAAATAGAGCAGATCATTTTTGTACTCAGAAGAAACTTTATAATCTTACCTGCTACTTCCAATATTACCGTAGGTTCTTCTGTAATATATTTTAAAATTTGGGGGAGGTTGGGAGGTAGTCCCAGCGGTGCTCAGGGCTGACTTAAAATTTTTTTATAAAGTTCACAATTTATTACACTCAATGTTCAAACACCAATCCCACCACTATTACACCTTTCCAGCACCACCCAATCTGGCCCCCAAAGCAGGTCTTATATTATTTTGCATTATTTCTTATGAAAAAGCCTCTAAAATGATCCAAAAAGTTTCCTTATAGGAAAGTGTGTGAAGCTTGTTGGACCTCACAATAGAGTTGTTAAGCCCTTGTGTAACAACAGGAAATTAACACGTTGTTACAGGCCAAGCCTTGTGTGCTTTAATTGGTTGTCTTCTACTTTACACCCCATCTGATGTGGTGTGCTATTCCTGGTACATCAGTGGTGTACAGTATGGGTTGTTGCTCCAGGAATTTTACAATTTTAAATAGGGTGATACAGCTGGAGTTAAATGTTTAACCTTATGGTGGCTTTGAGGTCTGGAGCATCTCTGCAGCTTGTTGCTCTCTTCTAAGATTTGTGAGTCTCTGGCTCATGGACTTCAGTGAACAGTCCAGAGGCAGTTCATGGGCATGACTGCCAGGGATATGGGGAAGGTCACCCAGTGTCAGTGCTGACTCTTGAGTTTCAGCTCAGGAAGCGAACTTGAGTCAACTGCGTGCAGACCAAGTGGCTCATTTCGGGGCCAGAAAGGCAGTTTCCTATTCGGAACTCCAAAAGAGGAATGTCTTTTGCATCCCTCAGACTTTCACATGGGGCTTTAGCTAATGAGTTCCAATGTAGAATCCATAGTGAACTCTACACGGCAGGCTTGAAGTTGCTTCTGGTCTGTAGGCATTGCAGTGTCAATATAGCATGGAAACTGTGGCCCTAAGGTTCTAGTCCTGGGAATCAGAATTACACCTAGGTGTTTCACCTGTTATTGGTTGAGCCTGGCCTTCTAATGATTTCCTGGCTCTGCACTCAGGGACCACTCCTGGAAGGGCTCTGGGGATCAGCTATAGCACCAGGACTGAACTTGTGTCAGCCACGTGCAAGGAAAACTCCCTATGCTCTTTATTCTCAACCTAGCCCCTTCTGTAATATTTTGGGCAACTCGCTCATTGTTTTATTTATTTAATCATGAGCAACTGCAGCCTCACTAAAAGTGGAAAGGGAATATATAAAATAATATGAAACTGAAAGAACTGCAGGGAAAGCCCAAGCATCAGAGGACATGAGTATGTATGGGATGGTGGGCTCCTGAGGTACAGAAGGAATGGTCTTGTGGTTTATTTGTTTTGTTTTGGGACCACACCTAGTGGTGCTCATTGGTTACTCCTGGCTCTAAACTCAGGATTTCCTCCTGGCAGAACTTGAGGAACCATATTAGATGCTGGGAATTGAAGCTGGATTCAGGAAGTAAAAGGCAAATGTCCTACTCACTATTTAGTGTTCTTGCCCAAAATAGTTTAGTGTTCTGGGCGTTTTTTGGTTTTTTTTTTTTTTTTTTGCTTTTTGGGTAACACCTGGTGATACACAGGAGTTACTCCTGTCTCTACACTCAGGATTTACTCCTGTTGCTGCTCAGGGGATCATATGGGATTCTGGGACTTGAACCCGGCTCGGCCACATGCAAGGCAAACGCCCTACCCGCTGTGCTACCTCTGCAGCCCCTGTGCTGGTAGTTTTAAGAGTAAACATAAGCCATTAGTATTGTGCACAGTCTGAAATCATTTTTTTGGTGGTCTTGCGATTCCCGGATGCAAAATGCTCCCTGGCTTCCATGATATTCAGGTCCCTTTCACCATGCCAAAATCTTAGTGCTTGCCATTCAACCAGTCTGTATGATGGTGCAGGGAAAGAACTGCGAGTCTTTTGTGTTGGTTCCTGCTTTTGCCATGCACAAGATGCCAGGATTGGTGTGCTTTAAGATGAAATTCTCATTATTTAGCATCTCCTATTGTGTTTTTAATTTTTAACCCTAGCCTTTGAAGGTCCAGCGGTTTGTAATGTGCCCGCCTAGGGCCTCACTCCAATCCCTGCATTCATAATAGGAGAATGCAAGAGTCTGGCCAGTGAGTCAGAGTTCTTCAGCAACAGACACAGTTGTAGAGGGCAGAGAGTGGCTTGCTCCCCCAGAGGTAGACCAGTGCTCCCTGTCTTTCCTAGGCAGCTTTCCCGTCGTTCACTGGCAGTGCTCAGGGAACCAAATGGGGTACTGGGAATCGATCCCAGGTCAGCTGCATGCAGGAAAATGCCCCACCCGCTGTAGTATCACTCCAGCCCTGAAGGTCTGATTTCTTGTAATAAGTTTTCATCTATTCTTTACATTCATAAGGTTTATTTCCTGTATGAGATTTACAGTGACTCTGGAGAACTGTTAGACAGAAGAATTTTTTTCCTTCAAAAGATTTCTCTCCTTTGTTTTGACTGAGGATTTGAATGAGAAAGCCCTACTATGTTTTTTACAATTCATAGGGTTTCTCACCTGTATGAATTCAGTATTGCTGAATTCGATATTATTTTAGTGAGAAAGATTTCCTACATTCCTTCATAGGGTTTCTAACCTGTATGAATACGATAGTGTTGTATTAGGTATGATTTTATTGAGACTGGGTGTCAACATACAACTTCATTCAGAATGATTATATGTGGGCAGAAGGAACCTTATATATGCGAGCCAAGTCGATATGGTTTCAGAGATTGACACTGGCCCTTCCTCAAAATATGCCCTCCTAGAGCATTCTAAGTCATCTTCCAGGAATCGGTCTCTTTCACCATTTGCTGTTATTTGTTAGTAGAGTTGATTACAGATAAGCTCATTGTTGATTTGATTTGCATTTTCCTGGTATAGGAAATTGTCAATTAAATCTTCCTTGGCTGGGATATACAACTTTTCCATATATGTGTCTGTCAGATTCTAGAAAGAAAACAACTCTAAAGACAGGGAGTAAGTTTCATCTGGAAAGGCTTGATGTATTTGGTAAGACCCAACAGATAATGGGGGTAGTAACTTATACGTATTGAGGTAAGTAGTCTCTATTTCAATACTACTGTGTTTGAGGTCATCGTTTAGAAGTTTAAGATGTTTGCTTGCCTTGAATGCAGCCCGCCAATTAGATCCCTGGCACTTCAATATTCTGGGTAATAGCCCTGGTAACAGATATCAAGTGATATGCTCCTTGTGGTTTTGCACTCTATTTTCCTGAAAGATTCCTTGCCTGGGATATACTATTTTCCCAATATATGTGTCTGTCATATTCTAGACAGAAAACTACTCGGAAGTCAAGAAGTTCGCTTCTTCTGCACAGGCTTGATCTCTTTGGGTAAGACCCACCAGAATTTTGAGGTTACTCACTTATACAAGAGTATTTCTAAGGGTAGAGTGATTGTGCAGCAGGTAAGATGCTTTTCTTGTATGTCTCCGACCGGGTTTACTCCCTGGCATCAATGCCTGAGTGCAGAGCCAAGAGTAAGCCCTGAGCACGGTGCGAGCTGGACCTGCCTGGGATTGGTCCAAAACCAGAGAGAAAATGTGGTAACTTGCATGAGATTGGATGGAGTTCTAGTAAGTGAAGGCAATCAGAAAAAAAAGGGTTCTTCGGGGACTCTAACCTATGTGAGATGTAAGGAAAAAAGGTACCATTCAAGGACAGTTGAAAGAAGACGAGGAGGATTGGTCCGTGGTTGGAAGCCTGCCTGAAGTGCTGGAGGATTCCAAAGTCTCCCTCTTTTATTTCATTTTTTAATTGAACTAGATACGATTTTTTAGTTTTACTTTGATTTTATTTTATTTCCCGTATGAGGAAATAAAATCCCTCCTCCTTTAAAATTCATGGGGTCATTTACCTGTCACAATTTAATATTGTTGACTTTATGTGACTTTCTTGAGAAAGGGTTCTCACCTGTTTGACTTTGATATTGTTGAGTTAGATATAATTTCAGTGGGGAAGATTTCCTACATGCTTTATGTGTAAACTCACACAAAGTGGGGGGCACGGCACTCACACAGCGGCGGTGGCTCTATCTCTCCCGCTGCCCACGTTCGGTAGTCTCACCCTTCTCCCACCCCAGAGAGGTCGATTGCGATGGTCAGGCGGAGGAAGGAACGAGAGCCAGGCTGGTAGGTATTAGTCGTAGTTTATTCTGATTCTCTCCTCATCTGTCTCTGCTCCCTCTCTCCTTCTCTCTCTGTGCCCTATTCTTCCTCCCCCAGCTACTTCATTCTCCTTCTCCATCCCCCTTCATCCTCCTCTCTCTTCTGATCCTCTCTGAACTCTCTTCTTCCTTCTGCCCCCTGCTCACTCCTACAGTACAGTTAAATCCTCTCTCCATGAGGAATTGGGGGAACAATTACACATAGGTGCGGTCACAATCAATAGGGGTAGAAATCTTAGCCTCAGGGAAGGCCTCTCCTAGGACAGATCCTCTCTAGGCATGAGGACCCACCCTAGAGCATAATCCCATGAGCGTGCCTCTCCTCTCCTTGTCCGACAAGCATACAAGAATATAATATAAATCATTTTGTATGGATATAGTAAGAAATATCTTAAACTTATAGAATTGCTCTCCTAGGGCCATCTCAATCTCAGACTACGGTGCTCAGGGCAGATAGTCTTTCCCACCCCTAGCAGGATCCTAGTCTTGTCGTTACCTTTGGATCATGACAGCATTTGTCTATGATCAGACTCTTAACTTATAGTTAAGACTCTTAACTTATAGTTAAGACTCTTAACTTATAGTTAAGAATTGTGGCACTTTGGCCTGGCCCATTTTGCTGCCAGGGTAGCTCACCGCTTGCCCTGGGTCCATTCAGTCCCTCGTCGGGACCCTGCTTTTGGGGTGCTAGGAACTAAGGGCAACTGAGGCTTAAGTCGAGAAAGCAGATGCCTGGGAGTGAAGGCCAATCAAATCCTAAGTTACAAAGCATAATGTTAACGGTCTTCCTGTATCTATACAAAAAGGATATTACTTTAAGGTAAACTGTTCATAAGGCATAAGGAGAGGAGAAAGGCAATATTTCACTCATACATATAAAATCATAATTTCTGGGAAACTGATCTTACAAATTAACAGTCTGATTAAGGGGAAAGCTGATTAACTGGGTGGGAAGGAGAGCATAGGGAAGACTGTTTACAGATAAACACAATGGAAGTGGAAGTGCTTCAGGAGCACTGTGATGGGTGTAACCAGATTGATGGGTGTAACCAGATAAACCTAAGCTCCTTGTAGAAGGACAAAGCAGTGTTCCCCAACACTTTACACCCCTCAGATTTCTTACTGTATGAATTTGATATTGTTGAATTCTACATGACTTTCGTGAGAAAGTTTTACTACCTGCATTGCATTGGTAAGGTTTTTCGTCAGAGTGACTTCCATATTGTTGAATGAGATATGATTCTAGTGGGAAAGATTTCCTACATGCTTTACACCCCTAGAATTTCACACGGCATGAAACTGATATTGCTGAATTCTGCATGACTTTCGTGTGAAAGTTTTGCTACCTGCTTTACATTTGGAAGGTTTATCTTCAGAGTGATTTCCTACATGCTTGCTTGCCTTGCATGCAGCTCATGGGTTTGATCCCTGGCATCCCAGTACTCTGTCTCAGCATTTGATATTTGATACTTTGCTGACAGAAACCAAGTGATTAGTGTTTGGTATTTTGTTAAAACCCTTGCAGGTAGATACCAAGTGATAAGCCTCTTGTGGTTTTGACTTGCATTTTCCTGATCTTTTCCTTGCCTGGGACATATTATATTCCCGATATAGTTTTCTGTCAGATTCTAGCAAGAAAACAACTCGGAAGACAAGGAGTTAGCTTCATCTGGGGAGGCTTGATCTGATTGGGTAAGATCCACTAGATTTTTGAGGTTCATCACTTACACTTAAAAATTTATATGGCTGGAGCAATAGTACAGCAGATTAGATGCTTTCCTGCCTTGGGGCCAACTGGGTTTGATCTCCTGCACAGCAGATCATTTCCTGAGTTTAGAGCAGTTTGGATCAGAATAGGGACCTTTTTGACAATGTTGGTTGGAAGGGATTGCTCTGGATGGAGATGTGTTTTGAAATTGGGTAGCTGACCAAACATGATGGCCTCTCCGTATCGGTATTGGAAGCCATTAATCCCAAAAAGAGGCAGAGAGACAAGATGAAATATGCCTGTCTACAGGCACGCTTGGTGGCCCAGAATTTGTGGAGCTGGTAGAAGGGAAACTCAGGACATTGGTGGTGGGAAGTGTATTTGGTGAAAGGATGGATGTTGGAACATTGTATGTCTGAAACCGGATCACGAATGCTTTATAACTATCTCACATATTCAGTTCAATTACTATGGATTAAATAATATGGTACTATAGTAAAATATACATACATATTTTAACTAAAAATAAAGTGGTGGAGGGTCTTTGGTACTTCGGTGCTTTCTAATGTACAATAACATTGTACTTGAAAACCATAAATGTTAATACTTTCATAACATGTTACTTTCATTGCAATAAAAATCAAAGAAAAATTTGAAAACTCCACTGGTGGAGGTGGGCACTTTTCATTGGGAAGTTGTAATGTTGGTCGAGGGAAATGGAGACTATGGTGTGCGCTGTGGTGTTTAAAGATTGTAGTCTGAAACCTTATCATTGACAATATTGTAAAATTGTAAATCCCTCTGAAATTTCAAAAAAGCATTTCATAGAAAGTTTGCTCTCCCTGATTACTTGATGGCAATAAACAATGTGCTGTTCTGTGTATACAAAATACAAACCAAAAATCTTGACCACTGTATAGGTCAATACTGTTGTAAGCACGTTGCCTAAAATGTAATAAAATTAAATGTTGTTTGTTTTATTGCTTTTTGGGTCACACCCAGCAATGTCGAGGGGTTACTCCTGGCCCCGCACTCAGGAATTACACCTGGCAATGCTCGGGGGACCATGTGGGATGCTTAGATGACCTGTCCAATGTGCTATTGCTCCAGACCCGTAAAAATTAAATTTAAAAATCTTACTGTTTCATAAATCCCCACGAATAGCTAAAGCAATCCTTGGGAAAAAGAAAATGGGAGGAGTCAACCTCCCTAACGTCAAACTCTACTACAAAGCAGTAATAATTAAAACAGCATGATACTGGAACAAAGGCAGAGCTGTAGACCAATGGAACAGGGTTGAATATACTGACATATTCCCTCAAGCATATGATCATCTAATCTTCGGTAAGGGGGCAAGAAAAGTGAAGTGGTGCAAGTAATGCCTCTTTAACAAATTGTGCTGGCAAAGCTAGATGGCTATGTGCAAAAAACTGGGCTCAGATCTCTGCCTAATGCCATGTACAAAAGTAAGATCAAAATTGATTAAAGACCTCCACCTCAGACCGGAATCCATAAGGTACATTGAAGACAAAGTTGGCAAAACCATCCATGATATTGAAGCTAATGGTATCTTCAAAGATACCACACCACTTGCCAAGCAAATGAAAACAGAGATAGATGGTTGGGACTATCTTGAAACTGAGAAGCTTCTGCACCTCAAAAGAACCAATGTCCAAAGTACAAAGACAGTCTACAGAATGGGAAAGGATATCCGTCGAATACACATCCGACAAGGGGTTGATATCAAGGATATACAAAGTACTGGTTGAACTCCACAAGAAAAAAACATACAACCCCATCAAAAAATGGGGCGACAAAATGAACAGAAACTTTCTCGAAGAAGAAATCAGAATGGCTAAAAGGCACATGAGAAAATGCTCCATATCATTAATCATCAGGGAGATGCAGATCAAAACAACAATGAGATATCATTTCACACCACAGAGACTGGCCCACATCCAAAAGAACAAAAGCAACTGATGCTGCCACGGATGTGGTGAGAAAGGGACCCTCCATCACTGCTGGTGGGAATGCCGACTGGTTCATCCCTTCTTGAAAACAGTATGAACGATTCTCAAAATATTAGAAATAGAGCTCCCATGTGACCCAGCAATACCACTCCTGGGAATATATCCCAGAGAGGCAAAAACGTATAGTCGAAGTGACATCTGCACTTGTTTGTTCATTGTAGCACTCTTTACAGTAGCCAGAATCTGGAAAAAACCTGAGTGCCTGAGAACAGATGACTGGTTAAAGAAACTTTGGTACATCTACACAATGGAGTACTACGTGGCTGTTAGAAAAGATGAAGTCATGGAATTTACATACAAGTGGTACTACATGAAAGTATCATGTTAAGCTAAATGAGTCAGAAAGAGAGGGACAGACATAGAAAGATTGCATTCATCTGGGGAACATAAAGTAACAAAATAGGACACTAACACTCAAGAGTGGACAAGATTAGTACCAGGAGTTTTGCTCCATGGCTTGGAGGCCAGCCATACAATCTAGGGGAAAAGGGAGCTCAGATAGAGAAAGGAGCACCAAATAAAGGGTGTTGGGAGGATCCTCCCAGGGTGGGAGAAGCATGCTGAAAGTAGAGTATAGACCAAACATGATTGCCACTCAATGCATCTTCTGAAAACCACAACACCCAAAAGGAGAGCGAGAACAAAAGGGAATACCCTTCCACAGAGGCAAGGTGGGATGGGGGGTGGGAGGGATACTGGGACCGTGGTGGTGGAAAATGGGCACTTGTGGAGGGATGGGAGTTCGTTCATTGTACAATTGAAACCCAAACACAAAATTTGTAAATCTACGATTGTACCTCATGATGTTTCACTAACAAAATTTTTTTAAAATGTAAATGATGGAGAATGGGCACTGGTGGAGGGATGGGCACTGGATCATTGTATAACTGAAACCCAAGCACAAAGATTTGTAAGTCTACAACTGTACCTCATGGTTTTTCACTAATAAAAATTTAAAGAAAAGAAAAAATCCTACTGTTTCTAGGTATTACCTACATCTGCATAATTTTTTTTTGGTCACACCCAAAGATGCTCATGGGTTACTTCTGGATCTGAACTCAGAAATTGTTCCTGGCGTTATAAGGGGACCATATGGGATGCTGGGAATCAAATCCAGGTGGGCAGCATTCAAGGCTAATGCCCTATCTACTGTAATATGGCTCTGGACCCATAAATGTTTTTGTAGTAACACTGCGTTTGACACTACTAAGTGGATACTGTAGCTGCCTATCCCATCTCCAGGCCTCAGAAATTTCTTGCTAGTGGGTAAAATGCTATTAACCCTTAACACATGTTATACTTAGTTCATGTAGGGCAGTGTTTTTTTAGGGGAGTTTCAAAGGTGTGGATATGGTGTAATACTTGGGGGAGGACTGGAGTATCGGAGGTAGTGCACTTGCCTTGCATGCTGTTCACTTAGGTTTGATCCACAGCATCCAGGATGGTCCCTTGAGACTCTGAGCCTTGCCAAGAGTTACTCCTGAATACAGAGCCAGGAGGAGTCCCTGAATATTACCAGGTGTGGGCCCCAAAACAAAACAATACAAAACAAAAATTAGTGGGAACCCCCAGTAAGAAAATAAGGTTGGATGGAGGTATCATGGTCAGAAAACGGTTGAGAAACACTGATGTTGGGTTTCATCATAAATACCAATATGTATCTTATTAGAAGTCATATAATTTTTCTCCCTATAGTCGATAACCTGTGAACTGTTTCTATTTTTTACCTGTTTGTAGGTATGAAACGTCACTGGCTTAATTCAGGTTGACATAAAAGTTAACCATCACAATTTACTCTTGTTCGTGGAGGGGGCTGTTTCAGAGGTTTCCACTTTCCTCACTCTGGTATCACTTAAATTACAGGTCAAGAACCCACTTGGAAGTTAACTCCCAACTGCCAACTCACTCCCATTTATTTATTGTGGCCTTGGATATGGCTGCTGTGTAGGTCTGCGGGCCCGTTACAGGCCTCTTTTAGATAGTTATTACTTGGCCCCAGTAAGCATCCAGTCGAACGGGAGCTATGAGGGTGGTTTTCAACCTCCGTCTGTACTGATGAAAGCTCAGCACCTCTTATTTGTTCTCCATAGGTCTGTTTCCCCAGTATACACACATTCAAGTAAGTGTCTCTATGGTTCACCTTGGGATAAGCAGCGGGGGAAACCATCACTTCCACATGGTACCCTTCCTCCTTGAGACCCTGTTACTTATCACAGATCTAAAAAGGCTGAAAATGGAAACTAAGCAAGGAATTATGACTTTTCATTGGGGGGGACACCTTCTTGTAAACACCCTGCTTCCCCATTCTTCCCTCTCAGCTTGCAGATCTTGAGCTGTACTGTTAGTCTCTATTCTTTCAAGGATCACCATGATAGTACTTGGCATCTCCATAGATCTCTCTGGGTAGAAACCCCTTAGATGCCATTTGCACCTTGTGGTTCATTTTGGTATTTGGTGGACAAGGCGTTGGTCCTGGCTTGTAGTGGAAAAGCACCTTTATGTGGCATTTTATAGTCTGGGGCCCCTAGTTTCCTCACTGTTGGCTAGGACTTCTCCCGGGTTTCAGAGAGCCACATCGTTTTCACCCTGGTACCCTGGGGATTAAATCCTGCATCCTCTTAAATTGTTTTTGGGAAAAAAAGTTTTAAGAACTTACTTATGTAATTCTCTTGTCCCCTGCTCCAGACTGTCTTAGCCAGGGAGTGGGAGAGCCTTGGAGTTGGGCGGGTTGAGTTTTCCCCCCACCCCAAGCAGAGGCCCGAAGCCTCCTCTATCCAGATCCCCAGGTTTCTAGTAGCTTGGCAGTCACATCCACAAACTGCCCCCTGCACCACGTAAACTCATCAATGGCCAATACCCAGAGACTATTAAAAAAAAAAAGCTCCTCGAAGAGAGAAATGCAGAATCTTCTGCCCCTGCGCCAGGCTATTTACACCTGGGGAGCCTGGCAGTTGAGTTTCCCTCCCTGTCCCAAGCAGAGCCCCAGGAGCCAACAGCCTCCAGAACCCAGCCACAACCATGCTCAAGGCCACTCTCCACTTGCTCGGATGAGCCTCACCCATGAAGGAACCATCAGAGGAACCCATCTATGTGGGACCCATGGCTGAAATCTCCAAACCTGCTTGGATCGGGACTGGGTCCCCTTCACCCAGATACCCAATTTTCCAGTAACTTGGAGGCCACAACCACAATTCGTCCCAGGCTCCATGTAATCTCATCAACAGCCAAGATCCAGAGAGTATAAAACAAATCTCCCTAAAGAGAGCAACACAGTTTTTCCTGGAGAGCGTGGCCGACCAGTCGACTAGAAGCTTGCATTCGGTAGACTGGGAGTAATTGTAAAAGTGATTAGAGGCCGCCCCAGAAGCCTCCGTCCTTCCTTGAGAGCCCGGCAAGCTAGCGAGAGTATCCCACCTGCACGGGAGAGCCTGGCAAGCTCCCTGTGGCGTATCCGATATGCCAAAAGCAGGAACAATAATGGGCCTCATTCCCCGTACCCTGAAAGAGCCCCCAATATGCCATTGGGCTATGCTAGCACGTGACAGGGATTAATTTGAGCCATTATTGGTGCCCACTCAAGCCAATCAATGATCAGCAGGATAACGAGAGACAAATGACTGATATAAAATATGCAATTCAAAGTAGTTTAGCTTGATTCATCTGTGTGTGTTGGTGTCACTGTCTTCACAATAAAAAAGATCTTGTAAGTTATAAAGAAACAGGGAACAACAAATGGCCAAAGTCATTGAAATTGGAGGTTTTGTTTCCCTAAAAAGTGTAACCAGTATTCTCATAAATTCTTCTCTCAAAATGGTTTAAAAAAACAGAGAATCCTGCATGCTGAGAAAGTGCCACAGTCTATGAATTCTTATTTTCCTGTTCCTGAAAGAGGTCTTTTGATTCTGGGGAGAAAAGCACCTCCAGCATCTTCCGCAATGGGGCAAGTGCTGTTTCTTACTAGGGCACAACAAATTGAGGCTGGGCAGGGTGCATGCAGAGCAGACATCCTCAGGTCTGGTCTCAGGTGGCCCCCCTCCCACAATGCCGTGTTTCAGGGTTTACCAACCAGAACACCTTGGCTTTGATATAGCAGAACCACAATGTGTTGAATATGTAGCATTTCACCTCGGACCTCTGTCGCTCTATTTGCACTACTCTGATGGTTTTGTGTCCATTTCTCCACTCTTGGAAATGAGATCCAATTTGTATGCTCTGCAGAAACGCTCTCTTAGTCTTTTTCTACCCCTGAACTGTCATCCATTTGCCATCACGCTAATAGAGAGCATTAGTGGAACCATCACCACCTTTGTAGGCCTTATTCCTCCCATAGTTTTTCAAAGTGGAAACAGCTCAACTGCAGGGCCAGCCTCTCTTTTCCCAGGTCATCCCCAAAAAAATACTGAACAAGCTATCTTGGGCCTCTTGATTCCCACCCCAAAATGTGCTGTCTTAAAAAAATAGTTTATTTGGTTTGGGGTGGGGTTGGTTTGGGGGTCACACTCCGCTCTGCTCTGCTCAGTTCTTAAGTTTGGTTCTATGTTTAGGGTGTTCACAGTGCCAAGAAGACCATATGCAGTGCCAGGATTGAATGTAGGGTTGTCGTTGTGCAAGGAAAGTGACTGTTTTTTTTCATTATATATATTATTTTTACAAACATAGTTCACAATAGTTCATTACAGAAAGAGTTCATTACAGATAATATTCAAACACAAATCCCACCACCAAGCACCTTCCCACCACAATAAAGAGGTAAGTGTGTGAGGGTTGTTGTCTTTTATTCTGAATCATTTAAGCCCAAATATAAGAGAATACACGCAAGTATATTAGAAACCGAACGAATGTGTGATAATTTTGATAAGTAAGTGAGGTAGATTATATGAGGTTGCATGCCGAAAATGCGGCCGCACACTCCAGGAAGGCAACTTTACCCCTATTTTATCTCTATGGCCCCTGAGCATAGTGCCTTTTTTGTCCAATGGACATTGAATGAAGCTTGCCAGAGCCTCATCACCACCTGTTTTCTTGGTCTCTCCTAGTATTTACCTTTAAAGGAAGATGTGAAACAGCATTTCCTGTAAGACAAGGTAGACTTTTGTGTTAGTAAGTCCTGAGAACAACCAGGTATGGCCTGTAAACAAACAATAACAGAACCCAAACCCCCACAATATTGCATTACTTTTCACTCTATAATGAACATGAGTCAAAATGTTGTGTTTTCCATTTAGAGTGGAGAACAGAACTTTGTGAATGATTGAAGACATGTAGGTTCTTTAAAGAAACCATTCAGTCTCAACTAATGCTTTGCTGTCATGCTTTTGAGAAACAGATAATTCCATCCCATCCAATTCTCCTTAGGTCAGGGTTAGAATTGGCTTTTGAAGAGATGTTAGTAATGACTCTGATGATGGTTTTATTTAATTAATTAATTTTGCCTTTTGAGTCACAGCCAGGATACACAGGGGTTACTCATGGCTCTGCTTTCAGGATTACTCCTGGTGGTGCTCAAGGGATCATATGGGATGGTAGGGATTAAACGTGGGTTGGCCTCATGCAACGCAAACGCCTTACTTGCGGTACTATCGCTCCAGCCTCATGATGTTTTTCTATGAGAAAGGCGTTAGCAGCAAAAAAATTTCTTCACGAATATTACTTTGCTTCTCCAGTTTATTTGGATTGTTATAAGTATATCATGGGCTATAAGTCAATTATTTGTTTTAAAATGTCATCAGTTTCAGGATTAGAGAGATAGTACTTTTAGTAAGGTGCTGCCTTGCACCTCCCAGAATGATTCCTGAGCACAAAGCGAGGAGCAAGCCCTGATTACAGATGGTTGTGGCCCCCTATTTGTATCTTTTATTAAATATGCAGTTAATTTACCGTTTCTGAGTACATAGTTGTAATATTTTAATTTGTAAAAAGGCTCACTTGGCTTACTTTGATTTTAGGGCCACACCTGCCAGTGCTCAGAGGTTATTCCTAGCTCTGTACTCGGGGGAGTATATAAAATGCCAAGGATCAAACTCGGGACAACTGCATGCAAGCAAAATGCCCTATGAGCCGTTCTATCTCTCCGGTCATCCCTTGCCTTATTTTTTTAAATCATCTTTAATAATCATGTGAATATTTTATTGTCCTTTTAAATTTTGCCTTTTTAATGATTTCCTTAGACTACAATCCCCAAAATGGAAGCAGAAGATGCAAAAATAACAGGTTGATAGAACCACTAACTTGTCTTATTAAATTGCTTTTCTGAAAGACCAAGTATGTGGAACCATCAGCACTATGAAGCTATGTCTAATTATTTCTTACATTCTGACAACACTGGGCTGTATTTTTTTCCTCTGCAAGGTATACTTTGTTATCTTCAGGCTACTCTAATTTGCATTTTTCATTGCAAGTTGGCCACGTGTTTTCACTTTTAGTCCTTTGGTATATTAACTTTATTTTTAAATAATTCCTTCTTCAAAAAATATTTGATGTACACAGATGTGTTTTTGGGGGGTGGGGGTTGAAAGGGAGACATGTTAGGATCCTTGAGGAGCTACACTGGTGGTAGGTTTTGTGTTGATAATATGTGCATTAGAAACCACTATTTATAGTATTGTAGACCAAGTGATCAAGTGATGTGAAGTAAACCACAAAGTATAAATTAATAATTTTTAAAAATGTGATCATTTTCAGGGTTAGAGACATAGTACATCAAGTAAGGTGCTTGCTTTGCACCTCCAGGAATGGTTCCTCACAAAGCTAGGAGGAAGCCCTAGCATGGATGGGAGTCGCCCGCCAGAAGTGAACAATTTATAAACAAATGGGCTATCTTAAAATAAGAAAAAGTGAACAGAATACAAAGACAATCTACACAATGGGAAAGGTTATTCACCCAATACCCATCTGATAAAGGGTTGATATCAAGGATATACAAATCACTCGTTGAACTCCACAGGAAGAAAACCGATTCAGAAAATGATTTAAAAAGGTGATTATCCATGACTTCTACTCGGATCTCTTCAATAGCCACGTCCACCTGCCCACATACCAAATTCCGCAGGATGTATATGTCATTCCCAATGTTCCTTTTCTGAAATATGACATACCATTTCTTTGGTAAAGAAGCGTACAGCTATGGTAAAGAAGCATTCATGCTACCTTGTCCAGACAAGGTAAGACCTTAGCAACTGAAGAACTTGCCGCCAGTACTCGTCAATACAGTGGCTTGGCTCGCCAGTACTCGTCAATACAGTAGCTCAGCACTTCACATGCTACCTGTCTGAATGCAAGGTTCTGTCCCAATGGAAAACCAGAAGGACCATTCTGTTGTACAAGAAGGGAGACATCCACGACATCGGCAAATATCACCCAATCTGCCTACTGTCCGTTGTCTACAAGTTGTTCACTCAAGTCATCCTGAAAAGAATAGACAGAACACTAGACAAAGAACAACCATGTGAGCAAGTCGGGTTCCGAAAAGGATTCAGCACGATCGACCATATCCACATGGTGACCAATCTCATTGAGGTTTCTCTGGAGTTCAAGATGCCACTCTGTCTAACGTTCATTGATTTTAGGAAGGCATTTGATTCAGTTGAGACTGAAGCAGTCATCACAGCCCTAGCCAAACAGGGTGTTCAAACCCAGTACAACAGGATCCTCCAAGAGCTGTATTACGGATACACCACCAGGATCTCACCATTCTACAAGGAAGTGATCATCGACATAAAGAGAGGGGTTCAACAGGACGTCATATGGCCCTTATTTGAGAAATAGTACTTTAAGAGAGTATACCAGTATAGGAGAATCAGACCCATTGCATAATAAGGACAGAGGGAGAGAGAGAGAGAGAGAGAGAGAGAGAGAGAGAGAGAGAGAGAGAGAGAGAGAGAGAGATTTTCAAATGGGAAAAAAGATTCAAGGAGAAAGTCAGCATCTTACCCCATTACCTGGTGAGACAAACAATGACATTGGTTGGGTTTAATAGTCTGACATAAGTGTTCTTATTCCACAAGTTCCATATGCTCTCCTGGTTCAGAGTGGGGCTAGGAGAGCAGGTAAGGGAGGGAGAGTTCTTTTGAAACTCTCTGCCCTTATCATATTTCTCAACCATGAAACTAGGAGATAGTGGTAATATGACAGGAGCTTCCTCTGGATCCCTCTGGGCCACAATTCCTGGCTGAAAGGAAGAGAAACAGTGAGGCAAGCCCCTTCTTTATTCCTACAGCCATCTGGTAGAGCTGCTGCCACACCTCATTCTGACATTAGGCAAATACCAGTGGGTTGAGTAGAGGGTTGCCCACACTGAGCAGCCACAGGTACCCCTTCCAACACTATGTAGAGGTGGTGCTCCTGGCAGTATCTCTAGCACAATGCCCGTCATAAGGAATGGAGTCCAGGACAGAATGAAGGTTCCAATGAGAACAGTCACAGTGCAGATGGTCTTGAAGTCCTTGGGAGTTCTTGAGGGCCTGTAAGCTCCAGCCATGACTCCTGCATGCTCCATCTTTCGGACCTGTTGACTGTGCTCAGAGACAATCTTGAGCATGTCACAGTAGAGGAAGACAAAGATGTGCAGGACTAGGAATAAGCCAGCAAGAAGAGGGTCAGTACATAGACCCGGTGAAACACAGAGAAGCTGCAGGGTCCTTGGTAGGTGGTCTGCTGGAATACAGGGACTACAAATGGGAGGAAACCAAACAGATAAGAGAACAACCAAAACCCGGAAATGCAGGCCCCAGCCACAAACCCATTCATGATCTGGAAGTAGCAGAGGGGCTACTGGATGTCAAGGTACCCGTCAAAAACAACAGCATGACTGTAAGGACTGAGGCAATTGCCGAGGAATTGATAAATGCCTTCCGAAGGCTGCAGAGGGTCTTCTGTGTGGGCCGGGTGGGGCTAGTGAGCTGATCTGTCACCAGGCCAGAGATGGCTACACCAAGCACAGCATCAGTCATAGCTAGGTTCGAGATGAAGCAGAGACTCACTCCATCATTCTTGTGGATCAAAAACAGCAGAGCCACACCACTAGTGAATTAGCTGCATTGATGAGCGAGGACAGGACAGCGAGGGTCACTCCAAATGGGAATGATAACTCCATATCTTGAAGAAGCATGGTACCCACTTACTCAGCTCAAATTCCCAAGGGCTAAAGGAGCTGTGGGCTCAGGGCTGTGGCACAGTTCTGTTCTTCTTTGGCCATTTAGGCTGGCAGCTTGCCATCTTTGGAATCCCGCTAGTCTTCTAGAGTTATTCCCAGTCTCCTTTTCACTCCTCATCCTCTTGCCTCTCCAGCTCTCTGAAGGTAGCAATCAAAGGGCATATATCCTATCCCCTGAGCCTGAGTTAGTCCCTACCCTTTGAACAACCAAGTTACCAGAAAACTCCTAAGTAGCTGGTGCACATCATCTTGCCAGGCTCTCTGCCTTTATGATGATTTGAGGGCTCTGTTTGGACAGACTGGGATATTAGTCAGGTGTCCTGTCTGGCAGAAGACATAATTAACATAAATCACATTTTGTCTTCAGAATTTGATAATAAGTTTCCACCCTCCACCCAACCCCTGCTAAAGTACTACCTGAAAAACGAATTTCCGCTTAATTAAGCAATTACTTAGTAACTTATTCTCAGTTAATTTTATGGTTGCCTTCAGTCAAGCAAGGTGATAATAATCAGTTGATGTGGGAAGTCAGGGCAACCAAGTTACTTCAGGGTCCAGGATACTTTAAGGCAAGTGAATTGGAATGTTAAGCTGTTTCTTAAGTTGTATTCCTAGAGCCTCATTTCAAGGGTTGGGGATTCTTTTTCTCATTCGTTGAAACTGTGTTTTAGAAATTCAGAAAAGTAGGACTCTTAATATCTGCATTCAGTTTAGAATAGAGCCCTTTCCCTATGTGAGGCTGTTGTGAAGTGTTGAGTCCATTGAAACGGTTTTCTACACCATGCTGGATGTCTCTGCTCATGAGTAGTGGCACCCAGCCTTGCTTCTTTTGATCCTGTGTGTCGCTGGAGCAGATGTGGAGGTAAGGCGTGCTCTAGGGTTGAGTTAGGAAAGTTTTCATTTCACAGGAAAAAGACTTGTTAGGGTTCTGCCAGAGGGTGGTGGTGCTGGGATAGGTGAGCTGGACTCTGCTTTGGAGGGCAGCAGCACAAGGTCACTCCAATTTTAGATTGCGCACATTAGAAATAACTTTTGCCAGCTACTCTCATCTTGGATACCAGCAATAGAGGTGAGGGGGAAAGAGCTTTTAGAAGCCTATTTACTCGGTTCCTGTGACAGCACAAATGGGGAACATTAGTGTGTTAAGTGAAGGAGTGGAGAGCAAGGCACAGGGTGCAAGATAAATAATCTACTCCAGGATGTTTTGGCAGTCGGTGTAGGCCATTGGCAGATATGCCTCTTGCAGACTAAAAAGGGCTATAAAGTGGAAACTTGTTCTTCTAGTCGTCAACTTGACAGCAGTTACTATTTGGTACATGCAGCAGGAGGCCCGTTTCAGGTGCATGACACTGTGCTTAATTTTGTATCTAGATCTAGAGTTAGAAGACTTTTTTAAAAGCCCTTCCTCAGGATCAAAAGTATCGGAGTCACATGGAGACTTTGTTAGAAATCAGATTCTTGGGTCCCACTCTCAGAGCTTCAGATCCATTCAGCCTGGGATGGGCCCAAGAACCTGCATCTCTGAAAATTCCGAGGTGGTAGAATACTGCTGGCTGTACGACTGGAATATGAAAATTAATGCTTTTGGGAATGGAGAGAGAGTACAGTGAATAGGGCCTTGCATGCAGCTGACCCAGCACCCTAAATGCCTCCCCCAGAGACCTGTTAGGAGTAGTAACTAAGTGAAGAGCCAAGAGTAAGCCCTGATCATCACTGAATGTGGCCCAAATCGTCCCCTCCAAACAATAAAAGAAAATCACTGCTTTTGTTGCACGGGTTCTTTAGCCTTTTGTGTGCATTGGAACCACTCTGTGATTTCCTCGAACTATTGATATTTCAGTATCTACAAGAGATTCTGGAATTGTTAGTGTTGTGTGTGACCTCTGTAGCTAGAGTTTTAAATGTTTCACAGGGAGGTGGTGAGAGTGACACTTTGACATCTGGGATAGTTGGTGGCATATCGAACATATCGTGGCATATGTTCTAGAGAATCAGCTTAGATGCTGGCTTAGTGGAGCAAGGCAAAATAGGCAGATACCAAACCTGATCCAGAACTTTACTGTTAATCTAATGGGAAGGCTGCATTGACTCCACAAATGAGCTGAAACCTCAGTTAGCCTTCTTTAAAAAGGGCACATGTGGGGCAGCATGATAGTTCAGTGGCTAGCACACTTGCCTTGCACACAGCACACCTGGGTTCAATCCTCGCCATGCCCTGGTGTCAACCTGAGCACTGCCTATGTGGCCCCCATATAAGAAACAATAAATGAATAAATAAAAGCGCACATGGTAATTTCTGTTCCATCTAAGAAGACTGAGTAAAAGCTCTGCGCCAGAGTATAAGTTCTGCACAAGTGTGGCTGTGTCTTGGTATAGAAGTATAAACACAGGAACATAAGTATTTCCAACTCAGGTCATGACTGCAGTGAGGAATGTTTGCATGTCTAGATAAAAATGTACACAAAAATTCGCCCTACATTTATTTCCTTAAATTCTCCTGTGGCCGGAACAGTAGTAGTTTGAGCAGGGCATGTTCCTTGCACACAGCTGACTTGAGTTCACCCTTGCCACCCCATTTGGTCCCCAAACCTGCCATCAGTGATCCCTGAGCACAGAGAAGGAGTAGGTCCTGAGCACCACTGCATGTGTCCCCATACAAATAATTAAAATAAACTCTTTAGTAAAAATTTAAGTTTAAAAACTATTCCTTAGGCTATGTATAGAAAGGTCTGGAATACTTGCTTTGCATCTGAAGGCCCTGAGTTCAGTCCCCAGTCTGGTATGGTCCCCCAATCACCACTAGAAAACAATCCTGAGCAACTGTCAAGGAGTAGTACTGCGAGGTGTGGCCCATACTCCAAACCCCAAAGGAAGATTTTCTAATCACTACAATAATTCTGCCATCTGTCACTGTCATTGTCCTCCCATTGTTCATCGATTTGCTTGAGCGGGCCCAGTAACGTCTCCATTATGACAATTGTTACTGTGTTTGGCATATCGAATACACCACAGGTAGCTTGCCAAGCTTTGCCGTGCGGGCGAGATACTCTCAGTAGCTTGCCAGGCTCTCTGAGAGGGGCGGAGGAATCGAACTCAGGTTGGCTGCCATGTTGGCTACTTGCGGAGCGAACGTCGTACCCGCTGTGCTATTGCTCCAGCCCAATTCTGCCATAGGTGAGAACAAAATTTTGCCATTTTTCCAGTGGCAAAAGCATGTGCTCTGTAGTTAAAACATGTGGGGGCTGGCCCAACATTATTTTTGATTTTGTACACATGGGATACCTCACTGGATTTCTTCAGGTGTGTCATGGGTACAATCATACCTACTTCACACAGTTGTGGGGAATTACAAAATGATGCCTGATGGTTCTGAAGCAGCTTTCATGAATTGTGAAATGTTACACGGGTATAATTGAGTGTCTTCCACTTCCTTGTTAAACATAGTATATATCAGATCTGAAGCACTGGTATTATCTGAGATCTTTGTAGATATTCAAATACTCAGGCCCTGCCCAAGACCTATTGAAGCAGTCTTCATTTGAACAAGATATCTAGGTAATATATATGTACATTAAAATTGTCTTTTCCTCTCTCACAGTCTCAGATATCTGACTGTATTCATCTAATTTTGCTGCTGTGATATAGTGGCTTGAAACAATGAAAATGCATTGTCTTAGACTTCTCCATCTCAGATGTCTGAAGTGAGTGTTTCCTTTTTTAATTTTTTTTATTAGTGAAACACGATGGGCTGGAGCGATAGCACAGCGGGTAGGGCATTTGCCTTGCACACAGCCAACATGGCCAACCCGAGTTCGATTCCTCCGCCCCTCTCAGAGAGCCTGGCAAGCAACAGAGAGTATCTCGCCCGCACGCCAAAGCCTGGCAAGCTACCCATGATGTATTCGATATGCCAAACACAGTAACAACGAAATCTCAAAATGGAGACGTTACTGAGCCCGCTCGAGAAAATCGATGAACAATGGAAGGACAGTGACAGTGACAGTGACAGTGACACACCATGAGGTACAGTTATAGACTTACAAATTTTTGTGCTTGGGTTTCAGTTATACAATGATCAAGTTGAAGTGAGTCTTATAGTGCAAAATCAAAGTGTTGGTAGGGCAGTTTCCTCCAGAGTCTAAAGGGGGAAGTAATTTGTTTGATTTTTGTTTCTTTGGGGGCCGAATCTGGAAATGCCCAGGGTGTACACCTGAATCTGCGCTCAGAAGTCACTTCTAGTGGTGCTTGGGGGATCATTTAGGGTGCTGGGGTTGAAACCTGGTTGGCCACATGCTGGGCAAATGCACTACCCCTCTATTATTGCCCTGCCCCCTTCCACACTTGTTTAATTTTAGAGAATGCGTGCACTCCTTAGCTCATCGCTATAACCATTGCTTCCATATTTCTTACCTTTATCTTACTCTGTTTCTTATCTCCCTCTTTCAAGAACCCCTGTGATATCAGTGGGACTTCCTGTGTAATCCATGAAATCCCCCGTCTTAAAATGTTTTAACTTAATCATATCTTCATATCTCTTTTTGTGTAAGATCAAATATTTGGGTGTCAGGCAAGTGTGTGTGGGCCTTGCACTGATCCATTATAATTCTGCTTTAGTGCTAGGTGCTATGATGCCTGAGGCAGAATTTGAACCAGGTGACTGATTGGAATTCTGGTGGCATATTAGCCCACTCAGATATTGGGGGAATTCTCTTTTGTAGAGAAAAAAGAGAAAGTTGGCTCTTTTCCAAAGCTTCTTTCCCCACAAGCATTCAAGCGGTCATGGGTTCAGGTGTTTAACGTTCCACTGTTTTGCCTCAAAGCATTCATTCCCATCTTAGGCTCCCAAACATGCCATCAGGCATATCGCCTCTTTTAGGCCAAAGGGCTAAGCTGTGCTCAGTGTGTGCAGTGGGAGAAAATTTTATACACTTATCAAAGCCTTACACCTGCTCTGTGATGCTTACTGCACTACAAAGAACGTTCGAGGTTCAAGTCACACCATCCGAGCTAGGTGTTTCTGTTTTCCACAGATTCCACGTGAAGAAAATGATTCTTGAAGATAGGCAATTTTTTGTGGCTATCTCTCTGTTGGTGTTCCTCGCACATTCATGGAGGTGCTGAACCAGTCGATCGTATTCCTCGTCAATGTTGTCAACAATGGCATCTTCCCATGTTGCCGCAATAGTACCAAAGAGTTCCCAGTTGGTGGTCATTCTGGGAGTTCTCTTTTTGAACTTTGCAGCCCTTTCTCCCCGCTCTGTGAAGTAGAATTTTACACGAAGGAGACGGTGATCCGATCCCGTTCGAAATTTTGGGACAACAGCGACATCAGTCAGGCAAAACCGTTGATTGAATATGATGTGGTCTATTTTGTTGTGGAATCGTCCACCGGGAGACTCCCATGTCCATCGTTTAGATTCTGCCTTCTGGAACTGTGAGTTACCATGAATGGTCTTGGTCAACATGATGAACTCAGTCTCTCACCCTATTCGTTCCATTCTAGGCCATGGGTCCCGATGTGAAGTTCTTCAGCTGATCTTCTCGGTCCTATCTTGGCATTAAAATCACCCACAATGATCTTGTAGAAGGTGTGGTCTTCTTTATAGAACTTCTCTAGCTCCATGTAGAACTTCTCGATTTCTCTTTCATCATAATGAGATGTTGGTGCGTAGACAACGAAGATAGAAACTGCAGGCAGTGAGCCACATCTATTCAAATGTAAACGTCCGATTCGGTTGTTAGGCATTCGAATGAATCAATGCTCTTGGCCAAGTTTGTGTTGACAAGGACACCGACGCCTCCACCACCTCTTTTATCGCATGTTCCGAGGAACAATTCTTCTCCCGTGTCGAAAACGGCATGGTGAGATTCGTGCCTTCTTGTCTCGGTCAGACCAATGATGTCGTACTTGATCATTTGCGCTTGTACCATCAGGTCCTTGATGGATGCATCTGATCCTAGCGTACGTGCATTGAAAGTACAGATGATCATTTTGGTCTTCCTTCGTTGTGGCAGCCTAGGTAGGCCTTGAGATTTTGTCGGCCTCTCCTTTCTCATCCTTCTGAGTGCTGCCATGTCGGTGAAGCCTTCAGGGTCAGGTGAATGAGACCAGTTGTACTTACTAGTTTTGGCATATCGAATACACAACGGATAGCTTGCCAGGCTCTTCCATGCAGGCGGAATACTCTCGGTAGCTTGCCAGTCTTTCTGAGAGGGATAGAGGCTTTTGGGGCGACCTCTAATCATCCTTGTAGGTGTTACCATATTTGAACCCTATCAAATACGGTAATTCCGGAAGATGGGTATTTAGTGTCTTATGATGTGTCGCGTGGCCGCTTCGTGCGGGTCCGGAAAGCGTCCTGGAGTGTGGCGACGGCTGGGTAGTGGAAGTAGTGTCGAGAGTGGAAGTCTGCCAGTGGGGTATTTATCTGGGTAGGGTGGGTCTCCTGTGCGCAATTCGATCCCTGAGTGGTTGATGGAAGCAGACAGGGCAGGGTAGGGTGGGGCTCCTGATTAGAATCCCTTTGTCACCTGTGGTTGGTGGGAGCAAGCAGAGAAGCTCTGTCCCTGGGTCCGCCGAGCCTGGAGTCCAAGGTCTCAGAGAGTTCTGCTTATCTTGTTCTGTGGGTCTTCAGTCATGCGTGAGTCTCGGCCGGAGCTGCCACGCGGGTCCGGAAAGCGTCCTGGAGTGTGGCGACGGCTGGGTAGTGGAAGTAGCGTCGATCAATTGATCAATCGGAGTATGAAAAAAGAACAATGATAAAAGCCTCAAATTCCCTAGTGACAATAACACAAGTTAGCTACAAAAAGTAGGAATGAGTAGAGGGCTCTCCGTAAAATGGTGTCGGGATGAAACTGACATAAATTATGTACATGTGTCAAAGACCACTTGATCACTTCTTGATCACTTGGCATTCCATTACTCATTGATTTGCTCAAGTGGGCGCCAATTAAAGAATGTAGAAGACACATATTTAGGTGTTAATAGTGAAAATGCTGTTTTAAAATGAATTCATATTTTCAAAAATAAAACTAAGATATAAATAGACCAGTGGAGCACCAGATATGGCCCCAAACACTTCACATTTGACAGAAGTAGCTTGGCAAGTGTTGCAAGACAGATTTAATAAATATTGCTATTTTATATGTACGCATCATACACCTATATTTATATGTATGGAGAGATAAATGCAAATAGAATTGTTTTTACTTCATAATAAAATTTTTGTTTTGTTTTCTGGCCACAACAAGCAGTAGTCAGGACTTACTCCTGGTAGACCGGGGGATGTGGTGTGCCAGGGATGAAACCCGTGTTGAACAAATGTAATATAAGTACCCTACCCACTATACTATTTCTAAGGTCCCCATAATAATGCTTTAATCCACAATGGAATACTTTGCAGCTGCAAGGAACGATGAAATCATGCAACTTCTGCAACTTGGTTAGAGCTGGAAGACACCTTGCTGAAAGAAGTAAGCCAGAAGAAGAAAAACAAATACACTGTGAACTCACTTGTCTGTGGTATATAGAATACTGGATGAGGAAATGTATTGTTGTAAAAGGGGGTTGCCTAGGTGACCCTTGCCCCAGTGTTTAGAGAGGAGAAGTACAGAGGAAGAAAGAAATGAAGAGTGGGAGGGAGAAGTAATGGATGAAAAGGCATCAGGGCTTCAGTTATACCAGTGATATGAGTGAGGGATACAGCCTTATCTCCAAAACATAGATTCAATATAACTGAAAACATGAGATCTAAGTGACAACCACTGAAACTTTTGTAATGTGCCTATCAAGTTGACAATCAGGGATTGAGTGGGTGTTGGGCTGGGGAGGGAATCTAGGAACACTGGTGGAGAGAAGTGACACTGATGCAGTAATTGGTGTAGAATTATTCTATGCCTAAAACTCAACTATCAGTAACTTTGTAAATCCTAGCTCTTTAATAAAATTTTTAAAAATTAAAAAAATTAAACCTCCATTATTACATCAATACTTATTTTTCACACTAAATTGTCAATCCCCCTAGCCTGACAGCTCAATTGGAAAACCCAATAAATTACCTTAGTTCTCTTTCAGTTTGCTCACAGATGCTGAAATAAAGAACACTTTGAAACGTGGATCTAAGATGATGAAATTTAGTTTCATCAGCTTTTTCCAAAGTGATTTCACAAACTGATGCCACTGTCACCAAATCTCGCGAATCCTCTAGCAAGGACAAAAATTAAAGCTTCCTTACCTGACATCAATAAACATGGTGGCCTTCCTCAAAAATAGTTGTCTTCCTTCATGTTAGAAGTACTAAAAATAAGAATAAAGAGGGGTTGGAATGATCAAGATCATGATCACGATGATCCTGTTGTTTGTCGATTGCCTCGAGCAGTTACCAGTAACGTCTCCTTCATCCTAGCCATGAGATCCTAAAAAGTGCCGCATTCAAGGCTCTTTCAGGGTTAGGAGAATGAGACCCATCGTTGTTGCTGGTATTTTGCATATTGGGTAAGCCACGGGGTGTTAGCCAAACTCTGCCGTGTGGGCAGGTTACATTCGGTAGCCTGCCAAGTTGTCCAGAGCAAGGATAAGATAGTAAGATGTCATGCGGCCACATTTGCTTCCAGGAGCTGGGTTTTATAGTCTCTGGATCTTGACCATTGATGGGATTACAAGACGCCCGGGGAGGCAGTTTATGGGTGTGACCGCTGCCTACTGGAAGATGTAGGATCTGGGTGGAGGATGCTCAGCTCCGATCTGAGCAGGCTTGGAGATCTCAGCCCTGGGACCCACATGCCTTTGTTCCTCTGCCGTTCCCTTCATGCATGTGGAGAGTGGTCACAGCATGGTTGTGGCTAGTTCCAGAGGTCTTTGGCTTCCGTGGTTCTGCTCGCGGCGGGTAGGGAACTCAACCCGCCCCCTCCAAGGGGCTCCGATGAGGACAGCCTGGCGCGGAGACAGGAGACTGTACAGCGGATCGGATGCTTGTCTCGCACACCCCAGACCCAGGTTTTTTCTCCGACATCCTATATGGTCCCCCAAGCACCACCAGGAGTAACCCCTGACCATCACTGGGTGTGGCCCCCAAACAAACAAAAAATAGCAAAGAAGACCAGAGAGATAGCTCAGCAGGATAAGTGTATGCTTTGCATAAAAGTGGCTGGAGTTTGATCCTCAGTATCACATGGTCCCAGAGAACTGCCAGGTATAGCCCCCAAACCAAAACTAACAGCAAAAAAGAACAAAATACCAAAAGGTAGTTGAAAGAAAGGAAGGTTTGAAAAACGCTTTTGATAGGCATTCTGGTTCATGCACTCTGTCTCACATACTGATACATCTAGTAGGCCAGTGTGGGGTTAAAGTTCTGCAATCGAGGGATCTCTAGTCTTAGGGGGAAGCTAGGATTAATTTCAATGCAAAGTATGCTGCCTTTATGGTTATGTATGGTCAGGTATTCCAGTGCTTTAGAGGTTCCATAAAGGGGGTCATGGATGCGAGCAGGAGTGGTCAGATATTTCCGGAGGAAGTGGAATTAAGGCAATATGAAAAGGACATGTAGGATGAGGTAGTTAGGGTAAACATCAGGGAGACTTTCACTCTGTTCTCTCTCCTAGCTCAACATTCTGGTTAACACGGGCCTACAATAAGCCTTGTGAGGGTGGAAATGTTCATAAAAGTTCATAAAACCTACAGCATAAACTAACACCAACCACATGGCAACTGAATCACCAGCATGAGTATTTGTTTGAATTTAACCACATGTGGCTAGTGACTTATTGAAAACAAGACTATTTCTCATGGACCTCCCAGACACCAGCCAATTCAATCAGGATTGAAACATGTGAGCGTGTATCCAAAGTCTACACCAAACATATCGGAAAGCAGTGCAAGATCTCATTCCTCAGAGGGGTTTGGAAGCCTCCAAGTGTCCTCAGGGACTCTTTCAATATTTACAAACCTCTTATATGGCCATTGAACGATCTTATATTTTCCAGTCATACTATGGTCCTGCACTGATGCTAACTCAAAGGGTGGGAAAGCACAGGCCCCATCTAGAATAAAAAGTCAAGAAACCACAGAGCAAATGAGAGCCTTTCCTACAAGTAGTATTTGTAGGAAACCTCTTTCAGTGACAGTAACCACTTTACAACTAAAAACACCGTTCTAGTCTCTCTCTTCCCCACCCACTCTCTCTCGTATCTCCTCCTCCTTCTCCCGCTGACCACCTCTCTCTTAAGTCACAAGAAGATTCTCACTCAACTACTCTTATCCCCCAGATTTATCTAAGAAGTTAAGGCAGAGATAGGTCCTAAATTATCAGAATCTCTAAGGAGATATTTCAAAACAAATTTTCCTCTATGCTCTACCTATATTCCAGAAATTGTAACAGAGTTAGGAAGGAGAATGGTAAGCCATTCTGCCCCATATTGTTGCCTTCATGTACACACTCATCCTTGCCCTAACTTATTTATCACATACAGAACATAACTTGTAGACTTTTTATGTTATATCTTTTGCAGTACTAAAAATCTGACCTAGAGCTTCACACATGCAAGTCAAGTGCTTTCTCACTGAGCTTTGTGCCTGGTCCTGTAGTTATATTTTATAATTATCTAGCTTAAGTAACATTTATTTGCATATCGCATTTTGATATACAAATTAATATACTACAAGCATATGCTTATAACATGGTAAATTAAAATGTAAATTTGAAAAAGATAGAGGTTTATCACTTTTGGGGAAGACATACCCATTCATGCTCAGGGCTTCCTCCTAGCTTTGTGCTGAGGAATCACTCCTGGAGGTACAAGGCAAGCACCTTGCTCAATGTACTAACTCTCTAACTTGGAAAATGATCACATTAAAAAATATATTGATTTATATTCTGTGGTTTACAATACTACTAATAATGGTTTCTCATGCACATAACTTCAACACGACACCCACCACCAGTGTAGCTCCGCAAGGACCCTAACACCCCTCCCTTTCAACACCCCCCCAACAACTCAATTGTGTAGATCAATTATTTTTTGGAGAAGGAACTACTTAAATACAAAGAAACACACAAAAGCACTAAAAATGAAAACAAATGACCCACTTGCAATTAAAAAATGCAAATTAGAGTAGCCTGAAGTTAATACAATATACCTTGCAGAGAAAAAAAAATACAGCCCAGTGTTGTCAGACTGTAGGGAAATAATTAGACATAAGCTTCATAGTGCTGATGGTTCCACATACTTGAACTTTCAGAAAAGCAATTTAATAAGACAAATTATGGTTCTATGAGCCTGTTATTTTTACATCTTCTGCTTCTATTTTGGGGACTGTGGTCTAAAGAAATCATTAAAAAGGCAAAATTTAAAAGAAAAAAATATTCACATGATTATTAAACATAATATTAAAAAGTAAGTCAAGGTGGGCCGGAGTGATATCATGGCTGATAGGGCATTTGCCTTGCATACAGCTATCCCAAGTTCAATCCCCGGCATTTCATATGCTCCTCCGAGTACGACCAGGAGTGATCCCTGAATACAGAGCTTGGAATAACCTTTGAGCACTGGTAGGTGTGGCCCCCAAACCAAAGTAAGCCAGTGAGCCTTTTTAAAAATTAAAATATTACAACTATATGCTCAAAATATGGTAAATTGAATGCATATTTAACAAAAGATGCAAATAGCGGGACCATACCCATCTGTGCCCAGGAATTGTTCCTTGCTATGCGCTCAGGTATCACGCATGGAAGTGCAAGGCAAGCACCTTATTCAATGTACAATCTCTCCAATCCTGAAACTGATGACATTTTAAAACAAATAATTGACTGATACCCCATGGTATACTGTTGGAGTACAAGGAGCTTAGGTTTATCAGGTTGCACTCATCACAGTGCTCCCAAGTCATTCCCATTACTTTGTTTGTCTGTAACCACTTCTATGCTCTCTTCCCCAACCAATTTGTAAGTGTAAGGTCCCTAGGGACCCTGAGGGAAATTCCAGAGTTAAAACTCTACAAATTAGTAACTCTCCATTTCCTGCCCCCTCCCTAGCAGAGCTTTAGAGTGAAACCATTCCTTATTGAAATGTAAATTCTGAAACCATTTGTTGGCCCTTCCTTATCTATTACCTCTGTTAGGAACTTTTCCCTTATCCACCTCCACTGGAATGCAGGGCTGAGAATCAAAGGAAGCCAGGTGATAACCAAATGTCCAGATGCCCACTAGCCACAATGCCTATGTATGTAAATGCTGATCTTTGAATCTATAGGCTAAGGAGTGATGTACTTTCAAATGGATTGGTTAAGAAAGTATATGTTGTTACAAATCTATTGGCTATGAAATGCGCGGGTTTTGCTGTAACGGCCAGTGAAGGCCTATATAAGATCCCCTTTGAAGAAGTTCGGGGTCTTGCCTCACCTAACTGACCTGCGCGTCTGTGTAGGTGGCTTGACCCTGGCTAGCCATTCTTACAATAAACCTTGCTTGCTGTTTGCAGTCTCTGGAGTCTCTTTGTCGTTAAACGGAGATCACAATCCGCGCCCTAACAGTAAGGTCTCATCCTTCTAGGACACTGAACTTATACTGTAAGTTAATATTGCCTTTCTCCTCTCCTTATGTCTTTTGAATTGTTTGATGCAATGTCCTTTTTGTATAGATACAGGAAGACAATATTATGCTTTATAACTTAGGATTTAATTGGCCTTTGTTAGGTCCCTAGGGACCCTGAGGGAGATTCCAGAGTTAAAACTCTATAAATTAGTAACTCTCCCTTTCCTGCCCTCCTTATCTGTTACCTCCCTTAAGAACTATTCCCTTATCCACCTCCGGAATGCAGGGCTGAGAATCAGAGGAAGCAAGGTGATAACCAAATGTCCAAGTTACCTGATGCCCACTAGTCACAATGCCTATGTACGTAAATGCTGATCTTTGAATCTATAGGCTAAGGAGTGATGTACTTCTACATGGATTGGTTAAGAAAGCATATGTTGTTACAAATCTATTGGCTATGAAATGCGCGGGCTTTGCTGTAACGGCCAGTGAAGGCCTATATAAGATCCCCTTTGAAGAGGTTCGGGGTCTTGCCTCACCTAACTGACCTGCGTGTCCGTGTAGGCGGCTTGACCCTGGCTAGCCAGTCTTACAATAAACCTTGCTTGCTGTTTGCAGTCTCTGGAGTCTCTTTGTCGTTAAAGGGAGATCACGATCCGCGCCCTAACATTTGGAGGCTCCAGCGAGATCTCCCGACGGCAAATGGGCCCAGAGAGCGGGTTTTGAAAAGGCCTTAAAAAAAAAAATTTCTGGGGAATATTCCATCTGTTCTGTGGGGGGACGGTGTCCCCTTCTGGACCGCGGCAGGGAAGTAGCTAACCCTGTGAGGACTTGGGGGGACATAGGGTTCCCTTGGGTCCTCTTCTGTTCTGGAGGCCTCGTCTGTTCTGGACCGCGGCAGGGAAGTGGCCAACCCTGTGAGGACTTGGGGGGACATAGGGTTCCCTTGGGTCCTCTTCTGTTCTGGAGGCCTCGTCTGTTCTGGACCGCAGCAGGGAAGTGGCCAACCCTGACTGGGAGGACTTGGGGGGACATAGGGTTTCCTCGGGTCCTCGTCTGTCTGTTCTGGAGGCCTCATCTGTTCTGGAAAATCCAGCGCCGGGAGAAGACCTGGAAGAACTAAACCCTCCGGAGGTGAAAATCACGTGCACGCCCTTTGGGCATATTCGGGAGTCCCAGGGTGACTGGTGAGTGTGGTGCGCACCCGTGTGAGAGAGTGGACCGGTCCGAGCGAGTGCAGGAGTGTGATCTGTGCGTGTGTCCTTAGTGTGTGTATTTGTCTTATTATCCTTCTCTTAGTTCTGTTTATTGAGATTGTTTAATATGGGTCAGAATCAATCGACCCCCAAAGCTTTAATTCTTGATCACTTCTCTGAGATCCACAGGAAAGCTCAGAATCTGGGCTTGATGATCAAGAAAGGTAAGTTTGACAATTACTGTTCATCAGAATGGCCTTCCTTTGGTGTGGATTGGCCCCCAGGAGGTTCCTTCTCTCCAAACCTTGTGGCTCGGATAAAGGAGGCAATCTGTGGAAGATCTGCTGTGAAGGTATGCTCCCTTGGAAATCTCTAGGGGGACTGGGGGAGGAATGTGATAACCTCTGTGTGAATGTGTGTGTGTCTGAGCACCCTGATAGGTCCTCCTATCGGGCGTGATTTTGTAGCTCCACGACCTGGCACTCTTAAAGTCCCTCTAAAGTCACGGAGCTCGAGTGGGCTGCCTGAGATTCCATGGAGAATATAAGGTCAATGGTGGCACTGGCATAGTTGCCAGTCACAAGTCACAATGCTGAACCACTAAGGCTAAGTTCTCCTCCGGCCAGGCAAGCATCTGAATGGTCTCTGCAAAGAGGCACCCCTCCTTTGTCTGTCTCGCGTCACCGTCCACTATGGGAGGAGAGCCCACTAGTGAGAAGATCCTGGGAAACTAAGGCAGATCAATTTCTAGGTAGAAATCCCTTTCTTAAGCATTCTAACCAGCAGAATCAGCTAGAGGTCAATTCAAATGCTAATGGAGGCAGTCAGCAGGTTTAGCCCTAGGCAAAGTGAAGCAAAAAAAAAAAAAAAGGTAAAAAGACAGACAAGAAGTTTGTGGAAGAAAGCGTCAGCAGGGAACATTGGAATATGTGGCAAGCTAAGAAAGGCAGAACTTTTCTCTTCTCCCCTTAATAGGCTTCTTGGAAACCCATGGCACTCTAGGTATGGCTCCACATGTGCAAGCCATGGTTGTGTGGACGCTCGGGAGGCAGGACCCAGGGATTCCTAGGGTGACTCAGAAATCTCTAAAGGAGACATCCTTTAAAGAGAGATTTTTCTGATGGGCTGGCATGCAGTTGTGGTCATGTCCGTGCTCTCTCTAGAACCACAACACTAGAAACTATTAGGAGGAGAGCTTGCTAAGGAATTATCCTACCCTAGATTTTTCTTTTCCCTCCCTTTCATAGGTTATTGCTGACACTTAGGAGGTATGGGAAATTCTACATCAGTACCTAAATATTCTCCTTTGGGTTGCTCGTTAAAACACCAGAAGAGCTTCCAAGTAGGTAGTTTAGATAAGGAATATCTTGTTGACCTCTGTAACACCACGTGGCCTGAGTATAAGTTAGAATATTGGGAAGGATATACAGTGAATGGCAGTTTGCATTACCAGATCATTCTGCAGTCAGATCTTCATAGGTAACAAAAGAAATAGGATTATCAAAGCAGAGGAGGCAGGAAAATGCAAGATCATGATACTAGCTCCCTGCCTCAGATTTAGCCTTGGCCAAAATATGGTAACATCTTTGTCATAGTTTATTTTGCCGGCTTATATCAACAAAAGCGCTTTCTTGACCCATTTTTAACAAGCGGGAGACTGGGAAATGGGGAGCAGAGTTCCCAATCAGCGATAAGGTTTCTTCGCCCTGGGGACAGTCCCTTCCTTTCTCAGTCCATCAGTTTCTCCCTGCCATTTTTTTGAAGGGTCAGATTGATCGATCAACTACCGATATGTGCACATGTATGTGTGGTGTTTTAGTCAGTTCATTGTCTTGTTTGTCTGTCTGTCTGTCTGTGTCTGTCTATCTGTCTCTCTATGTGAAACGCTAGAGTGTTGGGACCAGGCTGAAATCAGAAGTAGAAATTCTAGAGAAGTCAGTGATATGCAACTCAGTGATTTAAGGAATGCAGTTGTTTTTGGAACTTGCTAGACAAGGTGGTTTAAACGAAGATTTCTTATCAGAAGTTTGAGCCTACAGAGAAAGCAGAATTCTCAATCTTGATTTCTTATTAGAAGAACGTTAATGATTATGTGATTAACAGTTGAAATCCTTTTGGACTTAAGAATCTTGTACTATCTAGAAGAGCTATGGAACTAGAGCCTGAAACTTAAGTGAAATAAGAGTTCAGAGAAAGCAAGACCTTATCTTATAAGCCTCAGCTAACTTTAATGAAAAATTAGGCCGCTTTTACAAACTACAGAGGTACAGAAGCCATTAAAATTAAGTTTCCTTGTTTTCCTAAACTGTGGCAATTTATAGGATAACAATTGGACTTGTCCATTCCTCCTTGACAGAAGGAGCTAAGGTTTATCATGTTACACCCATCACAGTGCTCCTGAGTCACTTCCATTCCTTTGTTTTTCTGTAACCACTTCTCTATGCTCTCCTCCCCAACCAGATAATCAGCTTTCACCCTAGTCAGAATCTGTTATTTTGTAAGATCAGATCCTTCCAGGACACTGAACTTGTATTGTAAATTGTGAGTCGATCTGTTAAGTAAGGATCTGTCCTAGAAGAATGTCCTGACTAGTTTGGATGAGGTTAAACATTTTTCCCTTTCAAACTGCCTTCAGTAAATAATTTCAGTATACTGCAAGAGGCAGCTTCCCTTATCTCACAGAGCAGATCTCAGGTGCTAGCCAGGCCTGATCTTTGGGATGTAGATTCCCAGCTCTAGCCAGGCTAGTCTTTGGTACTGGCCTGCAGATGTAAAGAAGCAATGTATGTTTTGCTGCCTCAATGTTCTTTCTCCTTTTTGCCCCTTTAGAAGTACCATGAGATTTTGGGGCTCTCTACTAGGTCTGAGAGAACAGGGGAAAACATGCTTGAGAGAACCTGAGTTCCTTTTATGGGATATAATGAGACTGTAAGAATGGGTGGCTAGGAGAGGCAGGAGAGATACGGGAGTGAATGGAGAGAGGATTGGAATAAACTGCAACTAAGATCAAGCAACCTGGCCATAAGATTTCCTTCCTTTTCTTGCCCATCTCCATCTACCTCCCTGGAGTGGGGGAAACTACCGAACGCGGGCGGTGGGAAAGATAGATTGTTGCCATCCTTTTTGTGCTCACACAGCAATTCAAATATTTTCTTATACTGATATCAAAGTTTGGTTAAAAAAAAAATCCAAAGGGCTTTTTCTGTGTCTGAAAGCATGTTTGTATTTTTGTGGAATTGTTAAAAATGTCTGGTATAGAGAGCTCATGATTTTAAATAATTAAGGTACAAGAACTATTGAAATTAAGCCAAAGAAAGTTTTATCATGTTCTATAAAAATTGATTGTTTATAGGTCTTTTGCTGTTATGTTAATATACATATTTGTATCTGGATTGGATTAGAATATTTGACATAGAAGGAGTTAAAATGACACATGAAAACAGGTTCAAAAAGTAATGGTTTAGTTTAAACATGAGTTTCTAGAGTTATAAAATTGGTTGCAAAGTTTGTCCTACCAGTGCTCTATGTGATCTCTGAGACTCTTGGTTAACTAAAATTTCTAGAACTACTAAGAGTTATAAAATGGGTTCACCTCAGATGTCAGCCTTCTGTAATAGTTTCTGAGAATGGAGAATTGCATGGAAAATGTGGGAAATTTTACTAACTATGCTGTTAATCAGCCTGTCTATTGCTTAAAAGTGCATGCTATTATTTTGATAATTTTATTTCATGCCAAGCTTTGTCTCCAGGTATCAACCTAGTCCTGACATTCACAGAACTTTGTACCTAAGTGTGAAATTCTTTCTGTTTCATGGTCATCTATGAGTGTTTTAATCTTTTTGTATTTGTGTTTTCCTAGAAATCAGAATTCTAAGATGTCTCTTGGTTAATTTCTAATGTGAAGTGAACTTTTGCCCAGTGAATGTATGTTGTAAGAACTTTAGTTGTGAGCATCTCTAAAGCCTTTTGCATACCTATAGAACTGGTATAATGCTTTTGAAATGGTACTTCAGAGTATTTTTGTCAATGTTAAATGAGATGATTGGTAACTAGTGTCTAAACTTGGAAGATCATGTTGTACTAAGTTCAGTAAAATAAGAGGTTAAACTTGTGGGATGACTATTAGAAATATAGATGTGTGTCTTAAGTCAGAAAGATAATTGATGGAGATATCAGTGGGAAAAAGAAAAGGAATCCAGTTATAGAATGTTTGTAAAAGAAATGTGTATATGAGGTTTGAGGTTGGTTTAAGAAAAGGAACTGATCAAATTGTTTTGTTATAAGAAACTCTTTAAATCATATGCAGAATTGTTCTAATACCTTTTCAGTAAGATCTATGGAAAAGACGATAGGTGGATTATCCGGACTCCTGTTACAGTGCTCTTAGATAATTGAATTTTTCAAAAGTTGCAGAGAATCAAGGGTTTTGACATGGGATTGAAAACATGTTAAATGGTATGCTCTTTCTCTACAGATTTTAGCTTCTTTTGACTAGGACCCACAGCAAACAGGTGTATTACATCTCTGTGAGTAAAGTAAAATGCTTGCTTTTCTCTTCTTTTGCACCTTCAGTATGTTTTTGATGTTTCATGGCTCTATGTTGGTTTGCATAAATCCAGATAAGCCTTTCCTCTCTGTAATAGGGTCTACCCCTCATGCAGACAGGAAAAAAAAAACAACTGTGGGACCCCAAATCCCTCTTCCAGGGAAACAGTCAGGGGATCTGTCTAAATGACAGGAGTAGGGACTTAACAGGTACTGTTTCAAGTACCCTACAAACCTCAGGGCGACCCTAGAGGCAGGCCGGCTCAAGAAAAGACCAGAAATTATCACTGCTATAGAGAATGAGGAATCTAGGACTCTGCAATGACTAACTCAGTCTGGGCCTACTCTCAGTGTCAAGGAAAAAAAACCTGGAAACCAGGATTTCTCCCACCCCTGAAGAAGGGATGGGATGGACTCCTTTCTGCCAGGACATCTCTGTGGAATATGAGGCCTGAAGGCTCGAGGCCATCCAGTTCATCGTGGGACATCTTCTGGCTAAGCCTGGGTAGCTCTGATGTGCCAAATCAGATTAATGCCACTATTGGTGTGTCTCCTGTCTTTAGTCAATCCCCAGGACTTCTCAGTAAATAATGGGGCATCCGAAATGGAGAGTTCTCTAAGCTTACTGTGTTTATGCAAAAGAACAAGCCAGGTTTGTTAAACTATCTTGCAAAGTTTTGAAATGAAGGTGGAGAGAAAACCATGTTTCTGTAACTTGCTTTTTGTAAGAATCAGATTCTAATTCTACAAAGGTGATTGAATAAATGTATTTAATCTTGGTCTAAAAGGTAACCCTCTTTGGGAAATTTAGATAAAACCTGGTTACTCTCTGTAGGAAAACAGCCTAATCTATAAAGGAACTCAATGTTATACATGCTGTCACTAGTCTGATCAGAGCATTGGAAGTCAGAGCTTTACTAGGGTGAAGCTCATCTCAAAGTGCAGAATTGCTTTCCCCCAGTTTGTGAATTGGCAAAAGTGTCAAGAAAGGGCATCTAAACTGGTTAAATTAGAATGGATTAATATCTAGTTCTAAAATACTGTGAATTTTCTTTCTATACTTTCTGTATTGCATCTCATTTTCTGTGAACAGTCATTTGGAGAGAACAAGGATGTTAACAGCTCTTAATTTTTGTTGCATCATGGGATTAACACCAGAGAATGTTTCCTCTAAGCAAGAATGCTCTGCAGAAGAGGAACGACGGACATTGGAGGTTTCCAAAAGGAAGATGATGGATGATTTACCAACAAGGAAAGTTGCTAACTCCTGGACCAATGCAGTGGAATATTATTAAAGAGACTCAATAGCAAGTAAGGTAGAAGTAACTCAGAACTGTGCTTTCTGTGCCATTAATGAACCTAGTGGAAATCTTGATCCTTCTCTCCTAACACCTGTTCAACATCAAGGAACTTAGAGGAGGATCGCAGCTTGACTTTATGCAAATGATCAAATGCTCATATGTTCAAGGTATAAATATCTGTTGGTTCTTATTGATAGCTTCAGTGTATGGGCAGAAGCTTTTCCAATCTGCACTGAGAAAGCCAGAGAATGGCTTGGTGTTTCTGTGTCCAGTAGAAAAATCTGGACACAGGAAGTCATTTTTCTATCAGCCAAACCTGTGGGTAGAGAACTCTGTCCTTACTGGGTCAGAAAGGAACTTCTACTCCTCCAGGGTCTAACCATTTCAAAGTGATATCCCTCAGTCTAATCGAACTGATCTTTTCTTTCAGATAACTTCAGGAACCCAACCAATTCATTGCTGAGGGCCACTAAAAAGCTGAGGTAGCATGAGATTTCACCCCTTGTGTAGGCAGGGCCAGCGCCCCATTGTCAGCATGAAGCAGCTCCAGAAGATGGACCTTCTGCCATTCTCCCTTAAAGATTCAAGGTGGTGGAATCTCTGGGGGGGGGGGGGCAATAGGATGTAGGCAGGTAGATAGGGAAGGCCCCCTCCCAAGGCAATGAAGAATGGGGATTTATGTGTGGTGTTGGGAGAAAAATGCTGCTACTCTATACTGATCACACAGGGATGGTCTGAGACTTCACGGCCAAGCTCGGGGAGGGCCTTGAACAACGTCGGAGAGAAAGGGAGGCCTGGGAGAATTGGTTTGAGTCTTGAAAATCCTCCTAATTCTGGGTAACAATACTGGACCCTGACCACTGAGGAAATTACTCCTCTGTATGAAGAGCCCACTGAGGAAGATTCCTCAATATGAAGTATAGAAAGGGAGGAATGTTAGGTCCCTAGGGACCCTGAGGGAGATTCCAGAGTTAAAACTCTATAAATTAGTAACTCTCCCTTTCCTGCCCTCCTTATCTGTTACCTCCCTTAAGAACTATTCCCTTATCCACCTCCGGAATGCAGGGCTGAGAATCAGAGGAAGCAAGGTGATAACCAAATGTCCAAGTTACCTGATGCCCACTAGTCACAATGCCTATGTACGTAAATGCTGATCTTTGAATCTATAGGCTAAGGAGTGATGTACTTCTACATGGATTGGTTAAGAAAGCATATGTTGTTACAAATCTATTGGCTATGAAATGCGCGGGCTTTGCTGTAACGGCCAGTGAAGGCCTATATAAGATCCCCTTTGAAGAGGTTCGGGGTCTTGCCTCACCTAACTGACCTGCGTGTCCGTGTAGGCGGCTTGACCCTGGCTAGCCAGTCTTACAATAAACCTTGCTTGCTGTTTGCAGTCTCTGGAGTCTCTTTGTCGTTAAAGGGAGATCACGATCCGCGCCCTAACACCTTGAATATTATTCACTTCTGGGCATCTGCCTTCTCAACTTAAGCCTCAGTTGCCCTCACTTCCTAGCACTCAAAGAGCAGGGTCCCGACGTGGGACTGGATTGAACCAGGGCAAGCTGGTAAGTCATGTGCTACCCTGGCATCACGATGGGCCAGGCCAAGGTGCCACGATTCTTAACTGTAGGTTAAGAGTTTGATCATAGGCAACTGCTGTCATGATCCAAAAGTAACGACGAGACTAGAACCCTGCTGCTAAGAATAGGAAGGATATCTGGCCTGAGCACTGTAGTCTGAGATGGAGATAGCCCACGGAGAGCAATTCTATGAACTTAAAGTATTTCTTACTGTGTCCATACAAAATGATTTATATTATGTATGATTACATGTTTGTTGGACAAGGAAAGGAGAAACACATCCAGGGAAATCTGTCCTAGGGTGGGTTGATCTGCTAAATGAGAATCTGTCCTAGAAGCAGTTTTCCTGGGTGTCCTGACTAGCTTGGCTGAGACTGAACCTTTTTCCCCTTCAAACTGCCTTCAGTAAATGATTTCAGTATTTTGAGGCAGTTTCCTTTATCTCACAGGAACCTAGCTGGTCTTAGGTATGCAGATCCCAGGTGCTAAGCCAGGCCTGATCTTTGAGATGTAGATGCCTGGCTCTAGGCAGGCTGATCTTTGAGACTCCAAACTCTAGCAGACTGGTCTTTGATGTGCTAATCCAAGTGCTTGTAGCTTGTAAAAGGTGAGGCCAGGATTACTGGCCTGCAGATGTAAAGAAACAATGTGGATGTAAAGAAACAATGTATGGTTTGCTGCCTCAATGTTCTTTCTGTAACTCCTTTGATGACATCACTATATTGTGCCCTTTAGAGGTACTATGATCTATATGATCTATATAAGGGAGATTTCAGGGCTCTCTGGGGGGACACGTGCATCAGAGAACCTGGGAAGATGGGGCTGAGGACAGAAGCTGAGAGAACAAGTGTGCACTTGCTTGAGGCCTCCTGAGGCCTCCATGACATACATTTCTTCCATATAATAAACTGCTGCTAAGACCAACCAGCCTGGCCCTCGTTTCCGTCCTTCACCTGACTATCGCCATTGACCTTCCTGGAGTGGGGAAACGGCCTGAGACCACCGAACGCGGGCGGTGGGAGAGATAGGCTGCTGCCACCCTTTTTCCCGTCCTTTTTTGTGTGATTACACAGTATACTTATAACAATCCAAAGATACTGGACAGTCATATTAATAAAAAATAAAGGACTTTTTTGCTGTTAACTAGTTAACACCTTTCTCATTAAAAAGCATCATCAGGGGGTGGAGCTATAGTACAGAAAGTAAGGTGTCTGCATTGCATGCAGCCGACCCATGTTCGATCCCAAGCATCCCATATGGTCTCCTGAACACCACCAGGAGTAATTCCAGAGTGTAGAGCCATGAGGAACCCCTGTGCATCCTGGCTGTGACTCAAAAAGTAAAATTAAATAAATAAATAAATAAATAAAAGCATCATCAGTGTCATTACTAACATCTCTTCAAAAGTCAATTCTAACCCTAACCGAAGGGGAATGGGATGGGATGGTATTATCTATTTCTCACAAGCATGAGAGAAAAGCATTAGTTGAGACTGAATGGTTTCTTTAAAGAACCTACATGTCTTCAATCATTCCCAAAGTTCTGTTCTCAATTCTAAACGGAAAACACATTTTGATTCATGTTCATTATAGAGTGAAAAGTAATGCAATATTGTGGGGGGTTGGGTTTTGTTATTGATTGTTTTCAGGCCATACCTAGTTTCCTCAGGACTTATTAACACAAAATGCTACCTTGTCTTACGGAAATACAATGTATCACATCTTCCTTTAAAGGTCCATACCAGGGTCACAGCAAGTAGCGCATTTGCCTTGCACGTGGTCAATCCAGGTTCGATTTGCAGCATCCCATATGGTCCCCCAAGCACTGCCAGGAGGGATTCCTAAGTGCAGAGACAGAAGAAACCCCCGAGCATCCCTGGTGTGATCCAAAAAGCAATAAATAAATAAATGAATAAAGATCCATACCAGGAACGTGCAATGGAATGCTCGGGGGCCACGGTGGATTGCCTCTCCTGACACATTTGCTTTGCCAATGCTTAGCACCTCACTGCAGTCTGGCTTTTCCTCCCTGCAACCCCATCAGCTCTCCCCTCATTTTGCCACAAGTGTGAAACCTGTGTCCGGTCTGACAGCTCTACCTTACAGCTCTAGCTCCTCACCCCCACGGTCCTCTCCAAGAGGTTTTCCTAAATCCAGCATGCCTAATCCCATTTTGGAATCCCTTTCTCACAGAACCCTGGACTAGCACAAATGGTGGCAGGAGAGACCAAGAAAACAGCTGGTGATAAGATGAGGTTCTGGCATGTTTCAGTCAATGTCCATTGGACAAAAAATGTACTATGCTCAGGGGCCAGAGAGATAAGTTCGGGGTTAAGTTGCCTTCCTGGAGCGTGCAGCCACATTTGCGGCCATGCAACCTCATATACTCTACCTCACTTATGAAAAGTATCATACATTTGTTTGGTTTCTAATATACTTGCTTGTATTCTCTTATATTCGGGCTTAAATGACTCCAGAATAAGAGACAACAACCCTCACACACTTACCTCTTTACTGTGGTGGGAAGGTGCTTGGTGGTGGGATTGGGTTTTGAATATTATCTGTAATGAACTATTGTGAACTACGTTTGTAAAAATAATATACATAATGGAAAAAAACAGTCGCTTTCCTTGCAGAACGCCAACCCTACATTCAATCCTGGCACTGCATATGGTCTTCTTGGCACTGTGAATACCCTAAACATAGAATCAAAATTAAGAACTGAGCAGAGCAGAGTGGAGTGAGACCCCCAAACCAACCCCACCCCAAACCAAATAAACTATTTTTAAAAATTTTTTTCATTGTGAGGAGTGATAGACTTATTAAGAACCTTAAGCTTTGAAAATAATCTTTAATATGAACATCACTTTGAAATAGGATATATCGTCATTGACAGAGAAGAATAAGAATAAGAATAAGAATAAGATATTTGTATATTTTTCTTGACTTCTAATTTATACATTAAAATACAATAAAAAATAAGATGTGGCCATCATATTTAATAACAACTGTGTCTCAAGAAAAACTGCAAGTAGAAATAATAACAAATAATGCAGTGTGGTAATCTTTTGCATATATTGATAAACTAAAATATTTTATTTAAATATACATTAGCAAATGTATTAGCAAGAAACATTTATATATTTATGTTTCATGATTTACAAATGAGTACACATTTCCAGACTTGCTTATTAATATTGAATTTAAGTAAAAATCGTTTCTCTTTGAGTTTTATTGTTCATTTTTTATTTCCAAATTTTATATTAAATGATCTGAGAACTATATGTAGTATAATAGAAATGGACTGAAAATTTCTGTTAAACGTTTACTTAAATTATATATACTTATGTATATGTACATCCATGTATAATCTACACTTCAGTTTTTGTCAGCTATTCATCTGGAACCATCTCTTTTTTTTTCTGAAAATATTTCTCGCTCTGCTCCATCCACACAGTTTTGTCTTATGTTTTTCTCTGAACCCTATACACCATTTCTCTGAATGTAGCAGCATAAAGGTAACTCAGGGTGGGATAATTGGATATATTTTCTACGATTTCTGAAATTTAGACCAAGTATCTGTCATCCCCCTGCTCACAGAAACTGAGTGGTGAAATTCAGAGACTTCTAAGGTGGAAATTGTCTCCATGGGAAGAGGGTAAGTTTGCAATGTGAGAAAATAAAGCTAAATAAACATAGAAAAATATAGTCAAGAGGGAGAGAATATTTTATAGGACTCAATTTCTGATTTCATCTCTTCGCGAGGCTCCAGTGAATCATTGCCCTTCTTTCCTGTGGCTTGAATGTTCAAAGCTGCTTTGGAATCAATTGCCAAATTCATAAACCCCCTTTTTTTAAACTCCCGTGATTGGACGTGAATCATGTTGGATCATGGTCTAGTAAGAAACAACCCCCAGCTGTGATTTTTTTGGGGGGTGGTGAATTGATTTTTTAAAAATTTTTTTATTAGTGAAACACCATGAGGTACAGTTATAGACTTATAAATTTTTGTGGTTGGGTTTCAGTTATACAATGATCAAGTACCCATCCCTCCACCAGTGCCCATCCTCCAGCACCACGGGACCCAGCATCCCTCCCACCATCCAGCGCCCCCATCTCACCCTGCCTCTGTGGCAGGGCATTCCCCCTTGTTCTCTCTCTCTTCTTTTGGGTACTGTGTTTTGCAAGAGAGACATTGAGTGGCAATCATGTTTCGTCTATAGTCTACTTTCAGCATGCTTCTCCTACCCTGAGAGGATCCTCACAGCACCCTTTATTTGGTGCTCTCTTATCTATATGAGCTTCCTTTTCCCCTAGCACGTGTGGCTGGACTCCAAGTCATGGAGCAAAATTCCGGATACTAATCTCAGCCATTCTTGGGTTTTAGTCTCCGATTTTGTTGCTTTATGTTCCCCAGATGAATGCAATCTTTCTGTGTCTATCCCGCTCTTTCTGACTCATTTCGCTTAACATGATACTTTCCATGTAGTACCACTTGTATGTAAATTTCATAACTTCATCATTTCTAACAGCTACATAGTACTCCATTGTGTAAATGTACCAAAGTTTCTTTAACCAGTCATCTGTTCTCGGGCACTCAGGTTTTTTCCAGATTCTGGCTATTGTAAAGAGTGCTGCAATGAACAAACAATTGCAGATGTCACTTCGACTATACCTTTTTGCCTCTCTGGGATATATTCCCAGGAGTGCTATAGCTGGGTCAAATGGGAGATCGAATTCTAATTTTTTGAGAATCGTCCATACTGTTTTCCAAAAGGGTTCGACCAGCCGGGATTCCCACCAGCAGTGAAGAAGGGTCCCTTTCTCGCCACATCCGCAGCAGCATAAGTTGCTTTTGTTCGTGTGGATGTGGCCAGTCTCCGTGGTGTGAAATGATATCTCGTTGTTGTTTTGATCTGCATCTCTCTGATGATTAGTGATGATTAGTGATGTAGAGCATTTTCTCATGTGCTTTTTACCATTCGGATTTCTTCTTTGCGAGTTTTTGTTCATTTCCTCGCCCCATTTTTTGATGGGGTTAGGTGATTTCTTCTTGTGGAGTTCAAACAGTAACTTGTATATCCTTGATATCAACCCCTTGTCGGATGTGTATTTGGTGAATATCCTTTCCCATTCTGTAGGCTGTCTTTGTATTTTGGTCACTGTTTCTTTTGAGATGCAGAAGCTTCTTAGTTTAAGATAGTCCCATTTGTCTATCTCTGTTTTCACTTGCTTGGCCAGTGGCGTGACATCTTCGAGGATACCATTAGCTTCAATATCATGGAGGGTTTTGCCAACTTTGTCTTCAATAAACATTATGGATTCCGGTCTGATGTGGAGGACATAAATCCATTTTGATCTTACTTTTGTGCATGGTGTTAGGCAGAGATCTGAGCCCATTTTTTTGCATGTAGCCGTCCACTTTTGCCAGCACAATTTATTAAAGAGGGTTTCCCTGCTCCATTTCATTTTTCTTGCCCCATTATCGAAAATTAGATGATCACATGCTAGGGAGGAGATGTCAGTATATTCAACTCTGTTCCATTGGTCTACAGCTCTGCCTTTGTTCCAGTACCATGCTGTTTTAAATATTACTGCTTTGTAGTAGAGCTTGAATTTAGGTAGGTTGATTCCTTCCATTTTCTTTTTCCCAAGAATTGCGTTAATTATTTGTGGGGGCTTATTGTTTCATATAAATTTCAGGAGTGTTTGCTCCATTTCTTTGAAGAATGTCATGGGTAACCTTATAGGGATCACATTGAATTTGTACACTGCTTTGGGATGTATTGCCATTTTGACAATGTTGATTCTCCCCATCCATGAGCAGGGGATATTTTTCCATTTCCTCGTGTCCTCTTTTTTTTCCTGGAGTAGCGTTTTGTAGTTTTTTTGTACAGGTCCTTTACTTTTTTATTTACGCTGATTCCCAGGTACTTGATTTTCTGGGGCACAATTGTAAATGGGATTGTTTTCTTCATGTCACTTTCTTCTCATTCACTATTTGCATATAGGAAAGTCATGGATTTTTGGGTATTGATTTTATAGCCTGCCACTTTACTATACAAACCTATTGTTTCTAGGAGTTTCTTGGTAGAGTTTTAGGGTTCTCTAAGTATAGTATCATATCATCCGCGAATAGTGAGAGCTTAATTTCTTCCTTCCCTACCCAGATGCCCTTAATATCTTTTTCTTGCCTAATCACTACTGCAAGTACTTCCAGTACTATATTGAAGAGTAGTGGAGAGAGTGTGCATCCTTGTCTCGTCCCTGATCTTAGGGGGAAGGTTCTCAGTTTTTCCCCATTGAGGATGATGTTTGCTGTAGGTTTGTGGTAGATGGCTTTAACCATATTGAAGAAAGTCCCCTCTATCCCCATTTTGGCAAGGGTTTTCTTCATGAATGGGTGCTGGATCTTGTCAAATTATTTCTCTGCATCTATTGATATTATCATATGATTTTTATCTTTTCTTTTATTGATATGATGAATTATGTTTATTGATTTACGAATGTTGAACCATCCTTGCATCCCTGGGATGAATCCCACTTGGTCATGATGTATGATCTTTTTGATGAGTAGATGAATTCTATTGGCTAGTATTTTGTTGAGAATCTTCGCATCCGTGTTCATCAGGGATATCGGCCTGTAGTTTTCTTTTCTTGTGGTGTCTTTGTTTCCTTTTGGTATTAGAGAGATATGGGTTTCATAGAAACAGTTTGGGAGAGTTTCTGTGTTTTCAATTTCCTGGAAAAGCTTGAGAAGGACTGGCAGTAGGTCCTCTTTAAATGTTTGGAAAAATTCACTAGTGAATCCATCTGGACCTGGGCTTTTGTTTTTGGGAACACTTTTGATTACAGTTTCAATTTCCTTGATGTGAATAGGTCTATTCAGGTACTCTATATCTTCTTGATTCACCTTTAGGAGATAATAGGAATTCAGGAATTTATCCATTTCTTCTAAGTTCTCTTGTTTTGTGGCATACAGACTTTCAAAGTAGTCTCTGATGATCTCTTGAATTTCTTTAGTTTCTGTTGTGATATCCCCATTCTTATTTCTGATTCGATTTATTAGGGCTCTCTCTCTGTTTCTTTGTGTGTGTTGCTAGTTGTTTATCTATCTTATTTATTTTCTCAAAGAACCAGCTCTTGGTTTCATTGATTTTTCGGATTGTTTCATTGTTTTTCATGTCGTTGATTTCTGCTCTAAGTTTTATGATTTCTTTCCTTCTGCCCAATTTGGGCTCTTTCTGTTGATCCTTTTCTAAGATCTTGAGCTGTGAAGTCAAGGTGTTTGTGTGCATCCTTTCTTCTGTCCTGAGATATGCTTGCAGAGCTATAAATTTTCCCCTAAAAACGGCCTTCGCTGCATCCCATAAGTTCTGGTAGCTCATGTCTTCATTCTCATTTGTTTCCAAGTATTGTTTGATTTCATTCTTGACTTCATTCCTGATCCACTCGTTGTTATGCATTGAGTTGTTTAAGTTCCAGGTGTTTGATTTGGTTCTCCGTGTCTGTGTGTGATTCACTTCTATTCTCGGTGCATCATGATCTGGAAAGACTGCTGATACTATTTCTATCTTCCTGATTCTATTTAGGTATGTTTTGTGGCCTATTTAGGTATGTTTTGTGGAAAAGTTGTATATCCCAGCCAAGGAAGATTTAATTGACAATTTCCTATACCAGGAAAATGCAAATCAAATCAACAATGAGCTTATCTGTAATCAACTCTACTAACAAATAACAGCAAATGGTGAAAGAGACCGATTCCTGGAAGATGACTTGGAATGCTCTAGGAGGGCATATTCTGAGGAAGGGCCAGTGTCAATCTCTGAAACCATATCGACTTGGCTCGCATATATAAGGTTCCTTCTGCCCACATATAATCATTCTGAATGAAGTTGTATGTTGACACCCAGTCTCAATAAAATCATACCTAATACAACACTATCGTATTCAAACAGGTTAGAAACCCTATGAAGGAATATAGGAAATCTTTCTCACTAAAATAATATCGAGTTCAGCAATACTGAATTCATACAGGTGAGAAACCCTATGAATTGTAAAAAACATAGTAGGGCTTTCTGATTCAAATCCTCTCTCAGTCAAAACAAAGAATTCATGCAGGAGAGAAATCTTTTGAAGGAAAAAAATTCTTCTGTCTAACAGTTCTCCAGAGTCACTGTAAATCTCATACAGGAAATAAACCTTATGAATGTAAAGAATAGAGGAAAACTTATTACAAGAAATCAGACCTTCAGGGCTGGAGCGATACTACAGCGGGTGGGGCATTTTCCTGCATGCAGCTGACCTGGGATCGATTCCCAGTACCCCATTTGGTTCCCTGAGCACTGCCAGTGAACGACGGGAAAGCTGCCTAGGAAAGACGGGGAGCACTGGTCTCCCTCTGGGGAGCAAGCCACTCTCTGCCCCCTACAACTGTGTCTGTTGCTGAAGAACTCTGACTCACTGGCCAGACTCCTGCATTCTCCTATTATGAATGCAGGGATTGGAGTGAGGCCCTAGGCGGGCACATTACAAATCGCTGGACCTTCAAAGGCTAGGGTTAAAAATTAAAAACACAATAGGAGATGCTAAATAATGAGAATTTCATCTTAAAGAACACCAATCCTGGCATCTTGTCCATGGCAAAAGCAGGAACCAACACAAAAGACTCGCAGTTCTTTCCCTGCACCATCACACAGACTGGTTGGATGGCAAGCACTAAGATTTTGGCATGGTGAAAAGGACATGAATATCATGGAAGCCAGGGAGCATTTTGCATCCGGGAATCGCAAGACCACCCAAAAAATGATTTCAGACTGTGCACAATACTAATGGCTTCTGTTTACTCTTAAAACTACCAGCACAGGGGCTGCAGAGGTAGCACAGCCGGTAGGGCGTTTGCCTTGCACGTGGCCGAGCCGGGTTCAAGTCCCAGAATCCCATATGATCCCCTGAGCAGCAACAGGAGTAACTCCTGAGTGTAGAGACAGGAGTAACCCCTGTGTATCACCAGGTGTTACCCAAAAAGCAAAAAAAAAAAACCCAAAAAACGCCCCGAACACTAAACTATTTTGGGCAAGAACACTAAATAGTGAGTAGGACATTTGCCTTTTACTTCCTGAATCCAGCTTCAATTCCCAGCATTTAATATGGTTCCTCAAGTTCTGCCAGGAGGAAATCCTGAGTTTAGAGCCAGGAGTAACCAATGAGCACCACTAGGTGTGGTCCCAAAACAAAACAAAACAAATAAACCACAAGACCATTCCTTCTGTACCTCAGGAGCCCACCATCCCATACATACTTATGTCCTCTGATGCTTGGGCTTTCCCTGCAGTTCTTTCAGTTTCATATTATTTTATATATTCCCTTTCCACTTTTAGTGAGGCTGCAGTTGCTCATGATTAAATAAATAAAACAATGAGCGAGTTGCCCAAAATATTACAGAAGGGGCTAGGTTGAGAATAAAGAGCATAGGGAGTTTTCCTTGCACGTGGCTGACACAAGTTCAGTCCTGGTGCTATAGCTGATCCCCAGAGCCCTTCCAGGAGTGGTCCCTGAGTGCAGAGCCAGGAAATCATTAGAAGGCCAGGCTCAACCAATAACAGGTGAAACACCTAGGTGTAATTCTGATTCCCAGGACTAGAACCTTAGGGCCACAGTTTCCATGCTATATTGACACTGCAATGCCTACAAACCAGAAGCAACTTCAAGCCTGCCGTGTAGAGTTCACTATGGATTCTACATTGGAACTCATTAGCTAAAGCCCCATGTGAAAGTCTGAGGGAGGCAAAAGACATTCCTCTTTTGGAGTTCCGAATAGGAAACTGCCTTTCGGGCCCCGAAATGAGCCACTTGGCCTGCACGCAGTTGACTCAAGTTTGCTTCCTGAGCTGAAACTCAAGAGTCAGCACTGACACTGGGTGACCTTCCCCATATCCCTGGCAGTCATGCCCATGAACTGCCTCTGGACTGTTCACTGAAGTCCATGAGCCAGAGACTCACAAATCTTAGAAGAGAGCAAAAAGCTGCAGAGATGCTCCAGACCTCAAAGCCACCATAAGGTTAAACATGTAACTCCAGCTGTATCACCCTATTTAAAATTGTAAAATTCCTGGAGCAACAACCCATACTGTACACCACTGATGTACCAGGAATAGCACACCACATCAGATGGGGTGTAAAGTAGAAGACAACCAATTAAAGCACACAAGGCTTGGCCTGTAACAACGTGTTAATTACCTGTTGTTACACAAGGGCTTAACAACTCTATTGTGAGGTCCAACAAGCTTCACACACTTTCCTATAAGGAAACTTTTTGGATCATTTTAGAGGCTTTTTCATAAGAAATAATACAAAATAATATAAGACCTGCTTTTGGGGCCAGATTGGGTGGTGCTGGAAAGGTGTAATAGTGGTGGGATTGGTGTTTGAACATTGAGTGTAATAAATTGTGAATTTTATAAAAAAAAAATTTAAGTCAGCCCTGAGCACCGCTGGGACTACCTCCCAACCTCCCCCAAATTTTAAAATATATTACAGAAGAACCTACGGTAATATTGGAAGTAGCAGGTAAGATTATAAAGTTTCTTCTGAGTACAAAAAGGATCTGCTCTATTTTAGAGTCCTATTTGGGGACCCTTATCTCTCAAAATTGGTCAACTTCTTGTGGCCACAGTCAGTTATGTAACTAACATACCATACCCACCCTCTACGCTCTCTGTGGTGTGATCATTTTTAGACATTCCTTCTTTGGTAATGAATGTCTTCCCATATAATATTTGTGCAGAGACATCCTTAAGATTTAAAGGCATCAGTCCCTCTTGCTTACCACTATTAATGGTACCAAGTACTATTAGAAGTCGTGTTCATTCAGCAGAAGGATCACATGATGCAAGATGACCCTGCTCTTTAGGCAGCAGGTAGCCCAGAGAACCTTGACACATTCCACACTGTGTAGTCAATTAAAGGACCTCAATCACCTTCAGACTGACACCACTATTTCCTAAAACTGCAAGTGAGGGCAGGATTGTAACCAATCAGAGACAAAATCTGAGCTGCTGGTTGGTCTTTTAAAACACCTGAGCCCCTATGTACTTCTCCAAACGTGGCAGAAAGCAAATCTGATGCGCAAGGAAGGATGGTACAAAAGTAACTTAAGAGCACCCCAGGAAACTCTTATTCCAATTTACCCTACACTCCCAAATCCCTACTGTATATTGGGAAACATTTCTCCATCCACACTCTGGTTGACAGAAGTAGATCAAAAAAATCCTTCTTTGCGCATTCAGAGAATAGAAGACTCGCAGCACCTATTACCTTTAAAGTGGCATGCGGGGAAACAACCTACTCGTTTTATTAGGTCTATTTCCTCAGGATTTTTGGAACCATGTTCTTCTATGTGCACGTGCTCTGGGTCATGATCCAGAGGATGTACTCTTACAAAGGTAAAACCTGTTCAGTGTGTGGATAATCTGTTCATCCGTTCCCCTACACAATAAGGATAACAAAAACTGTGCAAACTCCTCTAATTTTTGAGCTTTGGGGATATGAAATCCTAAGAAACAAGGCCTAGCTCAACCAGTAACAGGTGAAACGCCTGGGAGTTGTTCGGGTCCCCTCGACGAGAACCTTAGAACCAGACTTTCCATGCTACATTGACGCTTCGATGCCTACAACCTAGAAGCACCTTCAAGCCTCAGAGTGTGGACTGAACCATTGATTCTACAGTGCAATAAAGCCCTACGTGAAAGTCTGAGGGATGCCAAGGACATTCCTCTTCTTTTGTAGATCAGAACGGAGAACTGCCTTTCTGGCCCCAATGTGGACTTAAATGTGAGCCCCAGCTTTACTTTTGCCACAGCTGCACAAGCGTTTTAATGTTTGACTCCAAAAGTTAGGCATAGCATCTGGAGATGTAACCCAGTCATTAGGTCCCAGAAAAAGACCAACGGGATATTCAAGCAAGAAGGTAGAGCCAGGTGCAGCAGGATGGCCAGGTGCTTTAAGAGCAGTAGCTGCCACAGCTTTTTTACATAGGCGAATAACTGAGGTTGGGGACAGGCATGAATAATCCACACCTCTCATCAATTAACACTACTCTTTAAAACCAAGACACACGTTTTTTGCATGACAGATAGTTGCTTCTTCAATGTTATGTCCTCTTTCAGAATATCCAGTTTTCACCTTAAATTCATGTAATACCCTGAACCCTGCTACTTTATTGCCCAGGCCACGGTCCTCCTCTAAAGAAGTCTTATCTACAAACCTAGGAATATACTTACACCAAAAGACCTGATCTCTCTAACACTCCTTTTGAAATTCGGATCTGACTGTTTACAGATTGCAGCTGCTTTCTGGAACAGGGCACCACTAAGTCCAGATATACTGCAGTGACCTCAACCAATGTAGTCAAAAGTGGTGTTTTTCCAAGAGGTTTGACAATTGACCTAACTCACAGCACGAGATCTCGGGTAAAATCATTAAGATTTAAAATGAAACAAAAATGGGGGCAGAGCTCAAGGGATACACTTTCCCTATCAGGATCACTAGGGAAGAAAACCCTGGTGTTCAAGGAGTGGCACAATTCTTCTAGTCAGTCCAAAGCCTTCAAAAGATTTCCTGCAGAGCCCATCAAATTTCCAAATGACGCTATCCACCAGAACTTGCTGCTTCCAGGATCATCCTGGGCCAAAATCGCTGCTTCACTTAAATTCATTGTGACGTGAAGGAGGATCTTAGTATCAAACACAGGTTGTAAAGCAGCAGAAGAGCACAGACAGCAGGTACAGGAAGGAAAGATTCTAACTTGGCATGCTCATGAAATTATGCAGACTTCTGTCCAAACCATAAACATAAGACTTAAGATACAGGAGCCAGCCATGCCAGTTTTCCCAATCTTCCTCAACTCTACTTCAAGAGCTCACGGAATTTCTAAGAGATACCTATGAAAACACCTTTGGGGACGGTGCTCTTTGTGGAGGAGCCTGTGAACGTCACGTGCAAAGACTGGCAGTTCCTGCCTGGCTGATGAGCAGAGGACCCTGTTCAGTGACGTGATGCTGGAAAACTACAGGACATGGAGTCATTGGGACTTTCTGTCATCACACCTGAAGCAATCAACAAGTTGAAGCAAAGAGTAGAGCCATGAAAAGGTAAAAATGAAATAAGGAGTAGAGCCATGGATGATAGATAACTCAAAACAGAGACTCTCTGGAAAGAAACACTACAAATAAAAACAATGTAGAAAAAATTTCTCAAGGAAGCCAGACCTAATTCAGCATGAAAGAACTCACACAGGAGAGAAACCCTATGTACATAAACAATGTAGGAAAACATTCATAGTGAAATCATCTCTCATTCAACATGAGAGGACTCAAACAAGAGAGACACCTTGTTCATGTATTGAATGTAGAAGATCTTTCTCGTAGAAGTCATGTCTGATTGAACATAAGGAATTCACATGAGATAAACCCTACGAATGCAGTGAATGCAGGAAGAAATCTTTCTCCATTAAGTCATTACTGATTGAACATAACAGGATTCACACGAGAGAAACCCTGTAAATGTAGGAAAAAAATTCTCATTGAAATCAAACCTCACTAACCATGAAGGGATTTACACAGGAGACCCTATGAATGTAGGAAAACTTTCCTTTCAAATCATACCTAACTGAATAGGAACGAAATTCACAGAGAAAACATGTGAATGGAAAGGAAACGGGAAAACTTTCTCATTATAATCGTATCTCATTAAACAATATGGAATTCACACACGTGAGAAACCCTATGAATTGTAAAGAAAGTAAGAAAATTTTTCGATAAAATTGTTCCTCACTCGACATAGTTCATGCAGGGGAGAAAGCCTATGAATATCAAGAATGGATAAAACCTTTTTACAACAAATCAGGTCTCCCTATACACAACATATTGCACAAAGAGAACAAACCCTTAGAGTATGAAATGTAGGAAAAGATGATTCATGAAATCAAACCTCACTGATCTTGAGAAGATTCACAAAGGAGAGAAACCCTATGAATGCAAGAGAACTTTCTCCAAGGTAGGCAAGCCAGGCCAGGAAAGGCCCAAACAGAGTCCCAGAAGTTTCTTACTCCCACACTGCTTTCTCTCTGGGTGGACCCCACTGTTTCAGGATTGAGACTTAGTCAGAAACTAACTTTCTGAAAATTCAAGTATGCAAGTTTTTGTGACTGAAATCTTGACTCGGAATGGGCTACCTCCCTTACCTCCCTGTACTTCTGGAAGCTCTGGCAGTCACCCAGGAACCACGCACCGTACCATGTAGGCTCATCTATTGTTCTTGCTCCAGAGACTCAAAATCTTGAAAGAGACCAAGCAGCTGCCCAAACTCCTTCTATCATCCATGCATAGCTGAGGCCTCAGGGGCCAGCCCAGGGCCCGCCCAAACTGAGCCCTGGCTGCTGCTCACTCCCCAACTGCAAAGTCGCAGTCATGCATCTGGTCAGACTCCACTATCTCAGAACCGAGACTTACCCAGAAATAAACCTGCTGAAAGTTCAGGTGTGCAGGTCTTTGTGACCAAAATCAACAGGCTTTCTCAGTGTTGGGACGGGCTACGTTATAAATCAGTGTTTAAATACAATTCCAAACTTAAATAAATGATGGAACTTTCAGACCCATGGAATTCTGAATTCAGAGCCCAGATATCAACCCTCAGAGTCAGAGGCTCTGTCTGAGTCTATTACAAAGGAGAGGAATTCATGAAGTTAGGCCAAAGAAAGGCTCCTCAACAAATGCCGCTAAGATAACTATGCTCCACTTAACCCAAAATGACACCACATCCTTCTTTCATACCATATACCTCAAAAACATTATCCTAACTGAAATAAAAAATGACACAAAAGGTTAATGGTTATAGGATGTCACTTAGAATGGACAAACTCATAGAAATGGAAAACAGATGGGTGAATTTGGAAGAGCAAGGAAGGCATGAGGAGACATAGCTTAATGGGTACAGGGTTTTATTAAGGGCAGATTAAAATACTTTGAACTAGACAGAAGTGGTGCTTTCACAACACTATGAATTGACCAAATGCCACTAATGTTACCAATAAAATGGTTAATTCTCGGTGCTGGAGCATTATAGCACAGCAGGGAAGGCATTCTCCTTGCAATCAGTCAACCCGGGTAAGATTCCCAGCATCCCATATAATCCCCTGTGCACCGCCAGGTGGAATTCCCTAGTGCAAATCCAGGAGTAACCCCTTTGATCCCCAGGTGTGACGCAAAAAAATGGTTAATACTCAATGATTGGAAAGAGTAATCAAGTAGCTTCTGTGCCTTGCATGCAGCCGAACCGGGTTTGGTCCCCTGAAAAGCATATGTTCCCCCAAACCTGCCAGGAGTGATTCCTGAGTACAAAGCCAAAAGTAAGCCCTGAACAGAGCTAGATATGGCCTAAAATACAAAACAAGAAAAGAAATTCTTTGACACAACAAAATCACTTCTGGAAAAAAAAAACTCCTGGGCAGTCATCTGACATAAAAAACACTTATCTAGAGACATTTACACCCCTTTTTGATTATATCATATTCGATATAGGTAAAAGATAGGAATTCACCTAAATGCCCATCCACATATGACTAGCCAAAGAAGCAAGAGCATACTGACACTGGAATACTATTCTGTCATTTTAAAAGATAAAATGTCATTCTGGACAAAATGGAATAGACCAAGTCTGGAAGTTAAAGACAATCATCACTATTTACTCATTTGGAGTATGCATTACTAAAGAAAGTACACCCCGAAGAAATAACAAAATTGGCTTGCTCTTTAAGCCCGTGTACTCACTTAAACATGAATATCACTTGCTTCTGTGTTCTTTACTTGCCTTTTTCTACTCTGGAGAATCATGCGTTCTCTCCCGAACACACATTTCTTCCTTTCTCTGTCCTCACAGATTTTCAAGTTTTAATTAGAACTAAATTCCTTTGCCCTTTTTTTTCCTGCCTCTTAGAGGCGAGCGTTTCTTGCCTCCTCGCTCTGCGTCACCCTTTCCCTCGGCAGACTCGCCCCAGCAGCAGCAGCCAAGCGCCATGGGATTTGGAGTTCAGAAGACTCCCGCAGGCCTCTAGGTGCTCAAAGATTACCTGGCGGACAAAAGCTACATCGAGGGGTACGTGTCGTCACAGGCCAACGTGGCGGTGTTTGAGGAGGTCACAGGTCCACCCCCTTGTATCATGCCCTTCGCTGGTACAACCACATCAAGTCCTTCGAGAAGGAGAAGGCCAGTCTGCTAGGGGTGAAGAAAGCTCTGGGCAAATGTGGCCCTGCTAATGTGGAAGACACCACGGGAAGTGGAGCTGGGGACAGTAAAGACGATGACTACATTAATCTCTTTGGATCTGAAGAGGATGAGGGGAGCGAAGAAGCAAAGAATCTAAGAGAAGAACGCCTTGCACAGTATGAATCAAAGAAAGCCAAAAAAACTGAACTTGTTGCCAAGTCTTCCATCTTACTAGATGTGAAGCCTTGGGAAGATGAAACGGAGATGGCAAAATTAGAGGAGTGCATCAGAAGCATTCAAGCAGATGGCTTGGTTTGGGGCTCTACCAAACTACTACCAGTAGGATACGTAATTAGCAAACTTCAAATACAGTGTGTGGTTGAAGATGATAAAGTTGGAACAGATATGCTGGAGGAGCAGATCACTGCTTTTGAGGACTAGGTGCAGTCCATAGATGTGGCTGCTTTCAATGAGATCTAAATCCATTATGGATCACGGCTCTTCAATAAAGGCTTGCCGGAACAACAAAAACAACAAAACTAAATTGCTTCAGGGCCGGGACAGCAGAACGGTGAGTGGAGCATTTGCCTTGCACAGGACCAACCTGCATTCTACCCCCAGAATCCCATGTGGTTCCCGAGTACAGCAAGGAATAATTACTGAGGGTAGAGCTAGCAGCAACCCTTGAGCTTCACCGGGTCTGATCAAAAAAAAAAAACAATTATTTTAAGTTTTAAAAAAATAATAAAACTCTCTTGCTTCACCAAAAAAGTAAAAAGGAAAGAAAATAACAAACTTGCTAGACTGAAGGAATACAATGGTGACTCTCAGAGAGAAGGAGTAGGTAGTGGAAGGAACCAGCTGGGGTCTTTTAGGTGGTGGGATAGCACCCAAAACTTGGTGGTGGATGTTGTGACAATTATACACATACAAAGGTCTGAAGCTAACAGGAGAACCTTCACAATATTTCAAACCAATTTTAAGGCAATTTTGAAAAACTACATTTTTGTACGAGGTGAATTTTGTTGTGTCAATTTCTCAATAAATATAGACTGCAAGGAAAATATGTGGGAATGTATCAACAACAAAATGATTCAGGAAAAGACACATCTCAATATACACAGAACAGACTAACAGCTTCATTATTGTATCTATGTCACACTACTTAACCCGAATTAAGTCACACATCTCTATGGTTTTATCTGCCAGATGGAAAGTCATCAAACACAGATCAAAAATCAAGAACACCTATTTTCCCATTTCTTAAATATTTTTCATCCTACTTGGGGGGGTTATAGGTTCTTGGATCTATATATGAACCATTTTTAGCACATGTAATCTGATTTATGGCAAATATATTCCCAAGGACAACAAACTGTGCATAAAAATTAAGAATATCAGGAAATGGAGAGATAAAAAAGCAGGTCAGGCGTAGGAACTGCACATAGCTAACCTGCGTTCAGTCTCCATGGCATCCAATATGGTCTCCCAAGCACTGCCAAGAGTAATATCTGAGTGCAGAGCCAGGAGGAATCACTAAGCATCGCCAGGTGTTACCTGCCTTCCCCGCCCAAAAAAAGTAAGGATATCAGACTTTAGGAAGTATATCTCTCTCAAGGATTGATACACAAGCGAATAAAATAATTGAGCTTCAAAAGATTTTACATATCAAAAGAGAGAAATAATTGGTTTCGCTTTCTAAAAACTGCTTCTTAGAACAGTTCAAATCTGGGGCCAGAGAGACAGTTCGGTGGACAGGGTGTTTCTCTTCCATGCAGCTGCCCTAAGTTGAGTCCCCAGAACCTCATATGGTCCTGAGCCCTGCCAGGATTGACCCCTGAGCACAGAGCTAGGAGTAAGTCATGAGTAGCTCCTAGTGGGACCCAACACACACACACACACACACACACACACACACACACACACACACACAAGAACACACCATTCCATGTCCTATTCTACGAAGCAACTCAATTGGCTGCAGTCTCAGTGATGCCTGTAGTCTCTGGAAGTGGGGGAATCCCCAATCCCAGGAGTGCCAGGATCTTTGATACCTGTGGGATTTATCACTGCTCTTACTCCTATTCTTATGACCATGCCATTCAGAACGCTCCTTGTGCCTGCCAGCGAACTTGCATATCTGATCTTTGATTTCTGTTCCTATCCCTGTTCTTTTCTTCCCTTTCCTCCCTCCTACTTAAAGACCTGTGTTCCTGTTTGGGCTTCTCCTTCTTTGGCTCCCTTTCTATGGCCTCTGCTCTGGAGTGGGAGTCTGTCCTGACCTCAGGGGAGCTGTGGTACTGCTTCATCCCCTCCCCGGACTCTGACTTCAGAACCTTTTCAGAGTTCTTGCTGATGAACTTTTTACATTCGGGGGAATCGTTTTCCTTTAGCATCTTGCTTCTGGGTGATGAACAGGAGACCTCTGGTTCTGGCTGTACCTCCCACTTTTCTGTCTTCATTTTCTTTTTTCCCCTTTTTGTCTGGAGATTTAAAAAAATGGAAGGGAGCCACAAATAGGAAATGAAAAAATAAAAAGCTCTCCCCCAAAGTACTTATTTTCTAAATACACTGCATCAAATGCAGAACCAGGAGTAAGCCAAAGCACCAACGGGTGTGACCTCCCACCCCCCAAAAATTAACTTGAAGTTGGGGTGGTGGTGCTTGGAGGACCACATGGTATGCAAGAGATCAAACTCTGGTTCTGTGTATAAATCAAACGCCCTACCCACTCGCTGTACTATTATCATCCAGTCTAATAACTTGAATTTTAATAGTATATTCATGGCAAGACAGCAAAAAAGAGCAAAGTCTATAAGATGAAGAGTCAAAAGATTCAAATTATCATCCTCCAATTTAAAAATGATGAGCTGTGAAAATGTCTTCAATGATTTTCTAGAAAGTGTGTATGCACATCAGTATATTCTTTAAATTTACTTTTCTCTAGGGAAGTCGAGATAAAATAAAATGAGTATCAGGGCTGGAGCAATAACACCGCAGGTAGGGTGTTTGTCTTGCACACTGCCAACCCAAGTTCGATTCCCAGAATCCCATATAGTCCCCCGAGCAACACCAGGAGTAATTCCTGAGTGCAAAGCTAGGAGTAACCCCTGTGTATTGCCGGGTACGACCCAAAAAGAAAAAAATTGAGGATCTACATTTGTATCTTGACATAAACAAGTTTACTAAGTCATGATTTCTAGAGAGCTTTGAATATAAACATTTCCTATTAGAAAGTAAACATACCTTTCTATGGTTACATAAACAGCTTTATTCATAAGAAAAAAAACAATTAAGACCACCTAGAATCTTTTTTGGTCATAACATTTTACCTTCTTTTGTGTGTTTTTTTTTTTTTTGGTGGGTTTGTCATCTTCAGAGTCCTCAGCTGAACTGTTTGGAGGCATGTGAGCCCAACAGCCCTTCTCCTGAAGCAGTCTGGTCACATCATCCAGTTCATCTGAGTCCTTAGGAGCCCTATAGTTAGACATATGATCTACTCGAATAGTTTGTCCTTTGATCTAAGACAAAAAGCCAACGCATCATCAAAGACAGCCCTCCTTCCAAACTAAGTGATCCACACCAACTTCCTGATAATTCAATCTCTGGGAAAATCTCCAACACTGTTTGCCCAACTGGTGTGTTTGAGCACTTTTTCCCAGCTAGCAATTTTCTCTGCTCTCAGGGCAACCACATGGGGCCTGAGGGCTACTGAGCCTCTGAGGCAAGTGCACTAGCATCATCTGTCAGTTTACCCCTGTGTGCCATACAAATATTTTTGTGCTCTATTTATGTCATGACATAAAAAAAAAAAAACTCTGGGAAATTTTGTGACTAGTTCACACTTATACTTTGCTGTGAAACACAAACTCTGTGCAAGGAACAAAATAGTAATTACTCACATCAAACAAAACCATTTCATTTTTCAAGCATAAACTTAAAAATTCTTTTTTGATGGTGGGGGGAGTTGAGCCACTACTGAATGTGCTCAGAAGGTCATATAGGGTGTCCAGATCATAACCCTGGTCAGCCACAGGTAAGGTATGAGCCTTACCCACTGTAGGATCACTTTAGTCCCCGATACATACTTAATTCTATAGGCATCAGGCACTCTACATTCCCAAAGTCCAGCTTTTATTGTTCCAATACAGGTCTGGTTTTAGTCTTATCTTTAAGTCTAATCTACCTCTTTTCATCTATCCTATTTCCCATTTAAAACACTTTTGAGGGGTTGATGCGATAGCACAGCGGGTAGGGCATTTGCCTTGCACGCGGCTGACCCGGGTTCGATTCCCAGCATCCCATATGGTCCCCTGAGCACCGCCAGCAGTAATTCCTGAGTGCATGAGCCGGGAGTAACCCCTGTGCATTGCCAGGTGTGACCCAAAAAGCAATAAATAGATAAATAAATAAATATTTTTGAGGGGCCGGAGCGATAGCACAGAGGGTAGGGCATTTGCCTTGTAGCTGACGGATCCAGGTTTGATCCCCAGCATTCCATCCCCAGCAAGGCCAGAAGTAATTCCTGAGTGCAGAGCGAGGAGTAACCCCTGAGCATTGCTGCATACAACCCGAAAAGAAAAAATATGTTTTGAAAACCATTCCTTCTTTGAGTCAATTTGAATATAGGCTCCATAAAATGGAAACCTATATCCCCATTCCATGCTATCCTTGAAACTACTGATTATTGGTGCAATCATTGATAAATTCTCCACGAGTCACTCTCCTGGGCTGGAGAACTACAGTGGTGAGGAGGGAAAGGTAAGAAACAAAGGCCTCCCTGGGTGGGTGGAGAAATAGCTAATACTGAGGAAGAAAAAAGTGCTGACTGGGGCAGAGGCCCATGTAATTCCTTCCTAGAACCATTTTTCCACACCCCTGAAACTCTTTATGTCTCATCCTGGTGGCCCCTGGGACTTTCTGAACCAGGGGAAAAATAAAACTAAACTACTACATCAGAAACCTTCAGCGAAATCCTGTTTATTACTTATACCCACCTTGATGCCATTAAAATTGTCAACCTCCAGTATTGTGCTCTGCTGGACTTCATAGCAAAGGAAGCAGAAATCACTTGGATTTCCCAGGCTTCTTATCCTGTACCAGATTTATGGTAACAATCTCACCGTATCTATTTATTTACAAAAAAGACACACTATTAGAAATAAAATGTTCAGAATGCTTGACAAACAAAACTTAAATACTGAGTATAAAAGACGAAGCTAGAACCAGGTGATGAATGAAGATTAACTATAAAAAGGTATACGGAGGGAACTAGAGCAGGGCAGTGGGGAGAGCTCTTGCCTTGCATGCAGTCAACCGGGTTCAATCCCTAGCACCCCATATAGTCCCTTGAGCCCGACCAGGAGTGATCCCTTAGCACCACTGGTGTGGCACCCCTAAACAAGACAAAAAAAGTTACTCAAGGATATAATAGGAAATGTCCCATTTAAAAAGTGAATGAAGGGATGAGTAGTGCCTGCCATAGAGGCAGGCTGGGGGGTGGGGGGAAGGTAATGGGAGGGGAAACTGGGGACACTGGTGCTGGGAAATGTAAACTTGGGAGAGATGGGTGTTGGAACACTGACTGAAACCTAATCTTGAACAGCTTTGTAAGGGTCTAGCTTACAGTGACTCAATTAAAAGTAGAAATAAAAAGTTTAAAAATAGTGATAAAAATTAAGACTCAAAATTCTCCCCCCCCCCCAATTAACATATCCAATCATTCCCAGGAGAGATCCCAGAGCACAGAGCCAGGAGTACTTCCTGAGTAGAGCTTGGTGTCACCAGGACAACAGTAAATCTGGTAAAGTGCTTGCCCTGCACACGGCCGAATGACGTTCAATCCCGGGCATCCCATACATTCTCCCGAGCACCACCAGGAACGATTCCTGAGCGCAAAGCCATGACTATTGCCAAATGAGGAACAAAAACAAAAACAAAATAATATTTTTACTAGAGTCACAAAAAGAAAATATCAAACAGAAAACTTAGTGGGTTTCAGCATATGCTTTGCAGGTAGGCCACCAAGGCTCAATCCCTGGTATCAAATGGTCCCCCAGGCACCACCAGAAGTAATCCCCCAGCACCGAGCTAGGGAAAGTTCCCAGGCATCACTGGAGAGGGACAAATAACAAAAAGAACAAAAAAAATGATGAATACATTATAAACATAATCACAGACACAAAATTTCTGCCCAAATCTAGCATCTTTAATAGAAACGACTAAAAACAGCACAAGTGACTTCATGAACTATTTACCTATTTAATGGCTGGAGCAATAGCACATTGGGTAGGGCATTTGCCTTGCACCTGGCCAACCAGGGTTCGATTCCTCCGTCCCTCCCCGGTAGCCCGGCAAGCTACCCGACCGCACAGCAGAGCCTGACAAGCTCCCCGTGGCATATTCGATATGCCAAAAACAGGAACAACAAATCTCACCATGGAGACGTTACTGGTGCCTGCTCCAGCAAGTTGAGGAACAACGGTAGGACAGTGCTACAGTGCAATGCTATCTTCCAATACAATTAGGAGAAAATATATAAATGAAAAATAAAAGATGAAGCCATATTTCTTTGAAGATTAGATGTGATAGTACTATAGAAAACCTAAATGCTCACTGTAAAATTCCAAAATTTACTTAAAATCACAATGCCTAATTAAAATTTTTGTTAAAAATAGGATATAGTTACAAATAAAACAATCTCTTGAATACAAATAGTAATCGCCTAGAAATAATTAACTGAGAAATAACCCCATTAATAATCAGCAACAAAAATAAAATTAAAAACAAACTTGAGAAGCTGTAGTGATAGCACAGTGGGTAGGGCATTTGCCTTGCACGTGGGTGACCTGGGTTCAATACCCGGCATCCCATATGTTCCCCAAGCACCGCCAGGAGTTATTCCTGAGTGCAGAACCAGGAATAACCTCTGAGAATCGCTGGGTGAGACCCAAAACCCAAAATAAATAAATAAATAAATAAATAAACTTGAGGGGTCAGAGTAAAAGTACAGTAGTGTGGGCAGTTGCCTTGCAAGTGTCAGACCCGGATTTGATCCACGGTATCCCAAATGATGCCCTAAGAAGCACCAGGGAATCTTTCTGAGTACAGAGCCAGGAGTAACCCCTAAGTATTGCCGTGTATGGTCCAAAAACAAATATAAATAAATACATAAACTTGAGGGATCCGATGAAGAATACACTGGGTAGGGCACATGCCTTACACATATCCAACCTGGGTTCTATTCCCAGTAAAAGATCCACCTAGCACCACCAGGTCTAATTCCTGAATGCAGAGCCAGGAATCAACCCTGAGCCCTGCAGAGTCTGGCCAAAATAATAAGTAAACATATAAATAATGAAAAGACTTGAACAGGGCTGGACAGACAGTACAGGGGTCAAAGTGCTTGCCTTAAATGTGGCAGACCTGGCTTAATCTTTGGTATGACAAATGGGCCCTGAGCCCTGAAACAAGGGGTCACTGACAACAGAGCCAGGAATAAGCCATGAGCACCATCAGGTATGACCCCAAAAGAAAAATAAACTACAAATTGTATCTTAAGTAAAACTTTTTAAAACTCCTCAAAGAAACATAGAATTAAATAAATATAAAAATATCCCTTGTTGGGTTTAATGGCTCTAGGGTGAGATACAAAAATCATCACACAATTTCCTCAAAGAAAACATTTCTGAATCATTTGTAACATATTATTCATAGCAAACAATACAAAATAAATTACCTATGGCTTTCTTTGGGGGCAGGCTTAACTGGTGGACGGACAACCTGAAATAATGGGGGTGAGAAGGTGTAATGAAGGTAGAATTGGTGTTGGGATACTGAATGTAATAAATTCTTGTGAACAACATTATGAAAATAAAATTGAGGGGAAAATATCGTTTGTTGTTGGTTAGGATAACCCAACATAACAAAGGCACTAAAAATCCTTCTCAGGTTGCACTTATTTCTAGAATATAAAGTAACAGAATGGGAGACCAATACCCAAGATTAGTAGAAATAAGTACCAGGAGGATTACTCCACAGCTAGGAAGCCGGCCTCACATGCTGGGGGAAAAGGCAGCTCAGATAGAGAAGGGTGCTAGGAGGGCCCAATTGGGAGGGGAGATGCAGGGTGAATGTAGAGTATAGACTGAACATAATGGCCACGTAATAGCTCTACTGCAAACCACAACACCCAAAAGAAGAGAGAGAGAGCCAACAGGGAATGCCCTGCCACAGAGGCGGGGTGGGGTGGAGGGGACGGGGCGGGGTGGTGGGAGGGATGCTGGGACCATTGGTGGTGGAAAATGGGCACTGGTGGAGGGATGGGTACTCGATCATTGTATGACTGAAATGCAAGCATGAAAGCTTGCAAGTCTGTAATTGTACCTCATGGTGATTCACTAATAAAAAATTTTTAAAAAAGCAAAAATAAAAGTCCTTCAAAAACTAATATATAAATTTCACGCAATTCCACTTTTAAAATGCACACATTTTTCCCCTGGAGCAGAGTAAATTGTTTCCAACATTCTTGTGGAAAAATGAACATAAGAATAACTAGGAATGGGGCTGGAATGATAGCACAGCAGGTAGGGAGTTTGCCTTGCACGTGGCTGACGCGGGTCTGATTCCCAGCATTCTACATGGTGCCCCGAGCACAGCCAGGAGTAATTCCTGAATGCAAAGCCAGGAGTAACCCCTGTGCATTGCCGGGTGTGGCCCAAAAAGGGAAAAAAAATAAGAACTAGAAAAACTCTGAATAGCTCATAAAATTAGCTACTTGGTATGTGTCATGAATAAATAAACCAATAAAAAGGAAGAAAAACACCAAGAAAGTCAAGCGTATATGAATTAGTATACAAATATGGTACGGTTAATGTTTCAATTTACAAAAATTAGCCATTTGAAAAGACAAACTGAATCCGTGTCTCACAAATATTCATAAAAATAACTATAAATGGATCAGGGATTTCAATTTATGGCACTAAAATCTTACACATGAGAAAAAAAAAGAGCAGTGGGTGAGTAGAAACACCTATAATTGATTCCAAATCCAGAAACATGAAAGAATGATACACTTTGCCACATAAAATAATCAAACGGCGGCGGGGGAGGGGGAGTTGGTTCAGAGTCCACCAGAAATGATTTCAGAGTACTGAGCCAGGAATATCAAAGCACCACAGGCTGTGGCCAAAAAAACAAAACAAAGCAAAACCAGAAAACAAAAACCACATATGGTCGCTCGAGCCTACCAGGAATAAGAATCATGGAGTACAGAGCCAGGAGTAAACCCTGAGCACAGCTGGGAGTGCCCAACCTCAAAGGAAAAACATACAGAAATAAAATCAAAGAGAAGACTATAAAAGGTACCACGTGAAGAAAGTTTGAGGGTAATGAAACTGAGCTTCATTCTGATTCAGGCGATGATTACAAAATAATTGCACTAAAACTTACAGGGGCTAGGAAGATGGCTCAGCATTACAGCACATGTGAGACACTGTTATCAATACTCAACAAAAACTTTTAAAAAATGAACACCCTAAAAATGAGTTTTATCCTATAATAAATACCCAGAGGTGCTCGGGGGTTAATCCTAGCTCTATACTCAGGGGTCATTCTAGGCACTCAGGGGACCAATGATGGACATTAACACAGGGTCAGCCCCATGCAAGTGGAAGCAAACATACACAAATGGGACTACATCAAACTAAGAAGCTTCTGCACTTCAAAAGAAACAGTGACAAAAATACAAAAAGAGCCCACAGAATGTGAACGAATATTTACCTAATAAATACCCATCTGATAAGGGATTAATATGCAGGATATACAAGACACAAGTAGAATTGTACAAGAAAAAAACCTCCAACCCCATGAACAAAATGGGGGGAAGAAATGAACAGAAGTTTCCTCAAAAAAGAAATACAAATGGCCAAAAGGCACATGAAAAAATTCTCCACATTGCTAGCCATCAGGGCGATGCAAATCAAGACAACAATGAGATATCATCTCACACCACAGAGACTGGCACACATTCAAAAGAACAAAAGCAACCAGTGCTGGCATGGATGTGGGGGTAAAGGAACACTCTTTCACTGTTGGTGGGAATGCCCACTAGTCCAGTCTTTCTGGAAAACAATATGGACAATTCTTCAAAAACTAGAAAGTGAGCTTCCATATGACCCCACAATAGCACTTCTGGGACTATATCCCAAGGATGCAAAAAAGCACAGTAGTAATGACATCTGTACCTCTATGTTCATTGCAGCACTGTTCACAATAGCCAAAATCTGGGCCAAGTGCCCAAGTGCCCTAGAAATTTTGGGGCATCTATACAATGGAATACTATGCAGCTCTCAGGAGAGATGAAGTCATAAACTTTGCTTATAAATGGATAAACATGGAAAGTATCATGCTAAGTGAAATGGGTCAGAAAGAAAGGGACAGACACAGAAGGACTCCACTCATTTGTGGAGTATAAAATAAATAATAATAAATAAAGGCCCTCCCGTTGATCATCGATTTGCTCGAGCGGGCCCAGTAACGTCTCCATTGGAGACTTTGTTGTTACTGTGTTTGGCATATCGAATACATCACGGGGAGCTTGCCAGGCTCTCTGAGATGGGCTGAGGAATCGAACTCGGATCGGACATGTTGGCTGTGTGCAAGGCAAGCGCCCTACCGCTGTGCTATCACTCCAGCCCTTGTGGAGTATAAAACAACATAACACGAGTCTGACACCTAAAGATAGTAGATACACAGGACAGATAGATTACTCCATAGCTGAAAGCCTGCCTCATGAGCAAAGGTGAGAAGGCAGCTGGAATACAGAAGGGATCGCTAAGAAAAAGGTGGCTGGAGGAATCGGTTGGGATGGGAGATGTGTGCAGAAAGTGGATAAAGGATCAAACATGGTAACCTCTCAGGGTCTGTATTGCAAACCATAATGCCCAAAAGTAGAGAGAGAATATGGGGAATCATGTCTGCCATGGAGGCAGAGGGAGGGTGGGAAAAGGGGGGAGTATACCGGGAACATTGGTGGTGGGGAATGTGCACTGGTGGAGGGATGGGTGTTTGATCATTGTGTGATTGTAACCCAAACATAAAAGCTTATAACTTTCTCACGGCGATTCAATAAAATTTACAAAGGCAGGCTGTGATGGGGGGAGACGGGGGGTGTGAGGGATACTGGGATCAGTGGTGGTGGAGAATGGGCACTGGTGGAGAGATGGATATTCAATCATTGTATAAATGAATCCCAAGCAAAAAAAATTTGTAAATCTACAATTGTACCTCATGGTGTTTCACTAATAAAAATCTAAAAAAAAATTTTAAATGTAAAAAAAAATAATAGCAATCCCATAAATAAAAGAAAAATTATATTATCCCCCCAAAAAAAATAAAAACCAGGGTTACCCACATGCAAGACAAGCACCTTTATCCTGGTACTTTCTCTCTGGCAAAATAAAAAAGACTAAAATTTTTATAATTTACATGACAGATCAAGGACCACAAAGCAATTTTTCTCCTACAATAAAGAGATTATCAGCAAGTTGGGGAGATGGCTCAAAGGGCTGGTACAATTGCATTGCATGCTGGAGATCCAGATTTGATCACCAGCACCACATGGTCCCCTGAGCACCAGTGAGAACGACCCTGAGCAATGGACTGGGAGTAGCCCCTAAGAACCACTGGGTATGGCCCAGAGACAAAAAAAGGGTTTTATGAGACCGGGGATGAAACGGAAGAAAACCAAAAGGTTCATCATAGTTCTGTATCAGTGTTGATTTCCTGATGGCCTTAGTTTTTGGAAACACAAACTGAAAGATCTTGGTACTGACCTGGAGGGCAGCACAAAGGCACTTGCCTTGTGACTGGGGTTCAATCCCCAGCATCCCATGTGCTACCCCAAGCACCACCACGAGTAATTCCTGAGTGCACAGCCAGGAGTAATCCCTGATCATCGCCAGGCATGGTCCAAACCCACAAATCGTGTCTTGCAATGGACTCTCTGATAACTTAGTAAAATCAGAAACTGTGAAACAGGTAAAAATAGCAATAACAAGTGCAGATGTCACTCTGACTATACGTTTTTTGCCTCTCTGGGATATATTCCCAGGATGGTATTGCTGGGTAAAATGGGAGCTCTATTTCTAATTTTTTGAGAATCGTCCATACTGTTTTCCAAAAGGGTTGGACCAGTTGGCATTCCCACCAGCGGTGAAGGAGGGTCCCTTTCTCGCCACATCCGCACCAGCATCGGTCACTTTTGTTCTTTTGGATGTGGGCCAGTCTCTGCGGTGTGAAATGATATCTCCTTGTTTTGATCTGCATCTCCCTGATGATTAGTGATGTAGAGCATTTTCTCATGTGCCTTTTAGCCATTCGGATTTCTTCTGTGCGAAAGTTTCTGTTCATTTCCTCGCCCAATTTTTGATAGGGTTGGGTGTTTTCTTCTTGTGGAGTTCCGCCAGTACGTTATATATCCTTGATATCAACCCCTTGTCGGATGTGTATTTGGAAAATATCCTTTCCCATTCTGTAGACTGCCTTTGTACTTTGGTCAGTGTTTCTTTGGAGGTGCAGAAGCTTCCTGGTTTAAGATAGTCCCATTTGTCTATCTCTGTTTTCACTTGCTTGGCCAGTGGCGTGACATCTTTGAAGATACCATTAGCTTCAATATCATGGAGGGTTTTGCCAACTTTGTCTTCAATGAACTTTATGGATTCCGGTCTGATGTTGCGGTCATAAATCCATTTTGATCATACTTTTGTGCATGGCGTTAGGCAGAGATCTGAGCCCACTTTTTTGCATGAAGCCATCCACTTTTGCCAGCACAATTTATTAAAGAGGGTTTCCCTGCTCCATTTCACTTTTCTTGCCCCCTTACAGAAGATTAGATGAGCATATGCTTGGGAGGAGATGTCAGTATATTCAAATTGGTTCCATTGGTCTGCAGCTCTGCCTTTGTTCCAGTACCATGCTGTTTTAACTATTACTGCTTTGTAGTAGAGCTTCAAGTTGGGGAGGTTGATTCCACCCATTATCTTTGTCCCTAGAATTGCTTTAGCTCTTTGTGGGGGCTTATTGTTCCATATAAGTTTCAGGAGTGTTTGCTCCATTTCTTTAAAGAATATCATGGGTATCCTTATAGGGATCAGAACTCTTTCCAATAGCCAGAATCTGGAAAAAACCTGAGTGCCCGAGAACAGATGACTGGTTAAAGAATATTTGGTATATTTACACAATGGAGTACTATGTAGCTGTTAGAAAAGATGAAGTCATGACATTCACATACAAGTGGTAATACAAGTGGAACTATCATGTTAAGCGAAATGAATCAGAAAAAGCGGGATAGACACAGAAAGTCTGCATTCATCCGGGGAACATAAAGCAACAAAATCGGAGACTAACACCCAGGAGTGGCCGAGATTAGTACCAGGAGTTTTGCTCCATGACTTGGAGGCCAGCCACACGCGCTAGGGGAAAAGGAAGTTCAGATAGAGAAGAGAGCACCAAATAAAGGGTGTTGGGAGGATCCTCCCAGGGTGGGAGAAGCATGCTGAAAGTAGACTATAGACCAAACATGATTGCCACTCAATGCATCTCTTGCAAACCACAGGACCCAAAAGGAGAGAGAGAGAACAAAAGGGAATGCCCTGCCACAGAGGCATGTATTAAAGGGTGGGATGGGGGGATGGGGAGTGGGAGGGATGCTGGGACCCGTGGTGGTGGAGGATGGGCGCTGGTGGAGGGATGGGTACTTGATCACTGTATAACTGAAACCCAAGCACAAAAATTTGTAAGTCTGTAACTGTACCTCATGGTGTTTCTCTAATAAAAAATAGCAGTAACAATTAGGTACAATGCTAATATTCAGGGACTTGGCTAAGGGAATACTGTGGCATTCCTTGCATTTTATAGTTTTTCTGTATTACGTCTGAAATAAAAGTATAAAATACATTAACATGAAATATAAGTAGTATTTCAAAATAAAAAGCAAAGAAACAGTAGAGGAATCGGTTAAAAAGGCCTCTTTAGACCTCAAATTGAAAACTTTTCAACATGAAAGAATAAAGGCACAGTACTATCACACATCAAATTGGGGTGGGGGAAGGACACCCAGGAGAGTTCAGTGGCAACTTCTGGCTCTGTGTTCAAGAAATCATATAAAGTGCTCAAAAATGAACCACTACTGTAGCCAAAAATGGTATGCAAGGCAAGGACCTTAATCTATGTATTCTCTCCATCCTAGTATATCACATTTTTAAAAATCAATTAATACATGTCACTGTCACTGTCCTCCCATTTTTCATCAATTTTCTCCAGCGGGCCCAGTAACGTCTCCATAGTGAGACTTTGTTGTTTCTGTGTTTGGCATATTGAATACGTCATGAGTAGCTTGCCAGGCTTTGCCGTGCAGGTGAGATACTCTCGGTAGCTTGCCGGGCTCTCCGAGAGAAGCAGAGGAATCAAACTCAGGTCGGCCATGTTGGACGCATGCAAGGAAAATGCCCTACCTGCTGTGCTATCGCTCCAGCACATTAATACATGATAAAATGATATAACAAAACTATATCCATATTCTATCAAGGAGGCTTGTAAAATCACTAATGAGGAACACACCACTAGAAAAAAATAGGCAAAGTACATAGCATACTAAAAAGAATAATGACCTGCTGATCTATGAAAAAGATGTTTAATGTCACTGCTGATGAACCAAGCTCCTGAAAGCATGCAGCCACATTTCCGGCTGCATGACCTCTCGGTGTCTAGTTCTCGCTCTCAGAGAACCCAGCAGGTTACCAACAGTATCCCAACAGCATGGCAGAGTCTGGCAAGCTCCCCATGGCGTATTCGATATGCCAAAACCCAGTAACAATGATGGCTCTCATTCCTCTGACCCTGAGAAAGTCTCCAATGTGGAACTTGTGAAAATCTCAGTCGAGGACGAAAGGAGACCTTACTGGTGCCTGCTCAAAGAAATCGATGAACAATGGAATGACAGTGCTACAATGATACAGTGATGATGAATTTAAAAGCAAATGAAAAGATAAAGCAAGTGCTCGCTTTGGCAGCACATATATTAAAATTGGAAAAATACAGAGATGATTAGCATGGCCCGTGCACAAGGATGACATGAAAATTTGTGAAGCATTCCATATTTTAAAAAAATTTAAAAAATAAAAGAGAAAGCAAGGAAATACAAAAACTGAAAACATGGGATCTACGCTGCAACCACGGAAACTTGTCATGCTCCTGCCAAGTTTTCAGGTGGAGGATGATGTGGGGGTTGAGGTGGGAGGGAATAAGGGAACACTGGTGGTAGGGCTGATGATGAAATAAATCTCTAAAACTCAACTTTCAATGACTCTGGAAACCACAATTCTTTAATAAGATAAATTTCAGAAAGAAAGTCAATGGCAAATAATTTTAAAATAACAAATCACTGTTGATTAGAATTCAGAAAAATTCTAATTGATCACTGTATAACTGAAACCTTTTTCATACTATTGAGCGGAAAGCCGGAAAACCTTTATAAAGAGCAATCTGAAAATAATATAAAATAATATAAAATAATATAAAAACATCTTAAAGTAACATTTAATAGTTAGCAAAGAGGGACTAGAGAGAGAGTACAGCAGGCAGGGTGCTTGACTTGCACAAAACCAAACCATATTAGATAACCACATATGGTCCCTAGAGCTCCTCAGAAATGATACTTACACAGAGACTAGTATGGCCTCAAAACGAAAAAAAAATTAAAAATCAGTAAAGAGAAAACTAGCCACATTAACCCAATAATTTCACAAAGAAGAGCAGCATGCTAAAATATATATTATGGTTTAATTTCTAGTAGTAAACTACTGGAAACACTGCTCACAAATAAAAGACAATTAAGAATTAAAAAAAAAACCTATGCAGTGCATTTGCCAATGGTTGTTTGTTGTCCTTAGGTTTGTCTCCAGAAAATACACTTTTCCAAAATTCCAAAGACAGTTCCATAACCCTCCAAAATCTCTCATATTACCCCCATAGAGTAAACCACTCTGCTCGAACCCAATCCTAGACAAATGATCTAAATCAAAAATGTTTTTCAAAGTCATTATTAACAATGTCAAAAGGTCTTTATGAAGAGCACTGTGGAGCGAAAACTAGAATACACATATTAGCTGACCATCACTCAATAGAAACAAGACAAAAACATCTAGATCAATAGGTCTTCAAACACAAGTCCATGGACCAGTATGCAGGCCAGTGATATTGAAGGATGCAGCCCTAGATGAGAGACTAGACAGGAACAGATACCATGAAGAAATGGAAATCATGTGCTGTACCTACTGTGAACCTCCCCAACACCCAGAAGCTAGGAGGAAGACACCTCTACCCCTGCCAGAACGCTCAGCTTGAGTGGGATGGCCAAAACCTATACCTATGGCTCACTTCTCATAAAAAGCATTGACAAGTTTCTTTCCCACGGCCTTCTAACCTCTGTTGTACGCATCCCCTGACCAGAACCTACTGTCCCCTAAGCTCTCCAGCCACAGGAGATCTGGTCGGCTCACTAACCTCACACTTATCTGAAAACAAAGAAAGCAAACTACAACCAAAACCATTAGTTCTTTTCTCCTACTCCTGTATACTTTGCCTAAATGGATAGTGTCACACAGGTGTGGGCAGAGAAGGGCTGTTATCCCTAGTCTGTAGGGGGTCAAAAAGAAACCTTGTAGGGGAACTGTAGCTATCTAAAAGTCCTTTCATCTGCTCTACTATAGATCCAAGTTTAAAAAGTCTCAATGAAAGATCAAGGAAACAGCCATAGAGAAAATACAGGGGGTATATCCCTTACTTGCATGCAGCTGACGGGAGTTCAATCCCCAGCACCACACACCATGGGCGGTTCTGGGGCTGGAGCGATAGCACAGCTGGTAGGGTGCCTGCCTTGCATGTGGCCGATTCCTGATTCAATTCCCAGCAGGCCATTGGTCCCCTGAGCAATGCCAGGAGTAAATCCTGAGTGTATGAGCCACGAGTAACCCTTGCGCATTGCCAGGTGTGACCCAAAAAGAAAAAAGAAGAGTGATTCCTAAGCACAGTCAGGAGTAACTGCTTGAAGGACTCTGCAATGAAAAATTAAAAAAAAAGAAGAACAAAAGCAATAGAAACAGAGCCGAAGCCTAGAGACAAATTGTTGGATTTTCCAGACTGGGAGAGCTCTAGATCTACGTCCTGGGTAGAACTAAAGCAAAATCTTGAATTGAGCTCTCCCTATACAGAAATGCCAGCCAGCTTACAATTTGTATGGAAACAAATTTCATCACGGAAGAAAATGACACAGATAATCTAGAAAGGAGAAAATTAAAGCGAACTTACTGGGCAAAAACACAGATAAACACCCCCTTCAGTCAGTTCATAAGGAAATCCACCTAGAAGAGAAAAATCACATTTCAGTTCAAACATTTACCAAGCATGTACTATCTACAAGGCCCTAGGCCTAGCCGTGAGGTTATCAAAAAAGAGGATCTGAACTCACAATCTAATAGAATACATTACACCAGTAGTAGCACTGTCCTCCTGTTGTTCTTCGATTGCTTGAGCTGGCCCAGTACCGTCTCCATCGTGAGACTTGTTGTCACTGTGTTTGGCATATCGAATACGTCACGGGTAGCTTTCCAGGCTTTGCCTTGCGGGCAAGATACTCTCAGTAGCTTGCCAGGCTTTCCGAGAGGGGCGGAGGAATCAAAACCGGCTTGGCCGGGCCGGCTGCACACAAGGCACAGGCCCTACTGCTGTGCTATTGCTCCAGCCCACACCAGTAGTATAGAATAGTTTTTAAGTTTGAACATGGAAAGGTCAAGAAAACCACCAATGGACCCAAATAAATTTTCCTCAAAACCCCCAATTTGTTTTTGTTTTGAAAATGTTTTGTTTCAATGATCTTGCCACATTCAACTATGCTCAAAGATCACTCCTAGAGATATTCAGGGGACCCTATGTGGTAAGTGGTGAGCAACTAAGGAAAGCCAATTTCAAGGCCTTACCTACGTACTATTGGTGTCCCTCAAAACAAAAAAATTGTAGACAAAGGAGTTAAGTTTCCAACAACACAAATGTATCTTAAAATACATTATCAGCAGTTAAAGAGATAGTATAGCAGATGCTCATCTTACATGTACCAACCCAACTTTGACCCCAGCACCCAATATCATTCCCCCATGCCCAGAAATGATCTCTGTATGTAGAGGCAGTAGTAAACCCATAGCACAGCAGGTGTGGCCCCCTAACCGAAATATGTGTATGGATATATGATTATATATACATATATGTGTGTATACATATAAATACATATGCATGCATGTATCTGTGTATATGTGTGTATGTATATACATACACACACATGTATGTATATATAAAGTTGACCAGAGTCATACTACAGCAGGTAGAGAGCTTGTCTTATATGCAGCTGGCCTAGGTTCAATCCTGTGCACCAGATATGGTCCCCAAGCCCCAACAGAAGGAAGCCCTGAGCTCAGAAACAGCAGTAATCCTGAGCAATACTGCCTGTGGCTCAAAAATACAAAAAGAATTTAAAGTCATACGCTCTTTATACACCATAGGTACCTTCAAAAAATGTTTTCAAAGGGGTCTTCCAAGCAGAGCCCAAGGACCATTCCCTGGATACTGGGTCAGACAACTCACTCTAAGGCCCCAAGGATGTGGTGATACACTGACACTACAGCTTGGGGAACCTACAGTGCCACCTGGAAGTGCGCTGGGGCCACCAAGGCCGCACGGGTTGATGCTGTGAGCAGGATTTTAGTGCTGGGGGACACTAGACCTACTTTAATAATCTGCAACCCTGGGGCTGGAGCAATAGCATAGCAAATACGGCGTTTGCCTTGCACGCGGCCGATCCAGGTTCAATTCCCAGTATCCCATATAGTCCCCTGAGCACTGCAAAGGGTAATTCCCGAGTGCAGAGCCAGGAATAACCACGTGCATCCCCGGGTGTGACCCAAAAAGCAAAAAAATAAAAAACAAAACAAAACAAAAACTGTGCCCCTAACCCACTATCTCCTTGCCCCCCCCCCAAAATCAGTTTAAATATGCAAATATCAACCCTACCTCTCAAAGACTAAAGATTAAGAAGGAAACTTTTAGGCATTTCACAAAAGTAATGCCTCATTAAAATATAACCTACCTCAACGAATGGGTTTATTAGTATGACTCATGAGATTGTTCAAAACAGCCAGGAATGTGCCCCAGGGAAACCAAGGAGAGGAAGGGGAAAGTGAAGAAGAGCAGGGGGAAGGAGAAGAGAGGAGTGTGGGGTAGAGGAGGAAAAAGGAGAGGGGGAAGAGGTAGAAGAGAGTAGGGCAAAGGGGGGAAGGGAAATGGGAAGAGGAAGGTAAGGAAAAAAGAAAAGAGGGAGGGCATGGGGAAGTGGAAAGGGGGAGAGGTGGGAGGGGTAGAGGAAGGCAAAAAAAAAGAGGAAGGAGGAGGGATAAGGGGAGAGGGAAGAAGTGGGGGGAAGAGAGGCATGGGAAAGTCCAGGGGGAGAGAGAGAAAACTGAGGAAGGGGAGGGAAAGAGGAGGAGGGGAGAAAAGGGGAAGAAGAGAGGAAAAGAATATGAAGGGGAGAAGGGAAGAAGGAAAAAGAGAGAGGATTATAAGAGGATGAGAAGGGTGAAAGGACATGGACTGGAGTGATAGCACAGTGGGTAGGGCGTTTGCCGTGCACGGGACCAACCCGGTTTCGATTCCCAGCATCCTATATGGCCCCAGGAGTAATTCCCGAGTGAGTAAGCTAGGAGTAACCCCTGTGCAAGGCCGGGTGTGACCCAAAAGGTAAAAAATTAAAAATGAAGAATACAGGAAACTGTACAGCATTAAATAATAGAGGAGGACAGGGGATGAGGAGAGCAAGGAGAATGGGAATAAGAGGGGGAGAGCACGGGGAGGGTGAAGGAGAGGGCAAAGGGAGGGGGGCAGGCCAGGGGCGTGGCCACTACGTAGGGTGCGTGGCCTCCCAGAAGTGGGTGTGTCCTTCTCCTGGCCACAGTTATATTTCCCAATCTGAGCACTCAGGACTTTCATCCCATACTTTGTCTCCTAATACCGACCAAAAATTTCTGACCACCTCTACTACAATACAACAACATCCCACTGGCCTACTCTACTTCTAACAAAAGGCCAGTATGAAATAAGCTATACAATCTCAATCCTAAAAAGCACCTCCTCCAAAGCTTCACTCAATGTCAGGGCTGGAGCGATAGCACAGCGGTAGGGCGTTTGCCTTGTACACAGGCAACATGGCCGACACAAGGAAGGGCTGGAGCGCTCGTGTAGCGGGTAGGGCAATCGTCTTGCATGAGGCTGACCCAGGTTCGATCCCTGGCACCATCCCTGGACCATCCCATAGGTTCTGTGAGCACCGCCAGAAGGAACTGCTGAATGGAGAGCCCGGAGTGACGCCTGACCATCGCTGGGTGTCACCTAAATGAGGAGGGGGGGCGCGAGAGCCAGGGAGAGGAGAGGAATAACAGGAGAAGAGAGGCGGAAGGCTGAAACCCTCCCTGGAAAGCCAGGCGGCGGGGAACCCGAAGCGCACCGCGGCAAAACTCACCCGAGAAGATCCAGGCGCTGTCCTGGTACTCGGGGTGCCAGGACACCTTCTCCGCCACCCCCAGCTGGACCCCTCGCTCCTTGAGTTCCTTGATTAACTTCAATTTCGTCAATGGGCTGCGGAAGTTGCCGCAGAGTAAAGAAATGTCCCAGCGACCCAGACGCCGAACTAGGTCTCCACTGGAAGAGTCACGGCCCTGTCCAGAATTCGCGACCCCCGTCCCCTCGGACGCTTCGGCCCCCGCCTCTTCCCTCAGCTCCTCCCGCCCCGCATCCCAATCCCCCAGCCCCGACCTCCCACACTCCACGTAGGAAAACCGGAGCCTTACTTCATCTTCCAAAGGTTTCTGCTCCAAGATTCCGATGTAACGACCTCTGGAAAAAGCCGTTTAACGGTCAGTCGCCCGGCTTCAGCGCGCAATCCCATTGGACTAGAGCTACCCCGGAAGAGACCATTCAATCCGGAAGAGATTAGGCACGTCGGGACGTAACGCGAGGAACGCATGCGCACTAGAACCGGCACGTGTCTCACGCGGACAGTTTAGCTTTTTCACCCCTCCGTTTCCCCCTCCCCATTTCCTTTCTCATTACCCTCTCCCCTCTTCTCCCTTCCCCTTTATGTCCACTTGGCTTTCTGGGTCCTCCTCTCCGCCTCTCCTTGCTCTGCTCTTGCCCTCCTCCTGCCTTTCTCTCCCACTCTCCTTCCTTTTCCCCCTCTCCGTGATCTCCCCATCCCCTGTCCTCTATTTTTTAGTGTCGTGCATTTTCTTTTATTTTTAATTTTTTTTACTTTTCGGGTCACAACAGGCCTTGCACAGGGGTTATTCCTGGCTTATGCACTCGGGAATTACTCCTGAGCCCATATAGGATGCTGGGAATCGAACCTGGTTGGCCATGAGCAAGGCCAACGCCCTACCCGCTGTGCTATGCTCCAGTTCCTGTTCTCCCTTTACCCTTCTCATCCTCTTATAATCCTCTCCCTTGTTCCTTCTTCCCTTCCCCCCATCATCCTCTTTCCCTCTCCTCTTCCCCTTCTCTCCCCTTCTCCTCTTCCCCTCCTTTCCCGATTTTCTCTCTCCCCCTTTCCTTTCCCATGCCTCTCTTCCCCCCACTTTTTCCCTCTCCCCTTATCCCTCCCCTTCCGCTTTTTTTGACTTCCTCCACCCTCCCAACTCTCCCCGTTTCCTCTTCACCATGCCCACCCTCTTTTCTTTTTCCTTCCCTTCCTCTTCCAGATTTCCCTTCCCTGCTTTGCCCTTCTCTCTTTCACCTCTTCCTCCTCTTTCCTTTCTCCTCCCCTATCCCTCACTCCTCTCTTCTCCTCCCTGCCCCTCTTCACTTTCCCCCTCCTCTCCTTGTTTTGCCTGGGACACATTCCTTGCTGCTTTGAACAATCTCATGAGTCATACTAATAAACGCATTTATAGAGGTAGGATATGTTTGAACGAGGATTTACTTTTGTTAAATACCTAAAAGTTTTCTTTATAATCCTTAGTCTGTGTGTGGTAGGGTTAATCTTTGCACATTTCAACTGATTTTGGGGGGTAAGAGGATAGCGGTTCAGGAGCGTAGATTATTAAACTACGTCTGATTCCCGCAGCACTAAAAGCCCTGTTCACAGCATCAAAAGGTGGCCCCAGAGACTGCCAGGTGGCACTGGAGGTTCCCCAATCTGCAGAGTCAGTGCAGCACCACATCCTTGGGCCCTTCCAGTGACTTTTCTGACCCAATATCCACGGGATGGTCCCTGAGTTCTGTTTGTAAGGCCCCATTGGAAACACTTAATTTTAAAGATAGCTATGGGGGATAAGGAACGGATGACTTCAACAATTTTTTTTTGTATTTTTGGGCCACAGTGGTGCTCAGGCTTACTCCTGGTTCTGAGCTCTGGGGTTCCTTCTGGTGCGGCTTGGGGACCATCTGTGGTCCAAAGAATTGAACCTGAGCGAGCTGCATAGAATACAAATGCTCTACCTGCTCTAGCATGACTCTGGTCCACTTTATTTGTATATAAACACATACATACATATGTTGTGTACACACATATGTATACACACATATATGCATATACAATCATATCTATACACACATATATTTTGGTTTTGGGGCCACACCTGCTGTGCTCAAGAGTTACTCCTGGCTCTACATTCAGAGATCACTCTGGGCTTGGGGGAATCATATTGGGTGCTGTGGATCAAGGTTGGGGTGGCTACACGTACGGCGAATATCTGCTATACTCTCTAACTGCTGATAATATATTTTAAGATATATTTGTCGTGTTGGAAACTAACTTCTTTGCTTACAAAGTTTTGGTTCTGAAGGCCAAACAGTATTCAGTTAAGGCCTTGAACTTGGCTAACCTTAGTTGCATACCACTTTACCACCTGCCATTTATGGTCCCCTGAGTACCTCTAGGAGTGATCCATTCGCATAGCTAGATCTCGCTACATAATTGAAACAAAAAATTTCAAAACATAAAAAAATTGGGGGTTTGAGGAAAGATTAGTTTGGTCCATTACTGGTTTTCTTTTGTTGTTGTTGTATTTTGATTTTATTGAATCACCATGAGAAAGTTACAAGCTTTCATGTTTGGGTTACAATCACACAATGATCAAACACCCTCCCTTCACCACTGCACATTACCAACCACCAATATCCCTGGTATATTCCCCTTTCCCACCTGCCCCCTGCCTCCATTAAAGACAATATTCCTCACATTACTGGTTTTCTTGTTCTTTCCATGTTCAAACTTAAACAGTTTTCTATACTCAGAGTAACTCCTGAGCATTGCTGGGTGTGACCCCAAAAGCAACAAAACAAACAAAATTTAATTTTTATTATAGTGTAGGAAATGTGCTTACAAAAGTATTGACCTGTACAGTGTTCAAGATTTTTGGTTTGTATTTTGTATACACAGAACAGCAGACTGTTTATTGACATCAAGTAATCAGGGAGAGCACAGTTTCTATAAAATGCTTTTCTTAAATTTCAGTGGGATTTACAATTTTACAATATTGTCAATGATAAGATTTCAGAAAACAAACTTTAAACACCACAATCCACACCATAGTCTCCATTTCTCTTGACTGATATTAAAACACCCCAATGAAAAGTGCCCACCTCCACCAGTGGAGGTTTTACATTTTTCTTTCATTTTTATTGCACTGAAAGTAACACATTATGAAAGTATTAACATTTATGGTTTTCAAGTACAAAGTTATTGTACATTGGAAAGCACCAAAGTACCAAAGACCCTCCACCACTGAATTTTTGTATAAAATATGTATGTATATTTTATGATAGTACCAATATTATGGGGCTACAGCGATAGCTGAGCGGTTAGGGCATTTGCCTTGCACGCAGCCAACATGGCTAACCCGAGTTCGATACCTCTGCCCTTCTCAGAGAGCCCGGCAAGCTGCAGAGAGTATCTCCCTGCAGGACAAAGCCTGGCAAGCTACCTGTGAGGTATTCGATATGCCAAAACAGTAAAAACAAAGTCTCATAATGGAGACGTTACTGGGGCCACTCGAGCAAATCGATGAACAATGGAGGACAGTGACAGTGACCAATATTATTTAATTCATTTTAATTTACCTGAATATTTGAGATAGTTATAAACTTTTCGTGATCAGGTTTTTGACATACGATGTTCCAACATCCATCATTTCACCAAATACACTTCCACCACCAATGTCCTGAGTTTCCCTTCTACCAGCTCCACACACTCTGGGCCACCAAGTGTGCCTGTAGACAGGCATATTTCATCTTGTCTCTCTGTCTCCTTTTGGGCTTATGGCTTCCAATACCGATACGGAGAGGCCATCATGTTTGGTCAGTTACCCAATTTCAAAACACATCTCCATCCAGAGAAATCCCTTCCAACCATCATTGTCAATATGGTCCCTATTCTGATCCCAACTCCTCTATACTCAGGAAATGATCTGCTGTGCAGGGAATCAAATCACGTGGGCCCCAAGGAAGGAAAGCATCTAATCTGCTGTACTATTGCTCCAGCCATATAAATTTTTAAGTATAAGTGACTACTCACAAAAGTCTGGTGGATCTTACCCAATCAGATCAAGCTCACCAGATGAAGCTAATTTCTTGTCTTCCGTGGTGTTTTCTTGCTAGAATCTGGCAGAAAAACATATCGGGAAAATAGTATGTCCCAGGCAAGGAAAAGATCAGGAAACTGCAAGTCAAACCCACAAGAGAACTATCACTTGGTATCTGCCAGGGAGGTATCTAGAAAATACCAAACACTTCATCACTTGGTATCTGTCAGCAAAATACCAGACATCAAATGCTGAGACAGAGTCCTGGGATGCCAGGGATCAAACTGATGGGCTGCATACAAGGCAAGCAAGCATGTAGGAAATCTTTCCCACTGAAATCGCATCTAATTCAACAAGATCGAAGTCACTCTGAAGACAAACCTTTCAAATGCAAAGCAGGTAGCAAAACTTTCCCACGAAAGTCATGCAGAATTCAGCAATATCAAATTCATACAGTATGAAATTCTAGGGGTGTAAAGCATGTAGGAAATCTTTCCCACTGTAATCTTACCTAATTCAACAATATGGAAGTCACTCTGACGAACAACCTTATCAATGTAAAGCAAGTACTAAAAATTTCTTACTAGACTTATGTTCAACAATATCAAATTCATACAGTAAGAAATCTGAGGGGTGTAAAGTATGTAGGAAATCTTTCCCACTAAAATTATATCTAACTCAACAATATCGAATTTAAAGAGGTGAGCAACCTCACGAAAGTCACAACTAAGTCAACAATATTAAATTGTTACAGGTAAGAAACTCCATGAATTTTAAAGGAGTAGGTAGGAAAATGTACCCAAAAAATCCTATATATTTCAATTAAAAAATAAAAAAGAGGAAAATTATGGAATCCTCCAGTACAATTGGCAGGCTTCCAAACATGGACCAATCCTGCTGGTCTTCTTCCCACTGTCCTTGGGTGGTACCTTGTTTCCTTACACCTCAAATAGGTTAGAGTCCCTGATGAACCCCTTTTTCTATGATTCTCTTCACTTAGCAGAACTCCATCCAATCACATGGAAGGTACAGCATTTTCTCTCTGCATTTGGACCAATCCCACCCCAGTCCAGCCCACACAGTGCTCAGGGCTTACTCTTGGCTATGCACTCAGGCAACTATACGGATGTCTTGGACCAAACCCGGTTGATCACATACAGGGGAAGAATCTTACCGGATGCACAATCGCTCTAGCCCTACAAATACTCATGCATAAGTGAGTATCCTCAAAATTCTAGTGTCTTTTACCCAATCAGATCAAGCCTCTCCAGAAGAATCTAACATCTTAACTTCCGAGTTGTTCTCTTGCTAGAATCTGACAGAGACATAAATCGGGAAAATAGTGTATTCCAGGCAAGTGAAAGATCAGGAAAATTCAAGTCAAAATCTCAAAAGGATTATCAGTTGGTATCTGTCTGCAAGATATTAAGAAAATGTCAAACACTAATCACCTGGTAAGTCTCAGCAAAATACCAAACATCAAATGCTGAGACAGAGTACAAGGATGCCAGGGATCAAACTGATGGGCTGCATGCAAAGCAAGCAAGCATGTAGGAAATCTTTCCCACTGAAATCGCATCTAATTCAACAATATCGAAGTCACTCTGAAGATAAACATTTCAAATGTGAAACAGGTAGCAAAACATTCCCAGGAAAGTCATGCAGAATTCAGCAATATCAAATTCATGTAGTACAATATTCTCTGGGTGTAAATCACGTAGGAAAAGCCTCCCACTAGAATATCTAATTCAACAATATGGAAGTCACTCTGACGAAAAACCTTATCAATGTAAAGCAGGTACTAAAACTTTCTCACGAAAGTCATGAAGAATTCAACAATATCAAATTCATACAGTAAGAAATAGGAGGGGTCTAAAGCATGTAGTCTTTCCCACTGAAATAATATGTAACTCAATAATATCAAATTTGGACAGGTGAGAAATCTTTCTCACGAAAGTCACGTGTAAGTCATCAACACTAAATGGGTACACGTAAGAAACCCCATGAATTTCCTCTTCTGAATTTGGGAACAATCCCAGCCGGGTCGAGTGCACCATCTGCTCGGGGCTTACTCTTGACTCTGTACTCAGGCAACTATACGGATGCCACGGACCAAAACCGGTTGACCATAGACAGGGGAAGCATCATACCTCATGCACATTTGCTCCAGCCCTAGAAATACCCTTGTATAAGTGAGTAACCTCAAAATTCTGGTGGGCTTACCCAATCAGATCAAGCCTCTCCAGAAGAAGCTAACATCTTAACTTCCGAGTTGTTCTCTTGCTAGAATATGGCAGACACATATATTGGGAAAATAGTATATTCCAGGCAAGCGAAAGATCAGGGCAATGCAAGTCAAAACTTCAAGAGGCTTATCACCTGGTATCTGCCTGCAAGTGACCCAGTAACAAACACATATCACTTGGTATCTATCAGGAAAATACCAAACATCAAATGCTGAGACAGAGTACTGGGATGCTGGGGATCAAACAGATCGGCTACTGCAACCTTCTAAATTTAAAGCAGGTAGCAAAACATTCTCAAGAAAGTCATGCAGAATTCAGCAATATCAAATTCATACGGTATGAAATCCAAGGGGCGTAAAGCATGTAGGAAATCTTTCCAACTAGCATCATATCTAATTCAACAATATGGAAATCACTCTGATGAATAACCTTATCAATGTAAAGCACGTAGTAAAACGTTCTCACGAAAGTCCCGTACAGGCAATAAATTCATAGAGCTAACAGTCCCCATTAATATTCACGGAGGAGGCAGGAAAATGTTCTCACAAAAATGTATCTAATTCAATTAAAACACCCAAAGAGGGAGAGTTTGGGAATCCTCCAGCCTTTGAGGCAGGCTTCCAACCATGGAATAATCCTCCTGGTCTTCTTTCCACTGTCCTTGGGTGGCACCTTCTTTCCTTACAACTCATAGAGCTGAGACTACTTGATGAGCCCTTTGTTCTTTCTGATTCTCTTTACTTACGAGAAGTCCATCCAATCCCATGCAAGTTACAGCATTTTCTCTGCTGGATTTGGATCAATCCCAGTCCGTTCCAGCGCACAATCTGCTCAGGGCTTACTCTTGGCTTTGCACTCAGGCAACTATACAGATGCCAGAGATCAAACCCGGTCGACCACATACAAGGGAAGCATCTTACCTGATGCAGGGTTGCCTCAGCTATAGAAATACCTAAGTATAAGTGAGCAAACCCAAAATTCTAGTGGCCCTTACCAATCAGATCAAGCCTCTCCAAAAGAAGCTACATTCTGGACTTCCGAGTTGTTTACTTGCTAGAATCATGAAAATAGAATATTCCAGGCAAGTGAAAGATCAGGGTAATGCAAGTCAAATCCTCAAGAGGCTCATCAATTGGTATCAGCCATCCAGGGTATTAACAAAATCCCAAACACTTATCACTAGGCATCTGTCAGAAAAATACCAAAAATCAAATGCTGAGACAGAGTACTGGGATGCCAGGGATCAAACCGATGGGCTGCATGCAAGGCAAGCAAGCATGTAGGAAATCTTTCCCACTGAAATCGCATCTAATTCAACAAGATGGAAGTCACTCTGAAGATAAACATTGCAAATGTGAAACAGCAACATTCTCATGAAATTCATGCAGAATTCAGCAATATCAAATTCATGCAGTATGAAAACCTACGGGTGTAAAGCATGTCGGAAAACTTTCCCACTAGAATATCTAATTCAACAATATGGAAGTCACTCTGAAGAAAAACCTTATCAATGTAAAGCAAGTAGTAAAACTTTCTCACGAAAGTCATGTAGAATCCAACAATATCAAATTCATACAGGAAGAAATCCGAGGGCTACAAAGCATGTAGGAAATCGTTCCCACTGAAATCATACCTAACTCAACACTATCAAAGTTGGACAGGTGGGAAACCTTTCTCAATAAAGTAACATCTAAGACAAAAATAATAAATTCATACAGGTAACAGTTCACATTAATTTTCACGGAAGAGGTAGGAAAATGTTCTCACAAAAAATATCTAATTCAATTAAAAACCCAAAGAGGGAGACACTGGGAATCCACCAGTCATTCAAGCAGGCTTCCTACCATGGAATAACCCTCCTGGTCTTCTTTCCACTATCCTTGGGTGGTACCTTGTTTCCTTACACCTCATATAGGTGAGACTACCCGATGAACCCTTTGTTCTTTCTGATTCTCTTAACTTTACCAGAAGTCCATCCAATCCCATGCAAGTTACAGCATTTTCTCTTCTGGATTTAGGACCAATCCCATCCTGGTCCAGTGCACAATCTCCTCAGGGCTTACTTTTGGCTCTGCATTCAGGCAACTCTACGGATGCCAGGGATCAAACCCGGTCGACCACATACAAGGGAAGCATCTTAACTGATGCAGGATTTCCCCAGCTCTAGAAATACTTAAGTATAAGTCAGTAACCTCAAAATTCTAGTGGGCCTTACCAATCAGATCAAGCCTCTCCAGAAGAGGCTACATTCTTGACTTCAGAGTTGTTTACTTGCTAGAATCTGACAGATACATATATCAGGAAATGAGTATATTCCAGGCAAGTGAAAGATCAGGGTAATGCAAGTCAAATCCTCAAGAGGCTTATCAATTGGTATTTGTCTGTAAGATATTAAGAAAATACCAAACACTTATCACCTGGAGGGCTGGAGTGATAGCACAGCGGTGGGGCGTTTGTCTTGCACACAGCCAACATGGCCGACCCGAGTTCGATTCCTCCGCCCCTCTCGGAGAGCCCGGCAAGCTACTGAGAGTATCTTGCCCTCACAGCAGAGCCTGGCAAGCTACCTGTGATGTATTCGATATGCCAAACACAGTAACAGTAACACAGTATCCCCTGATATCTCTCAGCAAAATAGCAAACATCAAATGCTAAGACAGAGTACTGGGATGCCAGGCATCAAACTGATGGGCTGCATGCAAAGCAAGCAAGCATGTAGGAAATCTTTCCCACTGAAAAACCATCTAATTCAACAATATCGAAGTCACTCTGAAGACAAACATTTCAAATGTGAAACATACACAGTCTCACAAAAGTCATGCAGAATTCAGCATCATCAAATTCATACAGTATGAAATCCTAGGGGTGTAAAGCATGTCGGAAATCTTCCCACTAGAATATGTAATTCAACAATATGGAAGTCACGCTGACGAAAAACCTTATCAATGTAAAGCAGATAAAAAAACGTTTATAAAGTTTCTTCTGAATACATAAAGTATCTGCTCTATTTTAGAGTCCTATTTGGGGACCCTGATCTCTCAAAATTGGTCAACTTATTGAGGCCACAGTCAGTTATGTAAATAACATAACATACCCACCGTTTATTCAGCGATGTGATCATTTTTAGTCATTCCTTTTTGGTAATGAATGACTTCTCATATAATATTTGTGCAGAGATATCCTTAAGATTTAAAGGCATCCATCTCAACTGTGCTTTGGTCACCACTATTAAAGATACCAAGTACTATTATTCCTCCTGTTATTCAGCAGAGGGATAACATGGTGTAAGATGACCCTGATCTCTAGGCAGCAGGTAGACTACAGAGAACCTTGACACATTCCACACTGTGTAGTCAATTAAAGGACCTCAATCACCTTCAGAGTGACATCTCTATTTCCTAAAACTGCACGTGAGGGCAGGACTGCAACCAATGCCTCATGTACTTCTCCAAATGTGGGAGAAAAGAAATCTGATGTGCAATGAAGGACGGCGCAAAAGTACCTTTAGAGCACCCCATAAACCTGTTATTTCCATCTTCAAAGTGTACTACATATCTGGAGCAATTAAAATCTTGTGGGGCTGGAATAAGGAACAAACTCTCAGATCAATTCAAAAGAATTGAAAATTCAGAGAGCTAAAAAAAAAAAAGAGAGTCCACAAATGTCCCAAAAACAACAGAAATGAGATCTGCCTTCAGGAGGAAACCTGACAGATGGATTGGAATGGGATAGGAGAAAAAAATCCAATAGTTGTGCAGGGAAGTGCAGACTTTCAAAGTCAGCAGAATTTTTTTGCTGAGTACCAGTAAGAAAGGCTTTGGTTACAAAAGTTCCTGCTTTCCCAAAATAATCCCGGGGTGAGACTTCCTTCACCGTAACAGCACCAGCAGATTAGTACTCATCAATAGGAGATTCTGACCCACAGGATCCTCCAAACAGCATCAGGAGTAATTCCTGAGACTGAGCCAGATGAAAAACCTCCATACCATGGAGTGTGACCCCAAAAGGAAGAAAGAAAGTGAACAGGCTATGTTATGCGGAACATTTCAACCGACCTACCACTACACCTTTGGCAGAGCACCTGCGGAGCTCCCTGATCAATTGCAAGGATTTGATCATCAAGACAGTGAAGGCCAGACCGCAGCAAGGCAACATCATCGTGCAGGACATGAAGAAGCAGACTGGCGCCTTGTTCAGATCCTGGGAGACCCCCTCACAGCACAGCTGCAGGATAAGGCCCACCTGCTGAAACCCCTGCTCGTCTATGCCGCCAATCTGATCTTCTATGCCGCCGACCTGAACCCGGACCCTGAGCCTGAGGCCCCTGCACCCAGGACCCCCTCCACACTACAGACCCCTCCTAAGTTCCTCCAGCCCCACCGTCCCAAAGTTCAGATGCTTCAGCAAAAGTATCTCTGATGGGACCAATGCAGCGTATGCATATGCAGGTTCTAGAAACTTCCTACAGTAAACATCTTTTCTCTCTCTCTTTCTTTTTAATAATCCTAGCCTAGTCTCTTTCAGAACAAGTCTTAAAGACATCAGGTGTATATATATTTTTTATTAAATTATTTATCTGTTTTTTTTTTTTTGCAGTGGTGAAGGCCCAAAACTATACGCACCATTTACCACTGCCATCCAGATGTGAAAATAAATAATTAAAAAGCCATCAACATCACTGAAAAAGCGTCCAAACTGCCTCAGAAAGACTGGGAGCACTGGGTCTCCCTCATGGGGAGCAAGCCACACCCTCCCCGCAAAACTATGCCTGTCGATGATGAACTCTCACTTGGTCGCCAGACTCCTGCATTCCCCTGTCATGAATGCAGGGATAGGAGTGAGGCCCTAGGAGGGCACATCACAAACCACTGGATAGTCAAAGGCTACAATTAAAAGTTTTTTTAAAAAGGAAAAAATTAAGGAGATGCTGAGTAAGGAGAATTTCATCTAGGAGCACACCAATCCTGGCATCTTGTCCATGGCAAAAGCAGGACCCAACACAAAAGACTCCCAGGTTTGCCCCCACAACATCAAACTGACTGGTTGGATGGCAGGAACAAAGATTTTGGCATGCTCGAATAGGAAATGAATATTGTGGAACCCAGGAAGCATTTTGCATCCAGGAATGGCAAGACCACCAAAAATATGATTTCAGACTGTGGACAAGAATTGGCTTATGATTTTTCTTAGAACTACCAGAACATTGGGCAAGAGCACTAAATAGTGAGTAGGACGTATGTCTTTTACTTCTTGAATCCACCTTCAATCCACAGCATCTAATATGGTTCCTCAAGTTCTGCCAGGATTAAGTCCTGAGTTTAGAGCCAGGAATAACCAATGAGCATCGCTAGGTGTGGTCCCAAAACAAAACAAAACAAAACAAAACAAAACAAAACAAAACAACTAAACCACAAGACCATTCCTTCTGTACCTCAGGAGCCCTCCATCCCATACATACTCATGTCCTCTGATGCTAGTGCTTTCCTTTCAGTTTCATATTATTATATATTCCCTTTCCACTTTCAGTGAGATTGCAGAAGCTCATGATTAAATAAATAAAACAATGAGCGAGTTGTCCAAAATATTACAGAAGGGGCTAGATTCAGAATACAGAGCATTGGGAGTTTGCCTTGCTCGTGGCTGACTCAAATTCAATCCTGGAGCTATAGGGGAAGCCCAGAGCCTTTCCATGACACAACTGGCTTGTGGCTAGCTTCCTCTTTCCACACCTCATTCAACGATGGAAGGAGCTGCTATTCTGAAAAACTCAATCTCTTAGGAATACACACATCAGGGTTTTGTGCTTTACATTTTTGAGTTTAAAAAATAATTTTTAAAAAAGAGAGCTAGAGAGCCAGTACAACAGGCACGGCTGGATAAATTGTTGGGGGGGGGGGGAACAAAACAGGTGAAGGGTACCAGAAATATAATTTCCTTATTAGAGGAAACTAGGAAGTGGAAGAAAAGTTTGTGTTCACCAAGGGGGGGAGCAGATTACCCCCATTATCCTGACCATCCTACAAAAACTATTTAACAGATTGCCTGACATACTCATACCAATTTCAATGATGTTCACTATAGCCTTAGGACTAATAAACTTGCCCTGCACACAGCTCACCCAGGAATGATTCCTGAGCTTAATATCAAGAATAAGCCCTGAGACCTGGTGGTATACCCATCTCCACCAGCCTCCACCCAGAAAAATTAAAATTAACCAAGAATAGATTACTTCCCCCCAGAGAGGATCAATTTGGGATAAGCATAATGAGGGGCAGAGCTCAAGCGATACACGTTCCCTGTCAGAGGTCACCACGGAAAAATACCCTGGTGTTCAAGGGGTGGCACAGTTCTTCTGGTTTTCAACAGATTTCCTGCAGAGCCCATCAGAATTCCAATGACGCTTTCCACCAGAACTTGCAGCTGCCAGGGTCGTCATGGGCAAAAGTCACTCCACATGATGGGCTGCTTCAATAAAATTCATTTTGGAAGACCTTGGTACCAAACACAGGTTGTAAGGCAGCAGAAGAGCACAGACAGCAGGTACAGGACGGAAAGATTCTAACTTGGCATGATCATGAAATTGTGCAATCTTCTGATCAAACCATAAATATAAGGCTCTTAAAAAACAGGAGCCAGCCATGCCAGTTTTCCCAATCTTCCTCAACTCTACTTCAAGAGCTCACCGAATTTCTAAAAGATACCAATGAAATCACCTCTGGGGACAGTGCTGTTTGAGGAGGAGCGTGTGAACTTCACGTGGAAAGAACGGCAGTTCCTGGCTGATGAACAGAGGACCCTGTTCAGTGAGGAGACACTGGAAAACTACAGGACCTGGAATCATTGGGACACTCTGTCATCACACCTGAAGCAATCATTAAGTTGAAGAAAGAGTAGAGCCATGAAAAAATAAAAATAAAACAAGGAGTAGAGCCATGCATGATAGATAACTCAAAACAGAGTCTCTCAGGAGAGAAACACAAATAAAAACAATGTAGAAAAACTTTCTCAATGAAGCCAGATCTAATTCTACATGAAAGATTTCATACAGAAGAGAAACCCTATGTACAAAAAAAATGTTGGAAAACATTCACAGTGAAATCCTCTCTCATTCAACATAAGAACTCAAACAACAGAGAAACCTAATTCATGTACTGAATGCTGAAGATCTTTCTCTTGTAAGTCATGTCTGATTAAACATAAGAATTCACATGTGATAAACCCTACCAATGCAGTGAATGCAGGAAGAAATCTTTCTCCATTAAGTCATTACTGACTGAACATAACAGGATTCACACGAGAGAAACCCTGTAAATGTAGGGAAACATTCTCATTGAAATCAAACCTCACTAACCATGAGAGGAGACCCTATACATGTAGGAAAACTCTCCTTTTCAATCATACCTCACATTGGGCTGGAGCGATAGCACAGCAGGTAGGGCATTTGCCTTGCACGCGGCCAACCCAGGTTCAATTCCCAGCATTCCATATGGTCTCCTGAGCACCGCCAGGGGTAATTCCTGAGTGCAGAGCCAGGAGTAACCCCTGTGCATCACCAGGTGTGACTCAAGTAGAAAAAAAAATTATACCTCACTGAATAGGAATGAAATTCATGGAGAGAAAACCTGTGAATGGAAAGTAAACAGGAAAACTTTCTCCTTATAATCATATCTCATTAAACAATATAGAATTCATACACGTGAAAACCCTGTTTATTGCAAAGAATGTAGGAAAACCTTTTTGATAAAATTGTACCTCACTCAACATAATTCGTGCAGGAGAGAAACCCTATGAATGTAAAGTGTGGATGAAAACTTTTTACAACAAATAAGGTCACCCGATACACAACATATCTTACAAAGGAGACAGACCCTTAGAGCATGAAACGTAGGCAAAGATTATCCATGAAATGAAACCTCACTGAACTTGAGAAGATTCATGAAGGAGAGAAACCCTGTGAATGCAAGAAAACTTTCTACACGGTGGGAAAGCCAGCCCACACTGCCTTCTCTCTGAGTGGACCCCGTTGTTTCAGGATTGAGCCTTATTGAGAAATTACCTTGCTGAAAATTCAAGTATGCAAGTTTTTGTGGCTGATATCTTGACTTGGGATGGGCTCCCTCCCCTTACCTCCCTGGTACTTCTAGAAGCTCTGGCAGTAAAACCCATGAATCACCCACTGTTCCGTGTAGGTTCATCTATTGTTCTTGCTCCAGAGACTCAAAATCATGAAAGAGATGAAGCAGCTGCCAAAACTCCTTCTATCACCCATGCATGGCTGAGACCTCAGGGGCCAGCCCAGGGCCTGTTCAAACTGAGCCCCAGAAGCTGCTCACTCTCCAACAGCAAAATCGCAGTCATGCATCTGGAGAGACTCCACTCTCTCAGAACAGAGCCTTACCCAGAAATTAACCTGCTGAAAGTTCAGGTGTGCAAAATCTACAGGCTTTGTGACTAAAATCTACAGGCTTTCTCAGTGTTGGGACAGGCTACTTTGTAAATCAGTGTTTAAATAAACTTCGAAACTTAAAGGAATGATGGAACTTTCAGAACCATGGAATCCTGAATTCAGAGCCGAGATATCAACCCTGAGAGTCACAGTCTGCGAGTCTATGACAAAATGGTTAATTCTCAAGGATTGACAGAGTATTTAAGTAAGGTGTGTGCCTTGCATGCAGGAGACCTGGGTTTGGTCCCCAGCAAAGCATATTTTCTCCCAAACCTGTCAGGAGTGATTCCTGAGTACAAAGCCAGAAGTAAGACCTGAGCAGAGCAAGATATGGCCTAAAATACAAACCCATGTGGTTCCCGAGTACAGCGAGGAGTAATTACTGAGGGTAGAGCTAGCAGCAACCCCTGAGATTCACCGGGTCTGACCCCCCAAAAAATCAATTAGTTTGAGTTTTAAAAAATAATAAAACTCTCTTGCTTCACCAAAAACAGTAAAAAGGAAAGAAAATAACAAACTTTCTAGACTGAAGGAACACAATGGTGACTCTCAGAGAGAAGGAGTTGGTAGTGGAAGGAACCAGCACGGTCTTTTTCGTGGTGGGATAGCACTCAAAGATTGGTGGTGGATGTTGTGACAATTATACACATATAAAGGTCTGAAGCTAACAGCAGAACCTTCACAATATTTCAAACCAATTTTAAGGCAATTTTGAAAAACTGCATTTTTGTATGAGGCAAATTTTTTTGTGTCAATTTATCAATAAAAATAAGTGGCAAGGAACATATGTGGAAATGTATCAACAAAATTGTTCAGGAAAAGACACATCTCAACATAAACAGAACAGACTAACAGCTTCATTACTGTATCTATATCACGCTACTTATACTGAATTAAGTCACACATCTCTATCGGTTTTATCTGCCAAATGGACAGTCATCCAACACAGACGAAAATTCAAGAACTGATATTTTCCTATTTCTTAAATATTTCTCATCCTTCTTAGGGGGTTTATAGGTTCTTGGATCTATATATCAACCAATTTACCACATGTAATCTGATTAGTACCAAATATATTCCCAAGGACAACAAACTGCGCTTAAAAATTGAGAACATCAGGCAACGGAGAGATAAAAAAGCAGGTTAGGCGTTAGATTGCAAATAGGTAACCTGCGTTCAATTCCCGTGGCATCCAACATGGTCTCCCAAGCACTGTCAATAGTACTGAGTACAAAACCAGGAGAAATCCATAAGTATCGCCAGGTGTTACCTGCCCCCCCTCGAAAAGAAGTAAGGACATCCGACTATAGAGAGTACATCTCTCTCAAGGATTGATATACAAGGGAATAAAATATTTGATCTTCAGAAGATTTTACATATTCAAAAGTGAGAAATAATTGGTTTTGCTTTTTAAGAACTGCTTCTTATAATAGTTCAAATCTGGGGCCAGAGAGACAGTTCGGTGTACAGATTGTTTCTCTTCCAGGCAGCTGCCCTAAGTTCTGTCCCCGGAACCTCATATAGTTCTGAGCCCTGCCATGATTGACCCCTAAACCAGAGCTAGAAGTCATGAGTACCTCACGATGGGACTCTACATACATATACGCACGCGCACGCACGCGCACACACACACACACACATACACACACACACACACACACACAAGAAAAAACCATTTCATCTCCAATTCTACCAAGCAACTCAATCGGCTGCAGTCTCAGTGACGCCTGTAGTCTCTGGAAGTAGGGGATCCCCAATCCTGGGAGTGCCAGAATCTTTGATACCTGTGGGATTTATCACCGCTCCTACTCGTAGCCTACACCTACTCCTACTCCTGCGACCATGCCATTCAGAACGTTCCTTGTGCCTGCCAGCCAAAGTGGGTATCTGACCTTTGATCTCTGTCCCTAGGCCTATTCTTTTCTTCCGTTTCAACTCTCCTACATAAGGACCTGTGTTCCTGTCTGGCTTCTTCTTTGACTCCCTGTCTTGGGCCTCTGCTCCGGAGTGGTAGGCTGTCCTGACCTCAGAGGAGCTGTGGTACTGCTTCAGCCCCTCCCTGGACTCTTACTTCTGAACCTTTTCAGAGTTCTTGCTGTTGAACTTTTTACAGTCAAGGGAATTGTTTTCCTTTAGCATCTTGCTTCTGGGTGATGAAGAGGAGACTGGTGGATCTGGCTGTACCTCCCGCTTTTGATTTTCTTTTTTTCCTTTTTGTCTGGAGAGAAAAAAAATGGACGGGAGGAACAAATAGGAAATGAAAAAACATACAACTCTCCCCAAAGTTTCCTATTTTCTAAATACACTAGATCAAATGCAGAACCAGTTGTAAGCCAAAGCACCATCAGGTGTGACTCCCACCCCCCAAAAATAATTTGAAGTTGGGGTGGTGGGGCTTGGAGGACCACATAGTATGCAAGAGTGCAAAACTGGGTTGGCTGTGTATAAATCAAACACCCAACCCACTCACTGTACTATTATCATCCAGTTTAATAATTTGAATTTTAATAGTATATTAATATTCATGGCAAGACAGCAAAAACAGCAAGGTTTATAAGATGAAGAGTCAAAGTATCCCAATCGTCATCCTCCAATTTAAAAATGATGAGCTTTGTAAAAGTCTTAGAAGATTTTCTAGAAAGTTCGTAAGCCCATCAGTATATTCCTTAAATTTACGTTTCTCTAGAGAAGTCGGATAAATTAAAACAGTATCGGGGTGGAGCAATAACGCAGCAGGTAGGGCGTTTGCCTTGCACACTGCCGAACTGGGTTCGATTCCCAGCATCCCATATGGTCACATGAGCGACAACAGGTGTAATTCTTGAGTGCAGAGCCAGGAGTAACCCCTGTGTATTGCCGGGTATGAACCAAAAAGAAAAAAATTGTGATTCTATATTTGTATCTTGAAATAAACTTAAGTTTACTAAGTCACTATTTTTTTAATAAAAAAAATGTTAATAGTGAGACATCATGAGGTACAGTTGCAGACTTACACATTTTTGTGCTTGGGTTTCAATTATACAATGATCAAATACCCACGGATCCCAGTATCCCTCCCACCCCCCATACCGCCCTCCCACCCTGCCTCTGTGGCAGGGTATTCCCTTTTGTTCTCTCTCTTATTGGGTGTTGTGGTTTGCAAAAGAGGCAATGGGTGACAATCATGTTTAGTCTATAGTCTACCTTCCGCATGCTTCTCCCACCCTGGGAGGATCCTCCCAACACCTTTATTTGGTGTTCCCTTCTTTATCTGAGCTCCCTTTTCCCCTAGTATGTGTGGTTGGCCTCCAAGCCATGGAGTAAAATTCCTGGTACTAATCTCGGCCATTCTTGGGTGTTAGTCTCCTATTTTGTTACTTTATGTTCCCCAGATGAATGTAATCTATGTCTATCCCTTTCTTTCTGAGTCATTTTGCTTAACATGATACTTTCCATGTAGTACCACTTGTATGCAAATTTCGTCACTTCGTCTTTTCTAACAGCTACATAGTACTCCATCGTGTAAATGTACCAATGTTTCTTTAACCAGTCATCTGTTCTCGGGCACTCAGGCTATTGTAAAGAGTGCTGCAATAAACAGACAAGTGCAGATGTCACTTCGACTATACTTTTTTGCCTCTCTGGGATATATTCCCAGGAGTGGTATTGCTGGATCAAATGGGAGCTCAATTTCTAAGTTTTTGAGAATCGTCCATACTGTTTTCCAAAAGGGCTGAACCAGTCGGCATTCCCCCAACAGTGAAGGAGTGTCCCTTTCTCACCACATCCGTGCCAGCACTGGTTGCTTTTGTTCTTGTGGATATGGGCCAGTCTCTGTGGTGTGAAGTGATATCTCGTTGTGGTTTCGATCTGCATCTCCCTGATGATTAATGATGTGGAGCATTTTCCCATGTGCCTTTTAGCCATTCGGATTTGTTCTTTGTGAAAGTTTCTATTCATTTCATCTCCCCATTTTTTGATGGGGTTGAATGTTTTCTTTTTGTGGAGTTCAACCAGTACTTTGTATATCCCTGACATTAACCCCTTATCAGATGTGTATTTGGCGAATATCCTTTCCCATTCTGTAGACTGTCTCTGTGTTTTGGTTATGTCACTATTTCTTAACAGTTTTGGTTATATGAACATTTACTTCCTATTTGAAAATAAACTTACCTTTCTATCGTTCAATAAACAGCTTTATTCATCAAAAAAATTAAGACCACCTGGAATCATTTTTGGTCATAAAATTTTACCTTTTATGTGTTTTTTTGTTGGTTTGTCATCTTCAGAGTCCTTAGATGAACTGTTTGTAGGTGTGTAATCCCCACAGCCCGTCTTCTGAAGCAGTCTGGACACAGTATCCAATTCATCTGAGTCCATAGGAGCCCTATAGTTAGACACATGATCCACTGGAGGAGTTCGTCCTTTGAACTAAGACAGAAAGTCGACGCATCAGCAAAGACAGCCCTCCTACCAAATGAAGTGACCCACAAAAACTTCCTGCTAACTCTATCTCTGGGGAAATCTCCAATACTGTTTGCCCAACTGTTGTGTTTGAGTACTCTTTCCCAGCTAGCAATTTTCTCTGCAGGCCTTAGGGCTACTGAGCCCCTGAGGCAAGTGCACTAGCATCTTCAGTCAGTTTACCCCTGTGTGCCATACAAATATTTTTGTGCTGTATTGATGTCATGATATAAAAAAAAACCTCTGGGAATTTTTGTGACTAGCCCACACTGATACTTTTGCTGTTAAATAAACAAAATAGTCATCACTCACATTAATCAACATCATTTCATTTTTTTAAGCATAGACTTAAAAATTCTTTTTTGATGGTGGGGGTTGTTGAAACAATACTGAATGTGCTCAGATGATATAGGGTGTCCAGATCATAACCCTGGTAAGGCACAAGTAGGGTATGAGGCCTACCAACTGTAGGATCACTTCACTCTCCAATACATACTTAATTCTATAGTCATTAGGCACCCAACATTCCCAAAGTCTAGCTTTTATTGTTCCAATACAAGGTCTGATTTTAGTTTTACCTTTAAGTCTAATCTACCTCTTATCATCTATCCTATTTCCAACTTAAAAACATTTTTGAGTGGCTGGAGAGATAGCACAGAGGATAGGGCGTTTGCCTTGCACGCGGCCGACCTGGGTTCGATTACCAGCATCCCATATGCTCCCCCCAGTAAGGCCAGAATTAATTCCTGAATGTAGAGCCTGGAGTCCCTGTGCATCCCCGGGATGTCATAAAAAAAAACCCCAAAATAACTAAATAAATAAAGACATTTTTGAGGGGCCAGAGTTATAGCACAGAGGGTAAGGCATTTGCCTTGCATGTGGCCGATACAGGTTTGATCCCCAGCATCCCATATGGTTTCCCCAGCAAGGCCAGGAGTAATTCCTGAGTGCAGAGTCAGGAGTAACCCTGAGCATCGCTACGTATGACCAAAGAGGGAAAAAATGTTTTGAAAACCATCCCTTCTTTGACTGACTTTGAAAATAGGATCCATAAAATGAAAATCTATAACCCCATTCCATGCTGTCCTTGTAACTACTTATTACTGGTGCAATCAGTGACAAATTCTCTAAGAGTAACTCTCCTGGGCTGGAGAAATACAGTGGTGAGGTGGGAAAGGTAAGAAACAAAGGCCTCCCTGGGTGGGTGGTGGTATAGCTAATACTGAGGAAGAAAAAAGTGCTGACTGGAGCAGAGGCCCATGTTATTGCTTCCTAGAACAATTTCCCCACATGCCTGAAACTTTTATTGTCTCATCCTGGTGGTCCCTGGGCCTGTGTGAATCAGGGGAAAAATCAAACCAAACCATTACATCAGAAACATTCAGCCAAATCCTGCTTCATACTTTTAGTCACCTTGAAGCCATTAAAATTGTCAACAGCCAGAATTGTGCTCCGGTGGTCTTCATAGCAAAGGAAACAGAATCCCTTGGATTTCCCAGTCTTCTTATCCCGTACCAGATTTATGTTAACGATCTCACCATGTCTATTTACCAAAAAAACACACTATTTGAAGTAAAATGTTCAGAATGGATGAAAAACAAAACTTAAATATTGACTATAAAAGACAAAGCTAGAACCAGATGATGAATGAAGGTTAACAACAAAAAGGTATACCAAGCGAACTAAAGCAGGACAGTGAGTAGAGCTCTTGCCTTGCATGCAGTCAACCAGGTTCAATCCCTAGCACCCCATAGCATTCCTTGAACCCACCAGGAGTGATCCCTGAGCACCACTGGTGTAACACCCCTAAAAAAGACAAAAAAGTTAATATAATAGGAAATGTCCCATTTAAAAAGTGAGTGAAGAAAAGTGCCTGTCACAGAGGAAGTCTAGAGAGTGGGGGGTGAAGGGTGGTGGGAGGGGAAACTGGGGACACTGGTGCTGGGAAATGTACACTGGTGGAGAGATGGGTGTTGGAACACTGACTGAAACTATATCTTGAACAGCTTTGTAAGGGTCTATCTCACAGTGATTCAACTAAAAAGAAAGGTAAAAGGTTTAAACATAGTGATAGTATTTAAGATTCAAAATTCATGCCTCCCACGGAAATTAACATACCCATCACTCCCAGGACACATCCCAGAGCACAGACCCAGGAGTAATTTCTGAGTAGAGCTCGGTGTCACTGGGACAACAGTATAGCTAGTAAGGTGCTTGTCTTGCACACGGCCAACCCAGGTTCAATCCCCGGCATCTCATTCATTCTCCCGAGCACCACCAAGAATGATTCCTGAGCCCAAAGCCATGAGTATTGCCAGGTGAGGCACGAAAACAAAAACTAATATTTTTAATAGAGTCAGGAAAAGAAAACAGGAAGCAGAAAACTCAGTGGTGAGTTCAGTATATGCTTTGCAGGTAGGACACCTAGGCTCAATTCCTGGTACCAAATGCTCCCCCAGGTACCACGAGAAGTAATCCTCCAGCACCAAGCTGGGAAAAGTTCCTAGGCATCACTGGATAGTGCCAAATAACAAAAAGAACAAATAAAAATTGATGAATACATTATAAACATAATCAGACACAGATTTCTGCCAAAATCTAGAATCTTTAACAGAAAGTACTAAAACAGCTCAAGTGATACCAAGAACTTTTTACTTACTTAATTCCTGAAGTGATAGCATAGAGAGTAGGGCGTCTGCCTTGCGTGTACAGCCGACCCAGGTTCGATTCCTCCATCCCTCCTGGAGAGCCCGGGAAGCTACCAAGAGTACCCCATCCGCACGGCAGAGCCTGGCAAGTTCCTCGTGGCGTATTTGATATGGCAAAAACAGTCACAACACGTCCCACAATGGAGATGTTACTGGTGCCCGCTGGAGCAAATCGATGAACAAGGGGAGGACAGTGTTACATTGCACTGTTATCTGCCAATGCAATTAGGAGAAAACATATAAATCAGAAATAAAAGGTGAAACCATATCTGTTTGAAGATTAGATGTGATTGTACTATAGAAAACCCAAAATACTCTTAATTAAGAGTCCAAGATTTACTTAAAAATCACAATGCCTAATTAAAATTTTTCTTAAAACTAGGATATAATTACAAATAAACCACTTTTTTGAATTCAAACAGTGATTGGTTAGAAATATATAATGGAGGAGGAGCCACATTTATAATTAGCAAGAAAAATAAAATTAAAAAAAAACTTCAGGGGCCAGAGCAATAGTACAGTAGGGAAGGTACTTGCCTTGCAAGTGTCAGACATGAATTCGATCCACAGTATCCCAAATGGTCCTCTAAGCACTGCCAGGAAAAATTTCTGAGGGCAGAGCCAGGAGTAAACCCTGAGCATTGCTGCCGTGTATGGTCCAAAAACAAAAATAAAGAAATAAATAAACTTGAGGGTTTGGAGAAAGAGTACAGTGGATAGGGCACATGCCTTACACATAATCCCACCTGGGTTCTATTCCCTATATAAGGTCCCCCAAGCACTGCCAGGTCTAATTCCTGAATGCAGAGCCAGCAATAAGCCCGGTGCACGCAGACTATGGCCAAAACAAAACAAAGAGTAAGTAAATAATGAAAATGGACTTGATCAGGGCTGGAGAGAGAGTACAGGGGTCAAAGCGCTTGCCTTAAATGTGACAGACTTGGCCTACTCCTTGGTATGACATATGGGCCCTGAGATCTGACACAAGGGGTCACCTATAACAGAGCCAGGAATAAGCCATGAGCCCCATCAGGTATGACCCCAAAAGAAAAATAAAGTATAAATTGTATTTTTAGTAATACTTTTTATATCTCCCCAAAGAAACAGAGATTTAAATAAATATAAAAATATTCCTTGTTCGGCTTAATGGCTCTAGGGTGAGATACAAAAATATTCACACATATACCAATAAGAAAACATTTTTGGATCATTTTAATGCATTATTCATAACAAGTAATACAAAATGTATTATCTAGTACTTGGTTTGAGGGCAGGCTTAAGTTGCAGTAGGACAATCCGAAATAATGGGGGTGAGAAGGTGTAATGGTGGTGGAATTGGTGCTGGAATAATGAATGTATTAAATTCCTGTGAACAATTTCCAACATTCTTGTGGCTCATATATTGGTGTTCTTGGTGGTGAAAAATAAGTACTGGTCAAGGGGAATGTGTTTGATCATTGAATGACTGAGACTTAAACCTGAAAGCTTTGTAACTTTTCCCACAGTGATTCACTAAATAAAAAGAAAAGAAAAAAAAGAATAACTAGGAATGGAGCTGGAGTGATATCACAGCAGATAGGGCATTACCCTTGCATGTGGCCAACCCGGGTTCAATTCCCAGCAATCCACATGGTCCCTTGAGCACCGCCAGGTGTAATTCCTGAGTGCAAATCCAGGAGTAACCCCTGTGCATTGCCGGGTGTGACCCAAAAAGGAAGAAAAAAGAACGAGAAAAACTTGGAAGAGCTCATATGATTAACTAGTTGGTATGTGCTCATGAAGAGACAAACCAATAAAATGAAAGAAAAAAAACAAGAAAGCTAAGCATATATGAATTAGTATGCAAATGTGGTACGGTTAATGTTTCAATTTGTGAGGGTAAAATAACAAACAGTGCTACAAAAAATAGCCATTTGAAAAGACAAATTGAATCTGTATCTTTTAAAAATCCATAAAAATAAATCTAAAACAATCAGGGATTTAAATTTATGGCACTAAAGCCATACAAATGAGAAAAAAAAATCAGACCAGTGGGTGAGTAGAAACACTTATAACTGATTCCAAATCCAGAAACATGAATGAATGATACACTTTCCCACGAAAAATAATCAAACGACGGTGTGGGAGGGAGGTGGAGTTCGTTCCGAGTCTACCGGAAATGACTTCAGACTACTGAGCCAGGAATATCAACTCCAGAGCACCACTGGCTATGGCCAATAAAATAAAAGCAAAACCAGAAAACAAAAACCACATATGGTCCCCGGAGCCTACCAGGAGTAATCATGGAGTACAGAGCCAGGAGTAAACCCTGAGCACAGCTGGGAGTGCCCAGACTCAAAGAAAAATAGAGAAATAAAATCAAAGGAAAGACTACAAATGGTACAACATGAAGGAAGTTTGAGGGTAATGGAACTGATATTCAATCTAATTCAGGTGATGATTACAAAATTCTATGCACTAAAATTTATAGGAGCCAGGAAGGTGGCTCAGCATTACAGTACATGTGAGACCCTGTTATCAATACTCAACACAAACTTTTAAAAAATGAACTCCCTAAAATGTGTTGTATCCTGTAATAAATACCTACTGGTGCTTGGAGGGTTACTCCTAGGCTTCTTCTATGTTCAGGGCTCAATCTAGGCACTCAGGGGAACATCTGTGGTGCTGGGGATTAAAAAAGGGTCAGCCACATTCAAGACAAGCATATTAACCCTAAAACTTTCTGCAAAATTAAAAAGACTAAGAGACTTTTATAATTTACAGGACAGATCAAGGACCAGAAAGCAATTTTCTCCTACAATAAAGAGATTATCAGCAAGCTGGGGAGACGACTCAAAGGGTTGGTACAACTGCATTGCATGCTGGAGATCCAGGTTTGATTACCAGCACCACATGGTCCCCTGAGCACCAGTGAGAACGACCCCAAGTAATGTACTGGGAGTAGCCCCTAAGCACCACTGGATATGGCCCAGAAACAAAAAGAGGGCTTTTTGAGACGGGGTGAAAATGAATAAAACAGAAAGGTTTGATAATAGCTCTGTATCAGAGTTAATTTCCTGATGGCATATTTTTTTGGAAAAACAAACAGAAGGATTTTGGTACTGGGCTGGATAGCAGTACAAAGGCACTTGCCTTGTGACTGAGGTTCAATCCCCAGCATCCCATATGCTACCCCAAGCACCACCACGAGTAATTCCTGAGTGCACAGCCAGGAGTAATTCCTGAGCATCGCCAGGTATGGTCCAAACACACAAATCATGTCTTACAAAGGACTCTCTGATAATTTAGTAAAATCAGAAACCGTCAAACAGGTATAAATAGTAATAACAATTAGTTACAATAGTAATATTCAGGGACTTGGCTAAGGGGATACAGTGGCATTCCTTACATTTTATAATTTTTCTGTATTAGTTTTGAAATAAAAGCATAAAATACATGAACATGAATATAAGCAGTATTTCAAGATAAAAATCAAAGAAACAGTAGAGGAACCAGTTAAAAAGGCCTTTCTAGGTCTCAAATTGAAAACTCCTCATCAAAAAAGAATGATGGCACAGTTCTAGCACACATCAAATTGGAGAAGGAAACCCAGGAGAGTTCAGTGACAACTGCTGGCTGTGTTCAAGAAATCATATTGCTCGAGCGGGCCCAGTAACGTCTCCATCGGAGACTTTGTTGTTACTGTGTTTGGCATATCGAATACGTCACAGGGAGCTTGCCAGGCTCTGCTGTGCGGGCGAGATACTCTCGGTAGCTTGCCGGGCTCTCCAAGAGGTGCTGATGAATCGAACTCGGGTTGGCCATGTTGGCTGCGTGCAAGGTAAACGCCCTACCACTGTGCTATCGCTCCAGTGCCCAAATTTGAGCCACTATTATAGTTAAAAATGGTATGCAAGGGAAGGACCTTAATCTATGTATTCTGTCCAGCCTAATATATCACATTTTAAACATCAATAAATACATGATAAAACCGGCAAAGCCTGGCAAGTTACCCGGGACATATTCGATATGCCAAACACAGTAACAAATGTCCCACTGGAGACGTTCCTGGGCTGACTCGAGCAAATCGATGACAAGGGGAGGACAGTGACCGTGACAGCGACAGTGACAGTGTCATGATAAAATGATATAACAAAACTAATATGCATAGTCTATCAAGGAGCCTTGTAAAATCACTATGAAAATGAGGAACACACCACTAGAAAAAAATAGGCAAAGTACATAACATACTAAAGGGAATTTCATAGACCTGTTGATCTATGAAAAAGATGTTTAATGTCACTGATGGTGAACTTAAAAGCAAAGTAAAAGAGTAAGCAAGTACATAGAACAACTGAAAAGAAATGGGATCTAGAGGCCTGAACAATACCGCAGCAGGTGGGGCGTTTGCCTTGCACGCGGCCGACCCGGGTTCAATCCCCAACATCCCAGATGGTCCCCAGGGCACCACCAGGACTAATACCTGAGTGCAAAGCCAGGAGTAACCCCTGAGCATTGCTGGGTGTGACCCCAAAATAGCCCATTATATCTAAGCTGTAACCACTGAAACTTTGTAATGTTCTTGCCAAGTTGACAGGCGGGGCAATGGTGTGGGGGTTTGGGGGTTGTGCTGGGGAGGGAATAAGAGAACACCAGTAGTAGGATAAGTTTTGAAATACATGTCTAAAACTCAACTGCAAATGACTTTGGAAAACATAAGTCTTTAATAAAATAAATTTAAGAAAGTCAATGGCAAATATATTTTTAAATAACAAATCTCTGCTGATTAGAATAAAGAAAAAAGGGACATTCTAGTGAGGCAAAATCTGGAAGACCTTTATGGTGAGCAATCTGATAATAATATAAATACATCTTAAAGTAATATTTAAAAGTTAGCAAAGAGGGACTGGAGAGAGAGGACAGCAGCCAGGCTGCTTACCTTGCACAAAACCAATCCATCTTTGATCACCTCATATGGTCCCTTGAGCTCTTCAGAAATGATACTTAAACAGAGACTGGTGCAGCCTCAAAACTAAAAAAAAAATTTAAATCAGTAAAGAGAAAACTGGCAACATTAATCCAATAATTGCACAAAGAAGAGCTGCATACTAAAATGTATATTATGGTTTAATTTACAACAGCAAACTACTGGAAACATTGCCAACAATTAAAAGACAATTCTACCATTGTGTTTTCCTGCTTCCCTAACCACTGTACTCTCTGGTCCTCCTTCCTATATTCTTTTCAATACCATTTTTTTCACAAGTTGTAATTACTAATGTAATTCTCTGATAATAAAAAACAAAACTCTGTAGTGAATTTGCCAATGTTTGTTTGTTGTCCTTAGCTTTCAGTCTCCAGATAAAACACTTTTCCGAAATTTCAAAGACAGTTAGTTCCATACCCTCCAAAGTCCCTCACAGTAACTCCACATAGTCAACCACTCTGTTCGAACCAAATCCTAGACAAATGATCTAAATCAAAAATATTTTTCAACGGCATTATTAACAATGGCAAAAGGTCTTCATTAAGAGCACGGTGGAGCAAGAACTAGAATATACATACTAGCTGACCATCACTCAAAAGAAACAAGATAGAAACATCTAGATCAATGGATCCATAGACCAGTCTGCAGGCAAGTGATATGCAAGGATGCAGCCCTAGATGAGAGACTAGACCAGGAACAGATACCATGAAGAAATGACATAATCCTGGGCTGTACCTACTGTGAATTTCCCCAACACCCAAAAGCTAGGAGGAAGACACCTCTACTCCTGCCAGAGCTCTCAGCCTGAGTGGGGTGCCCAAAACCTATACCCATGGTTCACTTCTCATAAACATTGCCAAGTTTCTTTCCCATCGCCCACTAACCTCTATGGTACGCATCCCCTGAGCCAGAACCTACTGTCCCCTAAGCTGTCCAGCCACAGGAGATCTGGTCGGCTCAGTAACCTCACACTTATCTGTAAACAAAGAAAGCAAAGTACTACCTAAACCGTTTGCTTTTTCTCCTAAATCCTGTAAACTTTGCCCTAAGTGAAGAGTGTCACACAGGTGCGGGCAGAGAAGGGCTGTTATCCTTAGTTTGTAGGGGGTCAAAAAGTAACTCTGTAAGGGAACTGTAGCTTTCTAGGAGTCTTTTAATCGGCTCTACCGCAGGACCAGGTTTAAAAAGTCTCAATGAAAGATCAAGGAAACAGCCATAGAGAAAATATAGGGAATACAGGCCTTCCCTTGCATACAGCTGTTGGGAGTTCAATCCCCAGCACCACACACCATGGGCGAACCTCCAAGCACTACCGAGAGTGATTTCTGGAGCTGGAGTGATACCACAACAGGTAGGGCGTTTGCCTTGCATGCGACCAACCCGTTTCAATTCCCAGCATCCCATACGGTCACCCACGCACCGCCAGGAGTAATTCCTGAGTGTATGAGTCACAAATAACCCTTATGCATTGCCGGGTGTGATCCAGAAAGAAAAAAGAAGAGTGATTCCTAAGCAGAGTCAGGAAGGATTCCCCGCAGTGCATAAAAAAAAGAAGTAGAAAAGGAAAAGAAGCAGAGCAGAAGCCTCAAGACGAGTTGCTGGGTTTTCCACACTGGGAGAGCTCTAGATCTATGTCCTGGGTAAAACTAAAGCAAAAACTTGAATTGAGCTCTCCCTCTGGAGAAATGCCAGTCAGTCTACAATATGTAAGGAAACAAATTTTATCATCGTGGAAGAAAATGATACCTATAATCCATGAAGCATAAAATGAAAGCGGACTTACTGGTAGAAGACACAGATAACATCCCCTTTAGTCAGTTCACAAAGAAGTCTTCCTACAAGAGAAAAATCACACTTCAGTTCAAACATTGACCTAGCATGCACTATGCACCAGATCTAGGCCTAGCCTTGAGGTTACCAAAAAAGAGGATCTGAACTCACCATCTGATAGAATGCAGTACACCAGAAGTATAGAAAAAGTTTTAAGTTTGAACATGGAAAGGTCAAGAAAACCAGTAATGTGGAGCAATAGCACAGTGGTAGGGTGTTTGCCTTGCACGCAGCCAACATGGCCGACCCGAGTTCATTTCCTCCGCCCCTCTCGTAGAGCCCGGCAAGCTACCGAGAGAATCTTGCCCGCACAGCAGAGCCTGGCAAGCTACCCGTGATGTATTCGATATGCCAAACACAGTAACAACAAGTCTCACATGGAGACGTTACTGGGCCCACTCGAGCAAATCAGTGAACAACGGTAGGACCGTGACCGTGACCATGGGGAATATTGTCTGTCATGGAGGCAGGGGGAGGGTAGGAAAGGTGGGGTATACCAGGGATATTGGTGGTTGGTAATGTGCAGTGGTGAAGGGATGGGTGTTTGATCATTGTGTGATTGTAACCCAAACATGAAAGCTTGTAACTATCTCATGATGATTCAATAAAATAAAAATACAAAAACAACAACAACAAAGAAAACCAGTAATGGAGCAAAATAATCTTTCCTCAAACCCCCAATTTCTTTTTTAGGTTTTAAAATGTTTTGTTTCAATTATGTTGCGAAATCCAGCTATGCGATAGGATCACTCCTAGAGGTACTCAGGGGACCATAAATGGCAAGTGGTAAAGTGGTATGCAACTAAGGTCAGCAAGTTTCAAGGCCGTACCCGAATATTCTTGCTGGCCTTCACAAGCAAAACTTTGTAGACAAAGGAGTTAGTTTCCAACATGACAAATATTTCTTAAAATACATTATCAGCATGTAAAGGAGAATATAGCAGATGCTAGCCTTACCCCAACATTGATCCTCAGTAACCAATATGACTCCCCCAAGCCCAGAGTGATCTCTGAATGTAGAACCAGGAGTAACTCCTGAGCACAGCGGGTGTGGCCCCAAAACCAAAATTTGTGTGTATAGATATGATTGTATATGCATACATATGTGTGTATACATATGTGTGTACACATACATATATATGTATGTGTTTATATGCAAATAAATAAAGTTGACCTGAGCATACTAGAGCAATTAGAGCGTTTGTATTGTATGCAGCTTGCTCAGGTTCAATTTCCTGCACCACAGATGGTTCCCCAAGCCCCACTAGAAAGAAGCCCTGAGCATAGAACCAGCAGTAAGTCTGAGCAGCACTGTGCCCAAAATACAAAAAAAAATTGTTCAAGTCATCTGCTCATTATCTACCATAGCTACCTTCAAAATCAAATGTCTGCAAGGGGCCTTACAAACAGAACCCAGGGACCATTCCATGGATATTGGGTCAAACAACTCACTGGAAGGGCCCAAGGATGTGGTGCTGCACTGACACTGCAGATTGGGGAACCTCCAGTGCCACCTGGCAGTGCTCTGGGGCCACCAAGGCTACACCTGTTGAAGCAGAGAGCAGGGTTTTTAGTGCTGCGGGACATCAGACCTAGTTTAATAATCTACGCTCCTAACCCACTATCTCCTTGCCCCCCAAAATCAATTTGAATATGCAAATACTAACCCTACCTCACACAGACTAAGGATTATAAAGAAAACTTTTAGGCATTTTACCAAAGCAAATCCTCATGCAAACATGTCCAACCTCTATAAACGCGTTTATTAGTACGATTCATGACATTGTTCAAAGCAGCCAGGAATGTGTCCCAGACAAAGCAAGGAGAGGAGGGGGAAACTGAAGAGGAACAGGGGGAAGGAGAAGAGAGGAGTAAGGGGTAGGGGAGGAGAAAGGAAAGAGGGGGAAGAGGTGGAACAGAGAAGGGCAAAGGGGGGAAGGGGAAAGGGAAGAGGAAAGTAAGGAAAAAGAAAAGAGGGAGGGCATGGGGAAGAGAAAAGGGGGAGAGGTGGGAGGGGTGGAGGAAGGCAAAAAAGGGGAAGGTGGAGGAATAAGGGGAGAGGGAAGAAGTGGGGGGAAGAGAGGCATGGGAAAGGCAAGTGGGAGAGAGAAAATCGGGGAAGGGAAGGGGAAGAGGAGGAGGGGAGAGAAGGGGAAGAGGAGAGGGAAAGAGGATGATGGGGAGAAGGGGAAGGGAAAAAGGAACAAGGGAGAGGATTACTAGAGGATGAGAAGGGTAAGAGGAGGACAGGGACTTGAGCGATAGCACAGGTAGGGCAAACGCCTTGCACGTGGCCAACCCGGTTTGATTCCCAGCATCTTATATGGCCCCAGGAGTAATTCCTGAGTGCAGAAGCCAGGAGTGACACATGTGCAAGGCCGAGTGTGACCGAAAAATTAAAAAAATTAAAAATAAAGAAAACTGTACAACGTTAAAAAAAGAGGAGGAAAGGGGATGGGGAGAGCAGGGGGAGTGGAAAGAAGACTCGGAGAGCACGGGGAGGGGGAGAGGAGAGCAAGGAGAGGCGGAGAGGAGGACAGGGGAGTGGGAAGTGGACATGAAGGGGAGGGGAGAAAAGAGGAGAGGGGATGAGAAAGGAAAGGGGGAGTGGGAAGAGAAAGAGGGAATGGGGGGTGTGAAAAGGAGGGAAAAAATGAAAACCTGGAAAAAGAACAGAAATAAGGGTGCCGGAGAAATAGTACCGTGGGTACGGCGCTTGCCGTGACCGTGGCCAAAATCGTGGGTCCCATCTCTGGCATACCATATATTCCCCAGACACCGTGCATTGAGCCAGGAGAAACCCAGGAGAACTGCCCGGTGTGGCCCCCAAGATAAGAAGCAGAAATACATGCCAGCAGGACTGGAGCGCTCGTGTAGCGGGTAGGGCAATCGTCTTGCATGAGGCTGACCCAGGTTCGATCCCTGGCACCATCCCTGGACCATCCCATAGGTTCTGTGAGCACCGCCAGAAGGAACTGCTGAATGCAGAGCCCGGAGTGACGCCTGACCATCGCTGGGTGTCACCTAAACGAGGAGGGGGTGGGGGGGGGGGGCGGCGCGAGAGCCAGGGAGAAGAGAGGTGGAAGGCTGAAACCCTCCCTGGAAAGCCCAGCGGCGGGGAACCCGAGGCGCACCACGGCAGAACTCACCCAAGAAGATCCAGGCGCTGCTGTCCTTGTACTCGGAGTGCCAGGACACCTTCTCCGCCACCCCCAGCTGGACCTCTCGCTCCTTGACCTCGTTGATTAACTTCACTTTCGTCAACGGGCTGCGAAAGTTGCCGCAGAGTAAAGAAACGGCCAGGCGACCGAGAGCGCCCAACTAGGGCTCCCCTGGAAGAGTCTCGGCGCTGTCCGGACTTCGCAACCCCCGCCTCCTCGGACGCTTCTCCCCCAGCCCCTTCCCTCAGCTCCTCCCGCCCCGCATCCCAATCCTCCAGCCCCGAACTCCCACACTCCACGGAGGACAGCCGGAGCTTACTTCATCTTCCACCGGTTCCCGCTGCAAGATGCCCATGTAACGACCCCCGGAAAAAGCCGTTTAACGGTCGCCTGGCTTCAGCGCGCAATCCCATTGGACTGGAGCTCCCCCGGAAGAGATCGTTCAAACCGGAAGAGATTAGGCACGTCGGGCCTTCACGCGAGCAACGCATGCGCACTAGAACCGGGACGTGTCTCACGCGGACAGTTTTGATTTTTTCCCCCTCCGTCTCCCCCTCCCATTCCCTTTTTCTCTTCCCCCTCCCCATTTCCTTTCTCATTCTCCTCTCCCCTCTTCTCCCTCTGCTCTTAATGTCCACGTGGCTTTACCTGGTCTTCCTCTCTGCCTCTCCTTGCTCTGCTCTCCCCCTCCTCTTACCCTCCTCTCCCCCTCCCCCCCTCCCTGATCGCACCATCCCCGTCCTCCTCTTTTTTTAAATGTTGTACAGTTTCCTTTATTTTTAATTTTTAAATTTTTTACTTTTTGGGTCACATCCAGCGTTTCACAGCGGTTACTCCTGGCTTGTGCACTCAGGAATTACTCCTGGGGCCATATAGGCAGATCTCATTTCTATTGTTTTTGGGACATTTGTGGTCTCTCTTCCTTTTTTTTCTTTTAGCTCTCTGAATTTTCAATTCTTTTCAATTGATCTGAGAGTTTTTCCTTATTCCAGTCCCATTTGATTTTAATTACTACAGATTTGTAGTGGGTGGAGCAATATCACAGCGGGTAGGGCGTTCGCCTTACAAGCGGCCAACATGGCCGAGCCGAGTTCGATTCCTCTGCCCCTCTCGGAGAGCCCGGCAAGCTACCGAGAGTATTCGATATGCCAAACACAGTAACAACAAAGTCTCCAATGGAGACGTTACTGGGCCCGCTCGAGCAAATCGACGATCAACGGAGGGTCTTTACCTTTACCTTTTTACAGATTTGTAGTAGACTTTGAAGTTGGAATGTGATGCTTCCCATGTTTTTCCCCTAGGGTTGCTTTGACTACTTGGGGGGAGTTTTCCAAATGAATTTCATGGATGTTTAACTGATATGTTTTGGGATTGCATTAAATTTTATAGTGCTTTGGAGAGTATTTCCATTTTGACAGTATTTGTCGTCCTGATTTATAAGCAAGGAATGTGTTTCTTAACCCTGGCATCCTTCATTTAAATAATGTTTCGTAGCTTTCCTTGTATTGGGATTTCTCTTTTGTTAAGCTACTGGGTACTTGGATTATTTTTTCAATTTCTCCCTCTTTTATTTCATTATTTATTTATACAAAAGTCATGGGTTTTTTGACTGCCACTTTACAAGCACATCTTCAGAATTTCCTCTCAAGTACTTGTCCGTGTTTATATACCTGGCTATTAGTGGTTGAATCTCTAAGGCTGTCATCTTTCCTTGGTGTGGCAGGGATCTGATCTATTTCCCCATTTTGAGTTTTGCACGTTGAGAGTGAGTCTTTCGATTCACTTTTGTGCCATCCCCACTGCCTGTGAGCTCTGACAGAACCAGCTGGGGTTACCCTTTCTTCCCTGTCAAAGCTATCTTTGTCTACAACTGTACCTCATGGTTTGTCACTAATATAAATTTTTTTAAAAGCTATCTTCACCAGATTGGTTGTTTCTGACTAGATGTTTACAGTTAAGGGCCACACTCTTTTAATTGCTCTGGGTTTTGTCCTGTTCAGTGTCAGGAGATGGACACTTGCATGTTCTTGCATGTTCTCTTTCCTTAGAACACTTACTGTGTATTCAGAATTTGTTCTGTAGGTCCCTTAACAGATGTCCTTAAACTTTGTTCTGGGTCTCTGAAGAATCATGGAGTTTTAATGAACACTACAGAACATCTGTAGAATACTTTGGGGAGGATCATAGTGCCTACAGGGGAGAATTGAGCTGCACGGTTAATAGGGATTCTCTATAATGGTGTCGTTTGAAAGGAAAGTGCATCCCTTAAGCCCCTTACCCTATTTTGCTCACCCTCCACTCTATGTTCTCTGGGGAGCGGCCGTCTGTTTTTGGTCCATGTTAAATTTGTTAAGGTTTGAAAAACTAAAGACCAGAACAGTAGTCTGGAAATTCCCAAGAGATTGTTTTCCAGAAACTTGTAAAAATATACTGAGAATAAATGGGACTTCTGCTCCACAAAATGCTCTGGCGGTGTGCCTATGGTGTTTACTAATCTCTGGCACTGGGAAGCACTGCAGCATATTTCAGGAGATATCTTAGGAAATCATGATGATAAGTATTAAAACAAGGCTTCTTTGGAGCAAAAGTTAAGTGGATAGGGTGTGAGCCTTGCACATGGTGGACCTGGGTTGAACACAGGTGAACTGTCAGGCTGTACGGTTACCTGGTGTATGGAGCTGGTAGGCAAATTAGACTATCGACGGATGGTCAAAAGACACAGACTAACGTCTGGTGGTCAGTATACAACTTTATTCATGGTAAGCAGTGATTATATAGGGGCAGAAGGAAATTAGTACATGTGCAGGGGGGCCCTCCAGACCAATCCTCCGGCCCGCAGATGTGGCCCTAGGATCCGTAGGTGCAAGGAGGGACCGACCGAATGAACAGAAGACACGAGACAGAGTGCAGTGTAGAAACAGAGAGGAAAAGGGAAAGACTTTATTGAGTGCTACAGGCTGTTATATAGGATCCGGAGCGGCCCAGTCACAAGCAGAAGCAATATAATCATACATGGTAAGGTCAGCAACAAGAACTTTACATAGCATTCAAGGTAAACATCTGTACATTAAAGGGTCTTATGGCAGCAGCTGCAACCTGGGGATATCTATAGATAAGTCCAGTTTTGCGCAAGTATCTGCCTGCCTGTTCATGGTCACCGGACAAACATCCATCAGGGTCAGACGGTCCTGGGAGGCCTCTAAGAAGGAAGCTCTCAGAGTCTGTGTGGGCACCGCAAAGGGGGCTCAGTAATTGAAACTCTCACAGAGCAGTCTTGGCTCTGGTCATTTTTTCCCCTGGAAAATTCTTTTTTCTGGAGGTTCTGGGTGTTGAAGTTCCCTTTAAGATCTTGCAAATGCTATTTGATGTTCTCCCAGAATGGGAGCAAGGCGCTACTGGGGTTGTGTTTGGGAGTTCCCCGAGCTGGCCTCCCATCCTTCAGGTGACCCTGATGTCTCAGGCATGCTTGGGTGTCCGGAGGATTATTGGCGGTTGGTTGTCCTCTTTTGAGATCTATTTATGAGTCTGTTTCAAGGGTTCATAAAGTAGAGTAGAGTACTCTAAGTAGATGAGCTTACATGTGGCAGAGGTGAATCATAGGCCTGAGTACCTGGGCTTCTAGAAGTACAGGAAGGGGAGCACAGGTAGCCCATACTGACTCTGAGAAAGCCTTGGAATTTCAATCACAAGGACAAGTATACCTGAATATTCAGTAAGTTAATTTGCAGGAGAGGCTTCATACCAAGGCAATGAGGTCCTGCCAATGGCATGGTGAAGGTTTTGCAGGGTTTGGGCAGTCCCTAAGCAGGCCCCCATCCCTCCGATATATATATTGTGTACAGTCATTGGATTTTTTTCCTTTGTGAATACTTTTCATGTTCAGTGAAATTTGATTTCACGTTGAATCTTTATGTACATTCCATGCTCAGAGGCTTTATCTCCTTTGTCAGATCTCTTCATGTTCAGTGAAGTTTAATTTCACAGAAACTCTTGTCCTATATTCTTTTATTTTTTCTTTCTGGGTCATACCCGGCAATGCACAAGGGTTACTCTTGGCTCTGTACTCAGGAATCGCCCCTGGCGGTGCTCAGGGGACCATATTGGGATACTAGGAATCAAACCTCGGTCAGCTGCGTGCAAGGCAAACTCCCTACCCGCTGTAGTATTGCTGCAGCCTTGAAGGTCTGATTTCCAGTAAAAAGTTTTCATCCATTCTTTACATTTATAAGGTTTATTTCCTGCTTGAGATTTACAGTGACTCGGGACAACTTTTTTGCAAATGAATTTTTTCCTTCAACAGATTTCTCTCCCGCATGAATTCTTCATGTGAGTGTGAACATATTTGATTGAGAATGTCCTCTTACATTCTTTACAATCCATAGGATTTCTCACCTGTTTGAATTCTGTATTGCTGAATTTGATATCATTTTAGTGAGTTAGATTTCCTGCATTCCTTCATAGGGTTTGTAACCTGTATGAATTCCATATTGTTGATTTGGATACAATTTTAGTGAGACTGGGGATCAATATAGAACTTCGTTCAGAATGGCCTCATGAGGGCAGACAGAGCATTATATGTGCGAGACAAGTCGATATGGTTCCAGAGATCGACAATGGGCCTTCCTCAAAGGATGCCATCCTGCAGCTTTCTGAGTCATCTCCCAGGAATAGATCTCATTTAGCATTTGTTGTTTGTTATTTTGTTAATAGAGTTGATTACCGATAAACTTATTATTTATTTGATTTGCATTTTCCTGATATAGGAAATTGTCATTTGAATCTTCCTTGCCTAGGATATACAATTTTTTCTATGTATGTGTCTGTCAGATTCTAGAAAGGAACCAACTCTAAAGAATTGGTGTAAGTTTCATCTGGAAAGGCTTGATGTGTTTGGTAAGACCCAACAGATAATTGAGGTAGTCACTTATACGTATTGAGGTAAGTAATGTAAACGTAAATACTGTTAAGGTTGGGACCATATTACAGCAGTGTAAGATGTTTCCTTGCCTTGCATGTGGCCACCAGGTTAGATCCCTGTCACTTCAATATTCTTGGTAACAGATACCTTGCTGATAAATACCAAGCTCCTTGTGGTTTTGACCTGCATTTTCCCGATAGGTTCCTTACCTAGGATATACATGTCTGTAAGATTCTAGCTATTAAAATACTCAGAAGACAAGGAGTTGGCTTCATCTGGAGAGGCTTGATTTGATTCGGTAAGACCCACTAGGTTTTTGACTCTTATACTTAATATTTCTAGGGCTAGAACGATTGTGCAGCAGGTAAGATGCTTACCTTGTATGTGGTCAGCCTGGTTTGATCCCTGGCATTCGTATAGTTGCCTGAGTGCAGAGCCAAGAGTAAGCCCAGAGCACTGTGGGGTGCTAGGCCGGGGTAGGATTGCTCCAAGTCCAAAAGAGAAAATGCTGTAACTTGGATGTGATTGGATGGAGTTCTGGCAAGTCGAGAGACACAGAAAGAACAAAGGGTTCATTAGGCAATCTCACCAATGTGAGGTGTAAGGCAACAAAGTACCACACAAGAACAGTAGAAAGAAGACCAGGAGGGTTGTTCCATGTTTGGAAGCCTGCCTTGAGGGCTGGGGGATTCCAACGTCTCCCTTTTTGGTTTTTTATTTTAATTGAAATAGATATGATTTTTGTGAGAGGATTTTCCTACCTCCTCCTTGAACATTCATGGGGTTTGTTCCTGATTGTGGACGTAGATGTGACTTTAGTGAGAATGGATTCTCACCTGTCCAACTTCGATATTGGTGAGTTAGATATGATTTCAGTGGGAAATATTTACTACATGCGATACACCCCTCAGATTTCTTACCGTGTGAATGTGATATTGTTGAGTTCTACATGACTGTTGTTAGAAAGTTCTACTACCTGCATTACATTTATAAGGTTTTCCATCAGAGTGAGTTCCATATTGTTGAATTAGATATGATTCTAGTGGGAAAGATTTCCGACATACTTTACATCCCTAGGATTTCATACTGTATGAATTTGATATTGCTGAACTCTGCATGAAAGTTTTGCTACCTGCTTTATATTTGAAAGATTTGTCTTCAGAGTGACTTCGATGTTGTTGAATTTGATTTGTTTCATAGGAAAAATTTCCTACATACTTTACATCCCCTCTGATTTCGATAGCACAACAGTTCAGGCGTTTGCCTTGCACGCAGCAAAAATGGCCAACTTGAGTTCGATTGCTCAACCCCTCTCGGAGAGCCCGGCAAGTTACCTAGAGTATCTCGCCCTCACAGCAAAGCATGGCAAGCTACCCGTGACATATTCGATATGCCAAACACAGTAAACAATCTCACAATGTTACTAGGCCTGCTGGAACAAATAGTCGAACAACGGGAGGACAGTGACAGTGATGAAGTTTATATTATTGAATTCTACATGACTTTCGAGGGAGAGTTTTACTACCTGCTTTACATTGATAAGGTTTTTCATCAGAGTGACTTCCATATTGTTGAATTAGATATGATACTAGTGGGAGAGATTTCCTACATGCTTTACACCATTAGGATTTCATACTATATGAATTTGATATTACTGAATTCTGCATGACTTGCTTGTGAACGTTTTGCTACCTGCTTTACATTTGAAATGTTTATCTTCAGAGTGACTTCGATATGGTTGAGTTAAATGTTTTTTTCAGTGGGAAAGATTTCTTATATGTTTGCTTGCCTTGCATGTAGCCAATTGGTTTTATCCCTGGCATCCCAGTACTCTGTCTCAGCATTTGATGTTTCATATTTTGCTGAGAGATGCCAAGAGATAAGTGTTTGGTATTTTGGTAATACCCTTGTGGCAGATACCAATTGATAAGCTTCTTGCAGTTTTCACTTGCATTACCCTGATTTTCACTTGCCTGGAATATACTATTTACCTGATAAATATATATGTGTCAGATTCTAGCAAGAAAACAACTCGGAAGTCAAGAAGTTAGCTTCTTCTGGAGAGGCTTCACAGGATTGGTTAGACCCACTAGAATTTTGAGGTTACTAACTTATACTTAAGTACTTCTAGGGCTGGGGCAATTGTGCATCAGGTAAGATGCTTTCCTTCTATGTGGTCGACCAGGTATGATCCCTGGCATCCGTATAGTTGCCTGAGTGCAGAGCCAAGAGTAAGCCCTGAGCAGATTGTGTGCTGGACCGGAGTGGAATTGATCCAAATCCAGAAGAGAAAATGCTGTAAATTGCATGGGATTGGATGGACTTCTGATAAGTGAAGAGAATCAGAAAGAACAAAGGGCTCATCGGTCAGTCTCACCTATGTGAGGTGTAAGGAAACAAAGTACCACCCTAGGACAGTGGAAAGAAGACCAGGAGGATTATTCCATGGTTGCAAGCCTACCTCAAGGACTGGGCGATTCCCAATGTCTCCCTCTTTGGGTATTTTAACGGAATTACATATTCCTTTGTAAGAACATTTTCCTACCTCCTCCGTGACGATTAATAGGGACTGTTACCTGTATGAATTTAATATTGTTGACTTAGATGTCACTTTAAGTGAGAAAGGTTTCTCACCTGTTCGATTTCGATATTCTTGAGTTAGATATGATTTCAGTGGGAAAGATTTACTACATGCTTTAAACCCCTCGGATTTATTATTCTATGAATTTGATATTTATGAATTCTACAGGAATTTCATGAGCAAGTTTTCCTACCTGCTTTACATTTGTAAGGTGACTCCCATATTGTTGAACTCCGTATGATTCTAGTGGAAAAGATTTCCGACATGCTTTACACCCCTAGGATTTCTTACTATATTTGATATTGCATTTGATATTGCTGAATTCTACATGACTTTTATACCAAAGTCTTAGTACCTGCTTTACATTTATAAGGTTATTCGTCGGAGTGACTTCGATATTGTTGACTTCTATATGATTTCAGTGGGAAAGATTTCCTACATGCTTGCTTGCCTTGCATGCAGCCAATCTGTTTGATCCCTGGCATCCCAGTATTCTGTCCCAGCATGTGATGTTTGGTATTTTGCTGACAGGTACCCAGTGATAAGTGTTTGGTATTTTGTTAATACCTTACTGGCATATACCAAGGGATAAGACTCTTGTGGTTTTAACTTGCATTTTCCTAATATTTTTTTGCCTGGGACATACTATTTTCCCGATATGTTTTTCTGTCAGATTCTAGCAAGAAAACAACTCGTAAGAAAAGAAGTTAGCTTCATCTTGTGAGTTTGATCTATTGGGTTAGATCCACCAGATTTTTGAGGTTAGTCACTTACACTTAAAAATTTATATGGCTGGAGCAATAGTACATTAAATTAGATGCTTTCCTTCCTTGGGGCAAACTGGGTTTGATCCCTGCACAGCAGATAATTTCCTGAGTGCAGAGCAGTTTGGATCAGAATAGGGACCTTTTTGACAATGATGTTTGGAAGGGATTGCTCTCGATGGAGATGTTTTGAAATTGGGTAACTGACCAAACATAATGGCCTCTCCGTATCGGTAATCTATTTCTTGTCTCGCTCTTTCAAGAACCCCTGTGATTTCAGTGGGACTTCCTGTGTAATCCATGAAATACCCCGGTCTTAAAATGTTTTAACTTAATCTATATCTTCATATCTCTCTTTGTGTAAGATCAAATATTTGGGTGTGAGGCAAGTGTGTGTGGGCCTTGCACTGATCCATTATAATTCTGCTTAGTGCTAGGTGCTGTGATGCCTGAGTCTGAATTTGAACCAGATGACTTATTGGAATTCTGGTGGCATTAGCCCCCTCAGATATTAGGGGAACTCTCTTTTGTAGAGAAATAAGAGAAAGCTGGCTCTGTTCCAAAGCTTCTTTCCCTACAAGCATTCAAACAGTCATGGGTTCAGGTGTTTAAGGTTCCACTGTTTTGCTGAAAACAAAGGATTCATCCCATCTTAAGCTCCCAAACATGCCATCAAGCACATAGCCTCTTGTAGGCCAAAGGGCTAAGCTGTGCTCAGTGTGTGTAGTGGGAAAAAAGCCTATCAAACCCTTATGCTTATCAAACACTTACACCTGCTCTGTGATGGTTACTGTACTTACAACAAAGAACGTTCGAGGTTCAAGTCACACCGTCTGAGCTAGGTGTTTCTGTTATCCACAGATTCCACATGAAGAAACTGATTCTTGAAGAGATGAAAGGAGTTATCTAAGGTTAACCAACTAGAAAGGAATGGCAAAGGTTTGTATAGAATACAATTTTTAGTCCTGGGGTGATAGTGCAGAGTGTAGCCCAAATTCGCCCCTCATAAAAATCTCGTTGTTACTTTTTGTCCAATGAATTTTTTGCTGTCAACTTAGCATAAGCTTGGTGATGATAAGGTGAATGGAAGTATCCCAAATATACATATGTCCAGGATCTGAAGACATAGTACGGTGGGAAGCGCACTTACCTTTCTTGTGGCCCACTGGGTTTTGTTTCTCAGCACCCCATATCATCTCTAAGACCCTTGCAAGTGATCTCTGAGCACAGATATACAAGTAAGTCTGTGTACCATCAGGTGTGACCCAAACTAAAACCACAATAAAACAAAGGTATACATGTTCTAATCCCTGGAACCTGTAATTATGTTGGCAAAAGGAGCTTTGCAGATGTGATTAAGATTCTTTTGGTGGGGAGAGTTGCCTGGACTTCCCAGGTGGGCTCAATGTTGTAATTACAAAGATCATTATAAGAGAAACAGGGGATTAGAGTGGGTTGCTTGGTTGTTTGATGGGATGTGTCCGTGAAAGCAAGAGGTTGACGAGATGCAAGGAAATAATCATCAGCCAAGAATTGCACAGCGTTTCTAAAATGAGTAAAGGCAAGATGATAAATTCTCCCCTAACGTCAGGGTAACTCACAGCTTGCGCTGAGTCCGTTCAATCCCTCGTCTGGACCCTGCTTTTAGAGTGCTAGGAATTAAGGGCAACTGAGGCTTAAGTCTAGAAAGCAGTGTCCGGGAGTGAAGACTATTTGGAGTCAATTAACTCCCAAGTTACAAAAGCATAATATTAAATGTCTCCCTGTGTCCATACAAAAAGGGCATTGCTTAAAAGTAAGCTTAAAAGTAAACTGTGCAATCGGGGCTGGAGCAATAGCATAGCGGGTAGGGCATCTGCCTTGCACGCAGCCGACCTGGGTTCAATCCCTGGCATCCCATATGGTCCCCCAAGCACCTCCAGAAGTAATTCCTGAGTGCAGAGCCAGGAATAACCCCTGAGCATCGCTGGGTGTGATCCAAAAAGCAAAAAAAAGTAAAGTGTGTAAAGGATCGCGAAAAGCAATGTTTAACTTACAAATTCAACATCCTTAGAAAGATCTGACCATACAAGTTAACAGAATCTGATTAGGGGAAAAGGTGATTAACCCGTTGGGGAGGAGAGCACAGAGAAGAGTTTACAGATAAACCCAGAGGAATGGGAGTGACTCGGGAGCACTGTGATGAGTGTAACCCGATAAACCTAAGTTCCCTGTGGCAAGGGAGAAAGAACAAACCAATGTTATCCTACAAACATGGTTACAACAAAGTGTCCATATAGGAAACAGTGTGAAGATTGTTCTATTTTGGCAGGACCCATTAAGACATTCTATAGGATATCACTAACATGTTTTTAAAGTTTGGGTGATGTGAGCTTTGGTATATATATCTAAAAATATGTATATATGCATATACATAATTTCCATCTATGATTTGTTGCCTAATATCTGAAGCCATCAAATGTGGTGTGGTGTGATAATTATGGAGAATGAGTAGGGAGTGTTTTATAATGTGTCCAGGAATATGTTCATTCGTATGTGAGGCTAGGCCACAGCGCATGGGGAACGGCCTTGAGCATTGTGGCGGTTGGGCAGTGAAGGATTTTGGCTGCCGGAGCTGGGTCCCTTGGGGCGGGGAGGGTTCTCACCCACCCTGCTCTGGCGCACCCCATGTGAAACAGCCTGGCGTGATTCAGGTGGCATGGTTATGGGGGCCTCATGTAATGCTCCCATTCGGGAGAAGCAGCCATGTGATCTGGACAGAGTCTGAAGACTAGATTATCTAGCACCTCCAGGAGGTGGCGTATGGGTGTGACCCCTGCCTTGACAGACTGGGCAAAGCAGCCAGAGGAACTGTGGAGATCCTGGTTTTGTTAAGCCGAGAGTCTAAGTTCACAGAGTTCCGCAATGCCTGGGTGTTCTGTAGGACTTCACTCATACGTGAGGCGCGGCCTTGAGCGTGCCATGGTTAGGTTGTGGAGGTTTTGGCTGCTGGAGCTGGGTCCCTTGGGGTGGGGAGGGTTCTCACCCACCCTGCTCTGGCACACCCCATTTGAAACAGCCTGGCGTGAGTCAGGTGGCATGGTTATGGGGGCCTGATCTGGACGGTGGCCGATGACACGATTATCTTGCGCCAGCAGGAGGTGGCTAATGGACATGACCTCTGGCTCACCAGAGACTGGGGAAAGTGGGCAGAGGATCTTTGCTCCAGGTCCCGTTGAGCCTAGAGTTCAAGGTCACAGAGTTTTATTGTTAGGCTTGCTAGGAAATAGAAATGTGAAGACAGGATTAAATGCTGGTTCAGATCTGATTTAAAATGGTCCTGCTGAGTCTTCAGACCCACTCTGTAGTGAGTTTTTATTACTACAAGTGAGATTATTGTAATAAGCAAATATTATAGTTAGAACAATGTTTGCATTTATTACTTTTCCTATGGCCTGAGAGTGATAATAATGAAAAAAACAAGTAAAATTTTTAAAACAACTTCAGCCAAACCATTTGAGTACAATTAATGCAACATTGCTACTTGTAAAAATGATAAAAGAGGGCTGGAAAGATAGCACAGCAGATAGGGTGTTTCCCTTGAACATGGCCAAACCTGGTTTGATTCCCAGCATCCCATATGGTCCCCCTGAACACTGCCAGGAGTAATTCCTGAGTGCAGAGCCAGGAGTAACCCCTGTGCATCACCGGGTGGGTCCCAAAAAGCAAAAAAAAAAAAAAAGAGTATTATAAAAGTTCCACTCTTAAGTAAATAAAAGTGACAGTCTTAATTATATGTTTTTAGACATTGCAAGTTTGAACTATAAAAATAACATGGAGCTTGAGAGATAATATACAATAATGAACTCCACCAAGTGATATACTGAATTATATGTTTATTATATACAGAGTTTGGCAAACACACTGTGGCGTATTCAATATGCCAAAACCCAGTAACAATGATGGGTTTCATTCCCCTGACCCTGAAAGAGCCTCGAATGTGGCACTTTTCAAAATCTCAGGGCTAGGAAGAAGGAGACGTTACTGGTGCCTGCTCGAGAAAATTGATGAACAGATGACAGTGATACAGTGAACTCAGGTTTCTTATATTTGGTAGGAAATAATAGTATGGCCACTGATACATGATAGTCATTTATTGACCTTACAAATGTATTCATTACTAATTCTAATCAGAAGATATCAGCAATAGTTGTAATTTCATTGTAGTGGAAATTCACAAAATAAAACTAAGATGTAAATAGACCAGTGGAGCACCAGATATGGCCCCAAACCCTTCATATTTGACACAAGTAGCTTGGCAAGTGTTGAAAGACAGATTTAATAAATATTGCGATTTTATATGTACGCATCATACACCTATATTTATATGTATGGAGAGATAAATGCAAATAGAATTGTTTTCACTTCATAATAAAATTTTTGTTTTGTTTTGTGGCCACAACAAGCAGTATTCAGGACTTACTTCTGGCAGACCGGGGAATGTGGTGTGCCAGGGATGAAACCCGTGTTGACCAAATGTAATATAAGTACCCTACCCACTATACTATTTCTAAAGTCCCCATAATAACACTTTAATCCACAATGGAATACTTTGCAGCTCCAAGGAATGATGAAATCATGCAACTTCTGCTACTTGGTTAGAGCTGGAAGACACCTTGCTGAACGAAGTAAGCCAGAAGAAGAAAAACAAATACACTGTGAGCTCACTTGTCTGTGGTATATAGAACACTGGATGAGGAAATGTATTGTTGTAAAAGGGGGTTGCCTAGGTGACCCTTGCCCCAGTGTTTAGAGAGGAGAAGTACAGAGAAGGCAAGAAATGAAGAACGAAAGGGGAAGTAATGGGTGAAAAGGCATCAGGGCTTCAGTTATACCAGTGATACGAGTGAGGGATACAGCCTTATCTCCAAAACATAGATTCAATATAACTGAAAACATGAGATCTAAGTGACAATCACGGAAACTTTTGTAATGTGCCTATCAAGTCGACAATCAGGGATGGAGTGGGGATTGGGCTGGGGAGGGAATCTATGAACACTGGTGGAGAGAAGTGACACTGATGCAGGAATTGGTGTAGAATTATTGTATGCCTAAAACTCAACTATCAGTAACATTGTAAATCCTAGCTCTTTAATAAAATTTTTAAAAATTAAAAAAAATTTAAACCTCCGTCATTACATCAATACTTTTTTTTCACTCTAAATTATCAATCCCCCCTAGCCTGACAGCTCTGTTGGAAAACCCAATAAATGACCTTAGATCTCTTTTGGTTTGCTCACAGATGCTGAAATAAAGAACACTCTGAAACGTGGATCTAAGATGATGAAATTTAGTTTCAGCAGCTTTTTCCAAAGTGTTTTACAAACTGATGCCACTGTCACCAAATCTCGCACAACCTCTAGCAAGGACAAAAATTAAAGCCTCCTTACATAACTCAGGCGCCATCTAGAATACGAAGTCAAGAAACCACAGAGCAAATGAAAGACTTTCCTACAAGCAGTATTTTTAGGAAAATGCTTTCAGTGACAGGAATAACTTTACCACTGAAAACACCGTTCTAATCTCTCTCTTCCCCACCCACTCTCTCTCTCATCTCCTCCTCCTTCCCCCGCTGACCACCTCTCTCTTATATCACAAGAAGATTCTCACTCAACTACTCTTATCCCCCAGGTTTATCTAAGAAGTTAGGGCAGAGATAGGTCCCAACTTATCAGACTCTCTAAGGAGATATTTCAAAACAAATTTTCCTCTATGCTCTACCTATATTCCAAAAATTGTGACAGAGTTAGGAAAGAGAATGGTAAACCATTCTGCCTCATATTGTTGCCTTCATGTACACACTCATCCTTGCCCTAACTTATTTATCACATACAGAACATAAATTGTAGACTTTTTGCGTTATACCTTTTGCAGTACTAGGAATCGGGCCTAGAGCTTCACACATGCAAGTCAAGTGCTTTCTCACTGAGCTATGTGCCTGGTCCCGTAGTTATATTTTATAATTATTTAGCTTAAGTAACATTTATTTGCACATCGCATTTTGATATACAAATTAATATGCTACAAGCATATGCTTGTAACATGGTAAATTAAAATGTATATTTGAAAAAATATACAAGTTGATCACTTTTGGGGGAGCCACACCCATCCATGCTCAGAGCTTCCTCCTAGCTTTGTGCTGAGGAATCACTCCTGGAGGTGCAAGGCAAGCACCTTGCTCGATGTACTATCTCTCTAACCCTGAAAATGATCACATTTAAAAATATATTGATTTATATTCTGTGGTTTACAATACTATTAATAATGGTTTCTCATGCACATAACTTCAACATGACACCCACCACCAGTGTAGCTCCGCAAGGAACCTAACACCCTCCCTTTCAACACCCACCCCCAACAACTCAATTCTGTAGATCAATTATTTATTGGAGAAGGAACTACTTAAATACAAAGAAACACACAAAAGCACTAAAAATGAAAAAATGGCCGAGTCGCAATTAAAACTGCAAATTAGAGTAGCCTGAAGTTAACACAATATACCTTGCAGAGGAAAAAAAGGAATACAGCCCAGTGTTGTCAGACTGTAGGGAAATAATTGAACATAAGCTTCATAGTGCTGATGGTTCCACATACTTGATCTTTCATAAAAGCAATTTAATAAGACAAGTTATGGTTCTATGAACCTGTTTTTTTTTTTTTTTTGCATCTTCTGCTTCCATTTTGGGGACTGTGGTCTAAGGAAATCATTAACAAGGTGAAATTTAAAAGAACAAAAATTTTCACAAGATTATTAAACGTGATATTAAAAAGTTTGTCAAGGTGGGCCGGAGAGATAGCATGGCTGATAGGGCATTTGCCTTGCATACAGCTATCCCGAGTTCAGTCCCCGGCATTTCATATGCTCTTCCGAGTACGACCAGGAATGATCCCTGAATACAGAGCCAGGAATAAGCTCTGAGCACTGGTAGGTGTGGCCCAAAAATCAAAGTAAGGCAGTGAGCCTTTGTACAAATTAAAATATTACAACTATATGCTCAAAACATGGTAAATTAAATGTATATTTAAAAAAAGATGCAAATAGCAGGGCCACACCCATGTGTGCTCAGGGCTTGCTCCTAGATATGCACTCAGGAATCATGCCTGGACGTGCAAGGCAAGCACTTTACTCAATGTACAATCTCTCTGATCCTGAAACTCATCACATTTTAAAACAAATAATTGACTTATATCCCATGGTATACTTATAACAATTCAAAGACACTGGACAGTCAAACTAATAATCATGAAGGATTTTTTTGCTGTTAATTAGTTAACACCTTTCTCATTGAAAGGCATCATCAGGAGGCTGGAGCTATGGGGTTGCAGGTGTCTGCATTGCATGCAGCCGACCCATATTCTATCTCAAGCATCCCATATGGGCCCCTAAGCACCACCAGGAGTAAATCCATAGTATAGATCCATGAGGAACCCTTGTGCATCCCCGGCAGTGATCCAGAAAGAAAAATAAACTAAATAAATAAAAGCATCATCAGTGTCATTAAAAACATCTCTTCAAAAGCCAATTCTAAACGTAAACTAAGGAGAATGGAATGGGATGGTATTATCTGTTTCTCACAAGCATGAGAGCAAAGCATTAGTTAAGACTGAATGGTTTCTTTAAAGAACCTACATGTCTGCAATCATTCCCAAAGTTCTGTTCTCCATTCTAAATGGAAAACACAACATTTTGACGCATGTTCATTATAGAGTGAAAAGTAATGCAATATTGTGGGGGTTTGGGTTTTGTTGTTGATTGTTTTCAGGCCATATCTGGTTGTTCTCAGGACTTACTAACACAAAATGCTACCTTGTCTTACAGGAAATGTTCCGTATCACATCTTCCTTTAAAGGTCCACACTAGGGACACAGAGAGTTGGTCATTTGCCTTGCACGTGGTCAATCCAGGTTCAATTCCCAGCATCGCATATGGTCCCTCGAGCACTGCTAGGAGGGATTCCTGACTGCAGAGACAGGGGTAAACCCTGAGCATCCCTGGTGTGACCCAAAAAGCAATGAATGAATGAATGAATGAATGAATGAATAAAGATTCATACCAAGAACATGCAATGGGATGCTCGAGGACCACGGTGGATTGCCTCTCCTTACACATTTGATTTGCCAGTTCTTAGCACCTCACTGCAGTCTGGCTTTTCCTTCCTGCAACCCCGTCAGCTATCCCCTCATTTTGCCACAAGGGTGAAAGCTGTGTCCGGTCTGACAGCTCTACCTTACAGCTCTAGCTCCTCACCCCCATGGTCCTCTCCCAGAGGTTTTCCTAAATCCAGCATGACTAATCCCATTTTGGAATCCCATTCTCAGAGAATCCCGGACTAGCACAAATGGTTGCAGGAGAGACCAAGACAACAGCTGGTTCTGGCATGCTTCAGTCAATGTATGTTCGGGAAAAAAGGCACTATGCTCAGGGGCCGGAGAGATAAGATAGGGCTTAAGTTGCCTCCCTGGAGAGTGCGGCCACATTTGCGGCCACGCGACCTCATATATTCTACCTCACTTACTTATGAAAAGTATCACACGTTTGTTTGGTTTCTAATATACTTGCTTGCATTCTCTCATATTCGGGCTAAAATGGCTCCAGAATAAAAGACAACAACCCTCACACACTTACCTCTATACTGTGGTGGGAAGGTGCTCGGTGGTGGGATTGGTGTTTGAATATTATCTGTAATGAACTATTTCTGTAATGAACTATTGTGAACTATGTTTGTAAATATAATATATATAGTGAAAAAAATTGCTTTCCTTGTACATAGCCAACCCCACATTCAATCCCGGCACTGCATATGGTCTTCTCAGTACTGTGACCACCCTAAATATAGAACCAAAATTAAGAACTGAGCAGAACAGAGCGGAGTGTGACCCCCAAACCAACCCTCATCCCAAACAAAATAAATTATTTTCTTTTAAGACAGCACATTTTGGGGTGGGAATCAAGAGGCCCAAGATAGCTTGTTCAGTATGTCTTTGGATGACCTGGGAAAAGAGAGGCTGGCCCTGCAGTTGAGCTGATTCCATTTTGAAAAACTATGGGAGGAATAAGGCCTATAAATATGGTGATGGTTGCACTAATGCTCTCTACTAGCGTGATGGCAAATGGATGACAGTTCGGGAGTAGAAAAAAGACTAAGAGAGCGTTTCTGTAAAGCACACAAATTGGCTCTCATTTCCAACAGTGGAGAAATGGCCAAAGTAGAACCACCAGAGAAGTGCAAAAATAGTAATGGAACTCCGAGATGTAATGCTCCATATTTAATACATCATGGGTCTGCTACATCAAAGCCAAGGTCATCTGGTTGGTAAACTCTGAAACACGGCATGGTGGGGGGGGTGTCCTGAGGCCAGGCCTGAGGATGTCTGCTCTGCATGCACCCTGCTCAGCCTCAATTTGTTGTGCCCTAGTAAGAACCAGCACTTGCCTCATTGCAGAAGATGCTGGGGGTGCGTTTCTCCCCACAATCAAAAGCCCCCTTTCGGGACTGGGGGCGACTAAAACCTCATGGGAAGGGGGGCGTTCCGGTCCGTCCTTCACACCCTACCGAGGTCACCAGTTGCCCCCCGCGAGCGGCTCTCCAGCATGGCCACGGCCCCAGAAGCACAAGGACTTAATGCAGAACCCGGCAGCTTGGAGCAGAAAAGTGAACGGACTATGCGTTGATCCAGGCCATCAGGTCTGTCCGGAGGGGAAAGGGTGTTGCCCCATTCGCCTTCTCCTCTCTGGAAAGAAAGATGGCGGCCGCATGGGAGCCTCGTGGACAGCAGGTATCAGCTGGGGGACTGGGGGCGACTAAAACCTCATTTGAAGGGGGGCGTTTCGGTCCGCCCTTCACGCCCTACCGAGGCCACCAGTTGCCCCCCAATAGCGGCTCTCCAGCACGGCCACGACTCCAGAGCATAGAAACCAATTTCTTAACTATCTGACTTTCAGTAGAAATACTTCCAGGGTCAATAAGTAAAATAGCGGAAATCCAAAACCAACATATAATTCTTGAACCCAGCTGTAGAAAGCAAATCACTTCACAATGCTTTGTCAGCATGTCTGATTCGGGGGTGGGGGGGTAAACTCTTAATAATAGTGGTGAATCTTTTATTGAAACAATGAATCTAATCAAAGCAGATAGTGTTAACTAGAATTCATCTGCCCCACAGGGACTGGGAGGGGTGGGGGGTGGGGTTTTATTGGGGTTCTTCATGGTAAAAAATAAGTTTTGGGAAAGGGAAATGTGCTTGATATTTGCATGACTGAGACCTAAACATGAAAGCTTTGTAACCTTTCCCATGGTGATTCAATAAAGAAATAAATAAATTTAAAAAAAAAAGCCCCCTTTCAGGAACAGAAAAATAAGAAGTCATAGACCGTGACACTTTCTCAACATGCAGGATTCTGTTTTTTAAACCATTCTGATAGAAGGATTTATGAGAATACTGCTTACACTTTTCATGCAAACAAGACCTTCAATTTCAATGACTTTCGCCATTTCTTGTTCCATGTTCCTTTATAACTTACAAGATCTTTTTTTAATGTGAAGACAGTGACACCAACACACAGAGATGCATCAAGCTAAACTCCTTTGAATTGCATATTTTACACCAGTTACTTGTCATCCTGCTGATCATTGATTGGCTTGAGCAGGCACCAGTAATTACTCCATTAATCCCTGTCACATGCTAGCATAGCTCAATGGCGAACTGGAGGCTCTTTCAGGGTACGGGGAATGAGGCTCGTTATTGTTTTTGGCGTATCCGATATGCCACAGGGAGCTTGCCAGGCTCTCCCATGCGGGCAGGATACTCTCGCTAGCTTGCCAGGCTCTCGGGGAAGGACGGAGGCTTCTGGGGCGGCCTCTAATCACTTTTACAGTTACTCTCTGTCCACCGAATGCAAGCTTTTGGTCCACTGGTCGGCCACACTCTCCAGGAAAAACTGCGTTGCTCTTTTGGGGGAGATTTATTTTATATTCTCTAGATCTTGGCTGTTGATGAGATTACATGGAACCAGGGGCGAACTGTGGGTGTGGCTGCCAAGCTTCTGGAAAACTGGGGATCTGGGTGGAGGGGGGCCCAGTCTCGATCCAAGCAGGCTTGGAGATTTCAGCCATGGGCCCCACATAGCTGGGTTCCTCTGAGGGTTCCTTCATGGGTGATCTCACCTGAGCAAGTGGAGAGTGGCCTTGAACATGGTTGTGGCTGGGTTCTGGAGTTTGTTGGCTGCCAGGGCTCTGCTTAGGACAGGGAGGGAAACTCAACCCACCTTCCTGCTAAGGGTCCCAGGTGAAAACAGCCTGGCACAGGGGCAAGAGATTCTGCATTGCTCTCTTCCAGGAACTTTTTTTTATAGTCTCTGGGTATTGGTTATTGATGGGATTACATTGTGCACGGGGCAGTTTGTGGTTGTGACTACCACGCTACTAAAAACCTGGAGATCTGGACAGAGGAGGCTGTGGGGCTCTGTTTGGGGCGGGAAGGGAAATTCAACTCACCCACCTCCAAGCCTCTCCCACTCCTGGCTGAGACAGCTTGGAACAGGGGGCAGGAGATTTACATAAGTAAGTTGTTAAAACTTTTTTTCAAAAACAATGTAACAGGATGCAGGACTGTGTGTTTACAGAAGGTCCAGGGGCGCTCTATCTTTCCTGCCGCCCGCATTCGGTAGTCTCAAGCCGTGTCCCCACCTCAGGGAAGTCGATGGCGATGGGCGGGCAAAGGAACGAACGAGGGCCAGGATGGTCGGTATCAATTGTAGTTTATTCCAATTTTCACTCTCACCTCTGATTCTGCCCTCTGGAGCCTAAGCTCTGGAGCCCGATCCTGCGCTTCAGCTTGAGCCTTTGCCCGGGCCTCAGCCTCAGCCTCAACACAGTCTCTGCTCTCTTGAGTCCAAACTTCCTTGGAGCTTACAGACTTAGTTTATATAGCAATCACATAGGGTGGTGACACAAAGGTGTGTTGAACATTAACAAATAAGCAAAGAGAGATAAGACCACTCCTGGAGGAGATTAACTCAAGGATTAAATCTCATCTAAAGAGATTTATTCCAGATTACTAGGAGATCAGCTCAAGGGTGGGATCCCAACAAGGGTGTTTTCTTTCCTCATCTTGTAATCTACTTAAATAGTTGTAGGAAGTCTACTTCTAATAATTATAGCAATGTCATTATGTCATTCTGTATGAGCACACCAAGAAATAAACTTACAGTTTGGTTCTTCCTGAGGACATCTCACTATATATATATGTGTGTGTATTAGAGTCCTCAGGCCAGGTTAGTCTTCCTAGCCCAGCAGGATCCTAGTCTCGTCGTTACTTACTTTTGGATCATGACAGCATTTGTCTATGATCATGCCCTCAATTTATAGTTGAGCATCGTGGCGCTCTGGCCTGGCCCATTTCGATGCCATAGCTTGCCCTGGGTCCATTAAGTCCCTCGGTGGGACCCTGCTTTTGGGGTGCTAGGAACTAAGGGCAACTGAGACAAGAAGGCAGATGCCCACGAGTAAATATTATTTGGACTCAATCAACTCCCAAGTTACAAAACATAATATTAACTGTCTTCCTGTGTCGATACAGAAAGGACATTGCTTTCAGGTATACTATGCAAAGGACATAAATTACAATACAAGATCAGTATCCTTAGAAGGATCTGATCTTACAAGCTAACAGAATCTGATTAGGGAGAAAAGGTGATTAACTGGCTGGGGAGGAGAGCACAGAGAAGAATTTACAGATAAACAGAGGAATGGGAGTGATTTGAGAGCACTGTGATGGGTGTGACCAGATAAACCTGAGCTCCCCGTGGCAGTGTTATTCTACACAGGATTTAATCCCCAGGGTACCAGGGTGAAAACTATGTGGATCTCTGAAGCCCATGAGAAGTCCTAGCCAACAGTGAGCAAACTAGGGACCCAGAGTATAAAATGCCACATAAAGGTGCTTTTCCACTACAAGCCAGGACCAACGCCTTGTCCACCAAATACCAAAATGAACCACAAGGTCCAAATGGCAGCTAAGGGGTTTATACCCAGAGAGATCTAGGGAGATGCTAAGTACCATCATGGTGATCCTTGAAAGAATAGAGACAGAGTTACAAACAGTACAGCACAAGATCTGCAAGCTGAGAGGGAAGAATGGGGAAGCAGGGTGTTTACACAAAGGTGCCCTCCCAATGAAAAGTCATAATTCCTTGCTTAGTTTCCATTTAAAGCCTTTTAGATCTGTGATAAGTAACAGGGTCTCAAGGAGGAAGGGTACTAAGTGGAAATGATGAATTCCCCGCTGCTTATCCCAAGGTGAATCATATAGGCACTTACTTGAATGTGTGCATACTGGGGAAACAGACCTATGGAGAGCAAGTAAGAGGTGCTGAGCTTTCATCAGTACAGATAGAGGTTGAAAACCACCCTCATAGCTCCTGTTAGACTGGATGCTTACAGGGGCCAAGTAATAACTAACTAAAAGAGGCCTGTAACGGGCCCGCAGACTTACACAGCAGCCATATTCAAGTCCACCATACATAAGTGGGAGTGAGTCGGCAGATGGGAGTTAAATTCTAAGTGGATCCTTGGCCTGTAGTTTCAGTGATACCAGAGTGAGGAAAGTGGAAACCTCTGAAACAGCCCCCTCCACGAACAAGTGTAAATTGTGATGATTAACGTTTATGTTAACCTGAATTAAGCCAAGTGAAGTTTCATACCTACAAACAGGTAAAAATAGAAACAGTTCACAGGTTATTGACTATACAGAGAAAAATTATATAACTTCTAATAAGAAACATTTTGGTATTTATGATGAAACCCAACATCAGTGTTTCTCAACCGTTTTCTGACCATGATATCTCCTTCCATCCGTATTTTCTTACTGGGGGTTCCCACTACTTTTTGTTTTGTATTGATTTCTTTTGGGGTCCACACCTGGTGATATTGATTGATTTCTCCTGGCTGTGTATTCACGAATTACTCTTGGCAAGGCTCAGGGGACCATCTGGGATGCTGTGGATCAAACCTGAGTGGACATCATGCAAGGCGAGTGCACTATCTCTGATACTCCAGTCCTCCCCCAAGTATTACACCATATCCCCACTTTTGAAAGCCCCCTAAGAAAACACTGCCCTACATGATCCAAGTGTAACATGTGTTAAGGGTTAATAGCATTTTTATGCAATAGCAGGATATTTCTGAGGCCTGGGGATGGGATAGGCGGCTACAGTATCCACTGAGGCTGCAGTATCCAGTAAGTAAGTGTCAAACTCAGTGTTACTGCAAAAACATATATGCAGGGTCCGGAGCCATATAACAGTGGATAGGGCATTTACCTTGCATGCTGCCCACCTGGGTTTGATTCTCAGCATCCCATATGGTCCACCATGTACCGCCAGGAATAATTTCTGAGTTCTGATCCAGAAGTAATCCGTGAGCATCTCTGGGTCTGAGCAAAAAGCTACAAAAAATTATGCAGATGTAGGTAATAACAGGAAACAGTAGGGTTTTTTAAATTTAATTTTTACGGGGCTGGAGCAAAAGCACAGCAGATAGGGTGTTTGCCTTGCCCATGGCTGACCCAGGTTCGATTCTCAGCATCACATATGGTCCCCTCAGGACTGCCAGGAGTCATTCCTGAGTGCAGGGCCAGGAGTAATCCCTGAGCATTGCTGTGTGTGACCCAAAAAGCAACAAAACAAACACACAAAATTTAATTTTTATTACATTGAAGGCAATGTGCTTACAACAGTTTTAACCTATACAGTGGTCAAGATTTTTGGTTTGTATTTTGTATACACAGAACAGCAGATTGTTTATTGCCATCAATTAATCAGGGAGAGCACAGTTGCTATAAAATGCTTTTTTTTAATTTCAGAAAGATTTACAATTTTACAATATTGTCAATGATAACGTTTCAGAAAATAACCTTTAAACACCACAGTCCAGACCATAGTCTCCATTTCCCTCGACCAACATTACAACTTCCCAATGAAAAGTGCCCACCTCCACCAGTGGAGGTTTTACATTTTTCTTTCATTTTCATTGCACTGAAAGTAACATGTTATGAAAGTATTAACATATATAGTTTTCAAGTACAAAGTTATTGTACATTTTAGAAAGCACCAAAGTACAGATCACCCTTAACCATTGTACTTTTAGTTAAAATATGTATGTATATTTTATAATAATACCTATATTATTTAATTCATAGTAATTGAACTGAATATGTGAGATAGTTAAAAACTTTTCGTGATCTGGTTTCAGATATACAATGTTCCAACATCCATCCTTTCACCAAATACACTTACCACCACCAATGTCCTGAGTTTCCCTTCTACCAGCTCCACACATTCTGGGCCACCAAGTGTTCCTGTAGACAGGCATATTTAATCTTGTCTCTCTCTCTCAACTATTGGGTTTACAGCTTCCAATACCGATACAGAGAGGTCATCATGTTTGGTCAGTTACCCAATTTCAAAACACATCTCCATCCAGAGAAATCCCTTCCAACCATCATTGTCAAATGGTCCCTATTCTGATCCCAACTGCTCTGTACTCAGGAAATTATCTGCTGTGCAGGGGATCAAACCAAGTTGGACCCAAGGAAGGAAAGCATCTAATCTGCTGTATGCATCTAATATGCTCCAGCCATATAAATTTTTAAGTATAAGTGACTAGCCTCAAATGTCTGGTGGATCTTACCCAATCAGATCAAGCCGCACCAGATGAAGCTAACTTTTATCTTCCAAGTTGTTTTCTTGCTAGAATCTGACAGAAAAATATATTGGGAAAATAGTATGTCCCAGGCAAGGAAAAGATCAGGAAAATGCAAGTCAAAACCACAAGAGAACTATCACTTGGTATCTGCCAGGGAGGTATTTAGAAAATACCAAACACTTAATCACTTGGTATCTGTCAGCAAAATACTAAACATCAAATGCTGAGACAGAGTACTGGGATGCCAGGGATCAAACCGATGAGCTGCATGCAAAGCACGCAAGCATGTAGGAAATCTTTCCCACTGAAATCTCATCTAATTCAACAAGATGGAAGTCACTCTGAAGATAAACCTTTCAAATGTAAAGCAGGTAGCAAAACTTTCACACGAAAGTCATGCAGAATTCAGCAATATTAAAAACATGCAGTATAAAATTCTAGGGGTGTAAAGCATGTAGGAAATCTTTCCCACTAGAATCATATCTCATTCACCAATATGGATGTCACTCTGATGAAAAACCTTATCAATGTAAAGCACGTACTAAAATTTTCTCATGAAAGGCATGTAGAATTCAACAATATCAAATTCATATAGTAAGAAATCCGAGGGATCTAAAGTATTTAGGAAATTTTTCCCACTGAAATCATATCTAAGTCAACAATATCAAATTCAGAACAGGTGAGAAACCTTTCTCACGAAAGTCACATTTAACTCATTAACAATAAATGGGTACAGGTAGGAAAACCCATGAATTTTCTAATAGATCATAGTAAAATGCTCTCATAAAAATCCTATCTAATAAAATTATAAAGCAAAAAAAACCAGGGAGATATTGCAATCCCCCAGACTTCTAGGCAGGCTTCCAACCATGGACCAATCCTCCTGGTCTTCTTTCTACTGTCCTTGAGTGGTACCTTCTTTCCTTACAACTCCCATAAGTGAGATTGCCCGATGACCTCTTTCATCTTTGTGATTCTTTTCACTTACTAGAACTCCATCCAATCCCATGAAAGTTACAGAATGTTCTCTTCTGGATTTGGACGAATCTCACCCCAGAACAGCCCGCACTGTGCTCAGGGCTTACTCTTGGCTCTGCATTCAGGCAACTATAAAGATACTATGGAAAAAACCCGGGTTGACTATAGACACGGGAAGCATCATATCTGATTCTCAATCAATCCAATCCTAGAAATCCCCTTGTATGAGTAAGTAACCTTAAAATTCTCGTGGGTCTTACCCAATCAGATCAAGCCTCTCCAGAAGAAGTTAACATCTTAACTTCCGAGTTGTTCTCTAGCTAGAATAGGAAAGAAACATATATCGAAGAAATAGTATATTCCAGGCAAGTGAACGATCAGGGTAATGCAAGTCAAATCCTCAAGAAACTTATCAAGTAGTATCTGCCAGTCAGGGAATTAACAAAATAACAAACACTTACCACTTGGTATCTGTCAGCAAAATACCAGACATCAAATGCTGAGACAGAGTCCTGGGATGCCAGGGATTAAGCCGATGGGCTGCATGCAAAGCAAGCAGGCATGTAGGAAATCTTTTCCACTGAAATCACATCCACTTCAGCAATATAGAAGACCCTCAGGAGATAACCATTTCAAATGTGAAACAGTGAGCAAAACATTTTCACAAAGTCATGCAGAATTCAGCAATATCAAGTTCATACAGAATGAAATCTTAGGGGTGTAAAGCATGTCGGAAATCATTCCCAATAGAATCATACGGAGACCAACAATATGGAAGTCACTATGATCAAAAACCTCCTCAATGTAAAGCAGGCCGAAAAACTTTCTCATGACAGTCCTGCAGAATTCAACAATATCAAATTCATATAGTAAGAAATCCGAGGGGTGTAAGCATGTAGGAGATCGTTCCCACTGAAATCGTATCTAATTCAACAATATCAAAGTCGGACAGGAGAGAAACCTTTCTCACTAAAGTAACAACTAAGTCAACAACATTAAATTCATACAGTTAACAGTCCCCATTAATTTTCACGGAGGAGGTACGGAAATGTTCTCACAAAAACATATCTAATTCAATTAAAAAACTCAAAGACAAAGACATTGGGAATCCCACAGCCTTTGAGGCAGGATTCCAACCATGGATGAATCCTCCTGGTCTTCTTTCCACTGTCCTAGGTTCGTTCCTTCTTTCCTTACACCTCACATAGGTGAAACTGCCCGATGAGCCCTTTGTTCTTTCTGACTCTCTTCCCTTACCAGAAGTCCATCCAATCCCATGCAAGTTACAGCATTTGCTTTTCTGGATTTGGATCAATCCCAGGCCGGTACAGCACACACTATGCCTCAGGGATTACACTTGGCTCTGCACTCAGGCAACTGTACGGATGCTAGGGAGCATACCCGCTCAAACACAACCAACGAAAGCATCTTACCTGCTGCACAATCGCTATACCCCTAGAAATACACTTGTCTAAGTGAGTCACCTCAAAATTCAGGCGGGTCTTACCCAGAGAGATCAAGCCTCTGCAGAAGAAGCTAACTTCTTGACTTCTGAGTAGTTTTCTGGTTAGAATCTGACAGACACATATATGGAAAAGTTGTATATGCCAGCCAAGGAAGATTTAATTGACAATTTCCTACACCAGGAAAATGCAAATCATATCAACAATGAGTTTATCTGTAATCAATTCTATTAACAAATAACAGCAAATGGTGAAAGAGACTGACTCCTGGGAGATGACTCAGAATGATCTAGCAGGGCATACTTTGAGGACGGGCCAGTGTCAAACTCTGAAACCATAACGACTTGGCTCGCATATACAAGGTTTCTTCTGCCCACATATAATCATTGTGAATGAAGTTGTCTGTGGACACCCAGTCTCACTAAAATCATACCTAATACAACACTATCGTATTCATACAGGAGAGAAACCTTATGAAAGAACGTGGGAAGTCGTTCTGACTAAAATCATATCGAATTCAGCAATATCGAATTTGTATAGGTGAGAAACCCTATGAAATGTAAAAAACACAGTAGGACTTTCCCAAATCCTATCTCACTCAAAACGAAGAATTCATGCAGGAGAGAAATCTTTTGAAGGAAAAATTTCTTCTGCCTAAAAGTTCTCCTGAGTCACTGTAAATCTCATACAGGAAATAAACCTTATGAATGTAAAGAATAGAGGAAAACTTTCTACAAGAAATCAGACCTTCAGCGCTGGAGCCACACTACAGCGGGTGGGCCTTTGCCTTGCACGCAGCTGACCCGGGATCCATTCCCAGTATCCCATACGGTTCCCTGAGCACCACCAGGGAAAGACGGGAAAAACTGCCTCGGAAAGAAGGGGAGCACTAGGTCTCGCTCTGGGGGAGCAAGCCAATCTCTGCCCCCTACAAGTATGTCTGTTGCTGAAGAACTCTGACTCAGTGGCCAGACTCCTGCATTCTCCTATTATGAATGCAGGGATTGGAGTGAGGCCCTAGGCGGGCACATTACAAACCACTGGATATTCAAAGGCTATGTTTAAAAATTAAAAAAAAACAATAGTAGATGCTGAATAATGAGAATTTCATCTTAAACCACACCAATCCTGGCATCTTGTCCATGGCAAAAGCAGGAACCAATACAAAAGACTCGCAGTTCTTCCCCTGCACCATCAAACTCACGGGTTGGAATGCAAGCACAAAGATTTTGGCATGCAAAGGGACATGCATATCATGGAAGCCAGGGAGCATTTTGCATCCAGCAATGACAAGGCCACCCAAAATATGATTTCAGACTGTGCACAATATTAATGGCTTATGATTTCTCTTAAAACGACCAGAACAGGGGCTGGAGAGACAGCACAGCGGGTAGAGCATTTGCCTTACACGTGGCCGAACTGGGTTCAAGTCCCAGCATCCCATATGGTCAGGAGTAACTCCTGAGTGCAGAGCCAGGAGTCTCCCCTGTGCATCACCAGGTGTGCGCAATGAAGGATGGTACAAAAGTCCTTTAAGAGCACCCCAGGAATCTCTTATTCCAATCTAGCCTACACTACCAAATCCCAACTGTATCTTGGGAAACATTTCTCCGTCCACACTCTGGTTGACAGAAGCAGATCGAAAAAATCCTTTCTGCATTCAGACTCGCAGCACCTATTACCTTTAAACTGGGATACACGGAAACAACCTACTCGATTTATTAGGTCTATTTCCTCAGGATTTTTGGAACCATGCTCTTCTATGTGCACGCGCTCTGGCTCATGATCCAGAGATTATACTCTTACAAAGGTAAAACCTGTTCAGTGTGTGGATAATCTGTTCATCTGTTCCCCTACACAATAAGGATAACAAAAACTGTGCAAACTCCTCTAAATTTTTAGCTTTGGGGATATGAAATCCTAAGAAATAAGGCCAAGCTCAACCAATAACAGGTAAAACGCCTGGGAGTTATTCGGGTCCCCACGACTGGAACCTTAGAACCAGACTTTCCATGCTATATTGACGCTTCAATGCCTACAACCTAGAAGCACCTTCAAGCCTCACAGTGTGGACTGAACCATTGATCCTACAGTGCAATAAAGCCCTACGTGAAAGTCTGAGTGATGCCAAGGACATTCCTCTTCTTCTGTAGATCAGAACGGAGAACTGCCTTTCTGGCCCCAATGTGGGCTTAAACGTGAGCCCCAGCTTTAACTTTGCCACAGCTACACAAGCAAGCGCTTTAATGTTTGACTCCAAAAGTTAGGCATAGCATCTGGAGATGTAACCCAGTCATTAGGTCCCAGACAAAGACCAACGGGATATTCAAGCAAGAAGCCAGAGCCAAGTGCAGCAGGATGGCCAAGTGCTTTAAGAGCAGTAGCTGCCACAGCTTTTTTACATAGAGCTCAAGGGATACACTTTCCCTATCAGGATCACCAGGGAAGAAAACCCTGGTGTTCAAGGGGTGGCACAATTCTCCTGGTCAGTCCAAAGCATTCAAAAGATTTCCTGCAGAGCCCATCAAAATTCCATTGACGCTATCCACCAGAACTTGCTGCTGCCAGGGTTATCCTGAGCCAAAATCGCTGCTTCACTCAAATTCATTGTGATGTGAAGGAGGATCTTAGTGCAAAACACAGGTTAAATTTTCACGGAAGAGGTGGGAAAATGTTCTCACAAAAAATATCTAATTCAATTAAAAACCCAAAGAGAGAGACACTAGGAATCCCTCAGCCATTCAGGCAGGCTTCCTACCATGGAATAATCCTCCTGGTCTTCTTTGCACTATCCTTGGGTGGTACCTTGTTTCCTTACACCTCATATAGGTGAGACTGCCTGATGAGTCCTTTGTTCTTTCTGATTCTCTTAAATTTACCAGCAGCCCATGCAAGTTACAGCAATTTCTCTTCTGGATTTGGGATCAATCCCAGTCCGGTCCAGTGCACAATCTGCTCAGGGCTTACTCTTGGATCTGCACTCAGGCAATTATTCGGTTGCCAGGGATCAAACCGTGTCGACCACATACAAGGGAACCATCTTACCTGATACGGGGTTGCCCCAGCCCTAGACATATTTAAGTATAAGTCAGTAACCTCAAAATTCTAGTGGGCCTTGCCAATCAGATCAAGCCTCTCCAGAAGAGGATACATTCTTCACTTCCGAGTTGTTTACTTGCTAGAATCTAACAGATACATATATCCGGAGAATAGTATATTCCAGGCAAGTGAAAGATCAGGGTAATGCAAGTCAAATCCTCAAGAAACTTATCAAATAGTATCTGCCAGCCAGGGTATTAACAAAATAACAAACACTTATCACTTGTTCTCTGTCAGCAAATTACCAGACATCAAATGCTGAGACAGAGTCCTGTGATGCCAGGGATCAAACCGATGGGCTGCATGCAAAGCAAGCAATCATGTAGGAAATCTTTCCCACTGAAATCACATCTACTTCAGCAATATAGAAGACCCTCTGGAGATAAACATTTCAAATGTGAAACGGAGCAGAACATTTTCACGAAAGTCATGCAGAATTCATCAATATCAAATGCATACAGAATGAAATCTTAGGGGTGTAAAGCATGTTGGAAATCTTTCCCACTAGAATATCTAATTAAAAAATATGGAAGGCACCCTGACGAAAAACCTCATCATTGTAAAGTAGATTAAAAAAAAGTGCACTTGTTCAGATCCTGGGTGACCCCCTCACACCCCAACAGCAGGTTAAGTTCCACCTGGTGAAACTCCTGCTCTTCTTCACCTCCAACCTAATAGTCTATGCTGCTGAGCTGAACACGGAACCAGAGCCCGAGGCCCCCGCACTCGGGACCCCAACCACACTACAGACCCCTCCCGAGTTCCTCCAGCCCCACCGTCCAAAAGTTCAGATACTTCAGAAAAAGTAGCTCTGATGGGACCAATGCAGCATGTGCATATGCAGGTTCTAGACACTTCCTACAGTAAATATCTTTTCTCTGTGTTTATAATAATCCTAGCCTAGTCTCTTTCGGAACAGGTCTTAAAGACACCAGGTGTATATATATTTTCTATTAAATTATTTATCTATGTGTTTTTTTCTTTTTCTTTTTTTTTTCCCCCTTTATTTTATTTTATTTTTTTTAAAGTTGTAGATTTACAATTTTTTGTGCTTTGGTTTCAATTATACAATGATCAGATACCCATCCCTCCACCAGTGCCCATTTTCCACCACCATGGATAATATCCCTCCCACCCCCATCCCCCCATCCCCCCGTCTCTGTGGCAGGGCAATCCCCTGTGTTCTCTCTCTCCTTTTGGGTGTTGTGGTCTGCAAAAGAGGCATTGAGTGGCAAACATGTTCAGTCCATAGTCTACTTTCGACATGCATCTCCCCTCCTGGGAGGATCCTCCAAACATCCTTTATTTGGTGCTCCCTTCTCTATCTGAATAGCCCTTTCCTCTAGGATACCCCGCTGGCCTCTAAGTTATGGAGTAATCCTCCTGGTGCTGATCTCAGCAAACAGCTCCCATAAAAAAGCTGGGGTAGCCATCCTTATATCAGACCACATTGATTTCAGAGTGAGGAAGGTCATAAGAGACAGTGAAGGCCATTACTTATTGATCAGAGGATCTGTACAACAGGAAGAACTTACAATAATAAATGTATATGCACCTAATGAGAGACCAGCAAAATACTTAAAACAACTACTCATAGATTTGGAAAAAGACATCAATAGCAACACAATACTAGTGGGAGACTTCAACACTGCTTTGTCACCTCTTGATAGATCAACCAGACTCAAGCTTAGCAAGGACATACTTCATCTGAGGGAAACAATGGAAGAAAGGGACTTAGTAGATATATACAGGACACTTCATCCACAAAAAGCTGACTACACATTCTTCTCAAGCGTACATGGAACATTCTCCAAGATAGACCACATGCTGAGCCACAAAACATGCCTCCATAAAATTAAGAAGGTAGAGATTGTATCAACAATCTTCTCAGACCATAATGCGCTGAAATTAGAAGTAAATCACACACAAAAACAGAAAACTAAATCAAACACCTGGAAATTAAACAGTGCACTATTGAACAACGAGTGGATTAGACAGGAAATCAAAGAGGAAATCAAAAGATTCCTAGAAACGAATGAAAATGAGAACACGAGTTACCAAAACTTATGGGACACAGCAAAGGCTGTGTTAAGAGGAAAGTTTATAGCTCTACAAGCATTCCTCAGGAAGGAGGAGCGAGCACACATAAGTAACCTAACCTCACAGCTTAAGAGCTTGGAGAAGGACCAAAAAAAGGAGCACAACCCGAACAGGAGAAAGGAAATAATAAAACTCAGAGCAGAGATTAACGAGATGGAAACCCAAAAAACAATCCGAAAGATCAATGAAACCAAGAGCTGGTTCTTTGAGAAAATTAACAAGATCGATAAGCCTCTAGCAAAACTCACAAAGAAAGGGAGAGAGAAAACCCTAATAAACCGAATCAGAAATGAAAAGGGGGTCATTACAACAGAAACCACAGAAATTCAGAGGATCCTCAGGGAGTACTTTGAGAAGCTTTATGCCACGGAACATCAAAACCTCGAGGAAATGGATAAATTCCTAGACTCCTACAGACTCCCAAGGCTGAACCAAGAAGACCTGGAATACCTGAACAGACCTATCACCATCAAGGAAATTGAAATGGTAATAAAAAGTCTCCCCAAGCACAAAAGTCCTGGCCCGGATGGATTCACTAGTGAATTCTTCCAAATCTTTAAAGAGGACTTACTCCCAATGCTCTTTAAGCTTTTCCACGAAATTGAAATATCAAAAACACTTCCAAACAGTTTCTACGAAGCAAATATCACACTGATACCAAAAGCAGACAGAGATACCACAAAGAAAGAGAATTACAGGCCGATATCCCTGATGAACACAGATGCAAAGATCCTCAACAAACTACTAGCAAATAGAATCCAACTACTCATCAAAAAGATCATACACCATGACCAAGTAGGATTCATCCCAGGGATGCAAGGATGGTTCAACATTCGGAAATCAATCAACATAATCCACCATATCAACAAAAGAAAAGATAAAAAGCATATGATCATATCAATAGATGCAGAGAAAGCATTTGATAAGATCCAGCACCCCTTTATGATGAAAACCCTAGCCAAAATGGGTATAGAGGGGACCTTCCTCAACATAATTAAAGCCATCTACCACAAGCCTACAGCAAGCATCATCCTCAATGGGGAAAAACTGAGAGCCTTCCCTCTAAGATCAGGGACGAGACAGGGATGCCCACTCTCTCCACTGCTGTTCAATATAGTACTGGAAGTACTTGCAATAGCGATTAGGCAGGAAAAAGATATTAAGGGCATTCAGGTAGGAAAGGAAGAAATCAAGCTCTCACTATTCGCAGATGATATGATACTCTACTTAGAGAACCCAATAACTTCCACCAAAAAACTCTTAGAAACAATAGACTCGTATAGTAAAGTTGCAGGTTATAAAATCAATACCCAAAAGTCCATGGCTTTCCTATACGCAAACAGTGAGAGAGAAGAAAGCAACATGAAAAAATCAATCCCGTTCACAATTGTGCCCCAGAAAATCAAGTACCTAGGAATCAGCTTAACTAAGGAAGTAAAGGACCTGTACAAAGAAAACTACAAAACGCTACTTCAGGAAATAAAAGAGGACATGAGGAAATGGAAAGATATGTGTTTTTTTCTTTGCAGTGGTACAGGCCCAAAACTATACGCACCATTTGCCATTGCCATCCAGATGTGAAGATAAATAATTAAAAACCCATCAACATCACTGAAAAAGCTTCCTTGCTACCTCAGAAAGACTGGGTTCACGGAGTCTCCCTCATGGGGGCCAAGCCGCCATTGGCCCCTAAAACTGTGCCTGTTGATGATGAACTCTCACTTGGTGGCCAGACTCCTGCATTCTCCTGTCATGTATGCAGGGATAGGCGTGAGACCATAGGAGGGCACATCACAAAGCACTGGATAGACAAAGGCTACAATTAAATGTTTTTTTTAAAAGGTAAAAAATTAAGGAGATGCGGAGTAAGGAGAATTTCATCTAGGACCACAACAATCCTGGCATCCTGTCCATGGGAAAAGCAGGACCCAACACAAAAGACTCCCAGGTTTGCCCCTGCAACATCAAACTGACTGGTTGGATGGCAGGAACAAAGATTTTGGAATGCTTGAATAGGAAATGAATATTGTGGAACCCAGGAAGCATTTTGCATCCAGGAATGGCAAGACCACCCAAAATATGATTTCAGACTGTGGACAAGAATTGGCTTATGATTTTTCTTAGAACTACCAGAACATTGGGCAAGAGCACTAAATAGTGAGTAGGACATTTGTCTTTTACTTCTTGAATCCACCTTCAATCCACAGCATCTAATATGGTTCCTCAAGTTCTGCCAGGATTAAGTCCTGAGTTTAGACCCAGGAATAATGAATGAGCATCGCTAGGTGTGGTCCCAAAACAAAACAAAACAAAACAACTAAAACACAAGACCATTCCTTCTGTACCTCAGGAACCCTCCATCCCATACATACTCATGTCCTCTGATGCTAGTGCTTTCCCAATGAAATCACCTCTGGGGACAGTGCTGTTTGAGGAGGCGCGTGTGAACTTCACGTGGAAAGAATGGCAGTTCCTGGCTGATGAACAGAGGACCCCGTTCAGTGAGGTGACACTGGAAAACTACAGGACCTGGAATCATTGGGACATTCTGTCATCACACCTGAAGCAATCATCAAGTTGAAGAAAGAGTACAGCCATGAAAAAATAAAAATAAAACAAGGAGTAGAGCCATGGATGAGAGATAACTCAAAACAGAGTCTCTCAGGAGAGAAACACAAATAAAAACAATGTAGAAAAACTTTCTCAAGGAAGCCAGATCTAATTCAACATGAAAGATTTCACACAGGAGAGAAACCCTATGTACATATACAATGTAGGAAAACATTCACAGTGAAATCCTCTCTCATTCAACATGAGAACTCAAACAAGAGAGAAACCTAATTCATGTACTGAATGCTCAAGATCTTTCTCTTGTAAGTCATGTCTGATTAAACATAAGAATTCACATGTGATAAACCCTACCAATGCAGTGAATGCAGGAAGAAATCTTTCTCCATTAAGTCATTACTGATTGAACATAACAGGATCCACACGAGAGAAACCCTGTAAATGTAGGGAAACATTCTCATTGAAATCAAACCTCACTAACCATGAGAGGAGACCCTACGCATGTAGGAAAACTTTCCTTTTAAATCATACCTCGCATTGGGTTGGAGCGATAGCACAACAGATAAGGCATTCCCAGCATTCCATATGGTCTCCTGAGCACCGCCAGGGGTAATTCCTGAGTGCAGAGCCAGGAGTAACCCCTGTGCATCGCCAGGTGTGACTCAAGTAGCAAAAAAAAAAAAATCATACCTCACTGAATAGGAGTGAAATTCATGGAGAGAAAACCTGTGAATGGAAAGTAAACAGGAAAACGTTCTCATTATAATCGTATCTCATTAAACAATATAGAATTCATACACGTGAAAAACACTGTTTATTGCAAAGAATGTAAGAAAACCTTTTTGATAGAATTGTACCTCACTCAACATAATTCGTGCAAGAGAGAAACGATATGAATGTAAAGTGTGGATGAAAACTTTTTACAACAAATAAGTTCATCCGATACACAACATACCTTACAAAGGAGACAGACCCTTAGAGCATGAAATGTAGGCAAAGATTATCCATTGAAATGAAACCTCACTGAACTTGAGAAGATTCACAAAGGAGAGAAACCCTGTGAATGCAAGAAAACTTTCTACACGGTGGGAAAGCCAGCCCACACTGCCTTCTCTCTGGGTGGAACCCGTTGTTTCAGGATTGACCTGTACTGAGAAATTAACTTGCTGAAAATTCAAGTATGCAATTTTTTGTGACTGATAACTTGACTTGGAATGGGCTACCTCCCCTTACCTCCCTGTACTTCTGGAAGCTCTGCAGTCATACCCACGAATCACCCACCATACCGCGAAGGCTCTTCTATCACTCTTGCTTCAATGACTCAAAATCTTGAAAGAGAACAAACAGCTGCCAAAACTCCTTCTATCACCCATGCATGGCTGAGACCTCAGGGGCCAGCCCAGGGCCCGCCCAAACAGAGCCCCGGCTGCTGGTCACTCCCCAACTGCAAAATCGCAGTCATGCATCTGGTCAGTCTCCACTATCTCAGAACAGGACTCACCCAGAAATTAACCTGCTGAAAGTTCAGGTCTGCAGGTCTTTGTGACTAAAATCTACAGGCTTTCTCAGTGTTGGGACAGGCTACTTTGTAAATAAGTGTTTAAATAAACTTACAAACTTAAAGGAATGATGGAACTTTCAGATACATGGAATCCTGAATTCAGAGCACAGATATCAACCCTCAGAGTCAGAGTCTGTGAGTCTATGACAAAATGGTTAATTCTCAAGGATTGACAGAGTATTTAAGTAAGGTGTGTGCCTTGCATGCAGGCGACCCTGATTTGGTCCCCAGCAAAGCATATTTTCTCCCAAACCTGTCAGGAGTGATTCCTGTGTACAAAGCCAGAAGTAAGCCCTGAGCAGAGCAAGATATGGCCTAAAATACAAGAAAAGGAAAGACTGTGACACAACAAAACTACTCCTGAAAAAAAAAGTTTCTGGGCATTTATCTGACATGAAAAATACCCATCTAGAGACATTTATAACCCGATTTGATCATAGCAGATTCGTGATAGGTGAAACATAGGAATTCACCTAAATGCCCATCCACATATGACTGGCTAAAGAAGCAAGGGCATACTGACTCTAGAATACTATTCTGCCATTTTTAAAGATGAAATGTTATTCTGGACAAACTGAAATAGACCATGAGCTAAGTCTGGAAGTGAAAGACAATCATCACTATTTACTCATTTGGAGCATGCATTACTTAAGAAAGTACACCCCAAAGAACTAACAAAATGGGCTTGCTCTTTAAGTCCATGTACTCACTTAAACATGCATATCACTTGCCTCTATGTTCTTTATTTACCTTTTTCTACTCTGGAGTATCCAGTGCTCTCTCCCGAACACACATTTCTTCCTTTCTCTACCGTCACAGCTTTTCAAGTTTTCAAACTAATTTGCTTAAGGGCTTGGACAATAGTACAGTGAGGAGAGCATGTGCCTACACAGAGCCAACCCGCATTCTATCCCCAGCATCCCATGTGGTCCCCCAAGTACAGCTACGAGTAATTACTGAGGGTAGAGCTAGCAGCAACCCCTGAGCTTCTACCGGGTCTGACCCCACTCCCCCCGCCAAAAAAAAACCAATTATATTAACTCTCCTGCTTCACCAAAAAAATTAAAAGTGAAAGAAAATAACAAACTTGCTAGACCGAAGGAATACAATGGTGACTCTCAGAGAGATGGAGTTGGTAGAGCAAGGAACCAGCATGGTCTTTTTGGTGGTGGGATAGCAACCAAAGCTTGGTGGTGGATGTTGTGACAATTATACACATATAAAGGTCTGAAGTTAACAGCAGAACCTTCACAATACTTCAAAACAATTTTAAGGCAATTTTGAAAAAGTACATTTCTGTATGAGGTGAATTTTGTTGTGTCAATTTCTCGATAAAAATAAATGCCAAGGAACATATGTGGAAAAGTATCAACCAAAAAAATGGTTCAGGAAAAGACACATCTCAAAATAAACAGAACAGACTAACAGCTTCATTACTGTGTCTATGTCACGCTACTTAAACCGAATTAAGTCACACATCTCTATCGGTTTTATCTGCCAAATGGAAAGTCATCCAACACAGATGAAAATTCAAGAACTAATGTTTTCCTATTTCTTAAATATTTCTCATCGTTCTTGGGGGGGGTTAGGTTCTTGGATCTATATATGAACCAATTTACCACATGTAATCTGATTGGTATCAAATATATTCCCAAGGATAATAAACTGCGCTTAAAAATTAAGAACATGAGGCAATGGAGAGATGAAAAAGCAGGTCAGGCGTGTGAACTGCACATAGCTAACCTGCGTTCAATCTCCTTGGCATCCAATATGGTCTTCCAAGCACTACCAATAGTAATAACTGAGTGCAGAGCCAGGAGAAATCCAGAAGAATCGCCAGGTGTTACCTGACCACCCGCGCCCAAAAGAAGTAAGGGCATCAGACTTTAGAGAGTATATATCCCTCAAGGATTAATGTACACGGGAATAAAATCATTGACCTCCAAAAGATTTTACATATCAATAGTGAGATATAATTGGTTTTGATTTTTAAAAAATGCTTCTTATAATAGTTCAAATCTGGGGCCAGACAGACACTTCGGTGAACAGGGTGATTCTTTGCCAGGCAGCTGTCCTATGTTCTGTCCCCAGAACCTCATATAGTCCTGAGCCCTGCCAGGATTGACCCGTACGCACAGAGCTAAGAGTAAGTCATGAGTACATCCTGGTGGGACCCAACATACACACACAAACATACACACACACAAGAACACACCATTTCATGTGCAATTCTACCAAGCAACTCAATCGGCTGCAGTCTTAGTGATGCCTGTAATCTCTGGAATTGGGAGATCCCCAGTTCCGGGAGTGCCAGGATTTGATACCTGTGGGATATATCATTGCTCCTACTCCTACTCTTAGGACCATGCCATTTAGAATGCTCCTTGTGCCTGGCAGCCAATGTGGGTATCTGAACTTTGATCTCTGTCCCTATCCCTGTTCTTTTCTTCCCTTTCCTCCCTCCTACTTAAGGACCTGTGTTCCTGTTTGGGCTTCTTCTTCTTTGGCTCCCTGTCTCTGCTCCGGCCTCTGTTCAGGAGTGGTAGGCTGTCCTGACCTCAGGGGAGGTGTGGTACTGCTTCAGCCCCTCCCTGAATTCTGACTTCTGAACCTTTTTTGAGTTCTTGTTGTTGAACTTTTTACAGTCGGGGGAATTGTTTTCCTTTAGCATCTTGCTTCTGGGTGATGAAGAGGAGACTGGTGCATTGTGCTGTACCTCCCGCTTTTCTTCAATTACTTTTTTCCTTTTTGTCTGGAGATTAAAAAATGGACAAAAGCAACAAATAGGAAATGAAAAAATATACAACTCTCCCACAAAAGTTCCTATTTTCTAAATACACTAGATCAAATGCAGAACCAGGAGTAAGCCAAAGCACCATCAGGTGTGACTCCCACCCCCCAAAACTAACTTGAAGTTGGGGTGGTGATGCTTGGAGGACCATACAGTATGCAAGAGTTCAAACCCGGGTTGGCTGTGTATAAATCAAACACGCTACCCACTCGCTGTACTATTATCATCCAGTTTAATTATTTGAATTTTAATAGTATATTAATATTCATGGCAAGACTGCAAAAAAAGCAAAGTTTATAAGATGAAGAGTCAAAGTATCGTAATTGTCATCCTCTAATATAAAAATCATGAGCTTTGAAAATGTCTTAGAAGATTTTCTAGAAAGTGTGTATGCCCATCAGATATTCCTTAAATTTACTTTTCTCTAGGGAAGTCGGATGAAATAAAAAGAGTATTGGGGTGGAGCAATAACGAAGCAGGTAAGGCATTTGCCTTGCACACTCCCGGGTCGGGTTCGATACCCAGCATCCCATATGGTCCCCTGAGTACCACCATGTGTAATTCCTGAGTGCAGAGCAAGGAGTAACCCCTGTGTATCGCCAGGTAGGAGAAAAAAGAAAAATAATCAGTATCTATATTTGTATCTTGACATAAACTTAAGTTTACTAAGTCACTATTTCTTAAGAGTTTTGGTTATATGAACATTTTCTTTCTATTAGAAAATAAACTTACCTTTCTACCGTTAAATAAACAGCTTTATCCATCAAAAAAGTTAAGACCACCTGGAATCAGTTTTGGTCATAACATTTTACCTTTTTTGCGTTTTTTTGTGGGCTTGTCATCCTCAGAGTCCTCATCTGAAAATTTTGGAGGCTTGTGTGCCCCACAACCCTTCTCCTGAAGCAATCTGTCACATCATCCAATTCATCTGAGTCCTTAGGAGCCCTATAGGTAGACACATGATCCATTCGAATAGTCCGTCCTTTGATCTCAGACAGAAAGACAACGCATCAGCAAAGATAGCCCTTCTATGAAACGAAGTGACCCACACAAACTTCGTGCTAATTCTATATCTGGGGAAATCTCCAAAACTGTTTGCCCAACAGGTGTGTTTGAGCACATTTCCCAGCCAGCAATTTTCTCTGCTCTCAGGGCAACCACAGGACTGAGGGCTACTGCGCCCCTGAGGCAAGTGCACTAGCATCTTCGGTCAGTTTACCCCCGTGTGCCATACAAATATTTTTGTGCTCTATTGATGGCATGATATAAAAAAAAACTCTGGGAATTTTTGTAACTAGCTCACACTGATACTTTTGCTGTGAAACACAAACTCTGGGCAAACAACAGAATATTAAAAACTCACATCAAACAAAACCATTTCTTTTTTCAAGCATATACTTAAAAATTCTTTTTTGATGGTGGGGGATGTTGAACCACTACTGAATGTGCTCAGATCATATGGGCTGTCCAGGTCATAACCCTGGTCAGCCTGGTAAGGTCTGAGCCCTACCCACGGTAGGATCACTTCACTCTCTGATACATACTCAATTCTATATTCATTAGGCACTCAACATTCCCAAAGTCTAGCTTTTATTGTTCCAATACAAGGTCTGATTTTAGTTTTACTTTCAGTCTAATCTACCTTTTATCATCTATCACATTTCCCATTGAAAAACATTTTTGAGGACCTGGAGAGATAGCACAGAGGATAGGGCATTTTCCTTGCACACGGCGAATCACGGTTCAATTCCCAGCATCCCATATGGTTCCCCCAGCAAGGCAAGTAGTAATTCCTGAGTGCAGAAGCAGGAGTCATTGTGCATCCCCAGGTGTCACCCAAAACACAAATTAAATAAATAAACAAATAAATAAAGACATTTTTGAGGGTCCAGAGTGACAGCACAGAGGGTAAGGCATTTGCCTTGCACGTGGCCGACACAGGTTCGATCCACAGCATCCCATATGGTTCCCCCAGCAAGGCCAGGAGTATTCCCTGAGTGCAGAGCCAGGAGTAACCCTGAGCATCGCTGTGTATGACCCAAAGAGGGAAAACTTGTTTTGAAAACCATCCCTTCTTTGACTGACTTTGAATATAGGATCCATAAAATGAAAACCTATAACCCCCTTCCATGCTGTCCTCGTAACTACTTATTACTGGTGCAATCAGTGACAAATTCTCTAAGAGTCACTCTCCTGGGCTAGAGAAATACAGTGGTGAGGAGGGAAAGGTAAGAAACAAAGGCCTCCCTGGGTGGGTGGGTGAATAGCTAATACTGAGGAAGAAAGAAATGCTGACTGGGGCACAGGCCCATGTAATTGCTTCCTAGAACAATTTCCCCACACCCCTGAAACTCTTATAGTCTCATCCTGGTGGCCCCTGGGCCTCTCTGAATCAGGGGAAAAATGAAACCAAACAATTCCATCAGAAACATACCGCCAAATCCTGCTTCATACTTTTACTCACCTTGATGCCATTAAAATTGTCAACAACCAGAATTGTGCTCCGGTGGTCTTCATAGCAAAGGAAACAGAATCCCTTGGATTACCCTGTCTTCTTATTGTGTACCAGATTTATGTTAACAATCTCACCATATCTATTTAACAAAATAAGACACTATTTGAAGTAAAATGTTCAGAATGGACGACAAACAAAACTTAAATATTGACTATGAAGACAGAGCTAGAACCAGATGACAAATGAAGGTTAAGTATAAAAACGTATAGGGAGGGAGCTAAAGCACGACAGTGGGGAGAGCTCTTGCCTTGCATGCAGTCAACCGGGTTCAATCCCTAGCACCCCATATCATTCCTTGAGCCCCACCAGGAGTGATCCCTGAGCACCACTGGTGTAGCACCCCTAAATAAGACAAAAAAGTTAATAAGAAATGTCCCAAAATCAAAATACAACAACAAAAAGAAAACCAGTAATGGACCCAACAAAACTTTCCTCAAACCCCCCCCAATTTTTTTTGTTTTTGAAATTTTTTTTCAATTATCTTGCCACATCCAGCTATGCAAAATGATCACTCCTAGAGGTATTCAGCGGACCATAAGTGGCAAGTGGTAAAGTGGTATGCAACTAAGGTTAGCCAAGTTCAAGGCTTTACCTGAATACACTTGCTGGCCCTCAGAACCAAAACTTGTAGGCAAAGGAGTTAGTTTCCAACAACACAAATATATCTTAAAATATATTATCAGCAGTTCAAGAGATAGTATAGCAGATGCTCACCTTACATGGACCAACCCAACTTTGACCCCAAGCACCCAATATCATTCCCCGAAGCCCAGCAGTGATCTCTATATGTATGGGCAGTAGTAACCCCATAGCACAGCAGGTATGGCTCCCAAACCAAAATATATGTGTATGGATATATGATTATATATACATATATAAGTGTGTATACATATATGTACGTATGCATGCATGTATCTGTGTATACGTACATACATACATATATACATATATATATATACATATATATTGTTGACCAGAGTCATACTACAGCAGGAAGAGAGCTTGCATTATATGTCGTTGGCCCAGGTTCAATCCCCTGCACCACATATGGTCCCCAAGCCCCACCAGAAGGAAGCCCTGAGCTCAGAACCAGCAGTAAGCCTGAGCAATAATGAATGTGGCTCAAAAATACAAAGAAAAATTTAAAGTCATTCACTCTTTATACACCATAAAAGGTAGAATGTAAAGGCCCTCCCTTTGATCGTCGATTTGCTCGAGCGGGCCCAGTAACGTCTCCATTGGAGACTTTGTTGTTACTGTGTTTGGCATATCGAATACTCTCGGTAGCTCAAAAAATGTTTTCAAAGGGGCCTTCCAAACAGAGCCCAGTGATCATTCCCTGGATACTGGGTCAGACAACTCACTTGAAGGCCCCAAGGATGTGGTGATGCACTGGCACTACAGCTTGGGGAACCTCCAGTGCCACCTGGAAGTGCGCTGGGGCCACCAAGGCCACACGGGTTGATGCTGTGAGCAGGACTTTAGTGCTGGGGGACACGACACCTACTTTAATAATCTGCAACCCTGGGGCTGGAGCGATAGCACAGCGAATACGGCGTTTGCCTTGCATGTGGCCGATCCTGGTTCAATTCCCAGCATGCCATATGGTCCCCTGAGCAACGCCAATGGTAATTCCAGAGTGCAGAGCCAGGAGTAACAATTTTTTAATTTTTGAAAGGCTTGGTTTCAATTATGTTGCAACATCCAACTATGCGAAAGGATCATTCCTAGAGGTATTCAGGGGACCATAAATGGCAAGTGGTAAAGTGGTATGCAACTAATTTTAGCCAAGTTCAAGGCCTTACCCAAATACTCTTGCGGGCCTTCAGAACCAAACTTTGTAGACAAAGGAGTTAGTTTCCAACACGACAAATATATCTTAAAATATATTGTCAGCAGTTAAAGAGAGAGTATAGCAGATGCTTGCCTTACATGTAGCCATCCAACCTTAATCCACAGCACCCAATATGATTCCTCCAAACCCAGAGTGATCTCTGAATGTAGAGCCAGGAGTAACTCCAGACCACAGCAGGTGTGGCCCCAAAACCAAAATAAATGTTTTGATTATGATTGTATATGCATATATGTGTGTATACATATGTGTGTACGCATACAAATATATGTGTGTGTTTATATACATATGTATAAAGTTAACCAGAGTCATACTAGAGCAGGTAGAGAGTCTGTCTTCTGTGCAGCTTCCCCAGGTTCAATTCCCTGCACCACAGATGATCCCCAAGCCCCACTAGAAAGAAGCCCTGAGCTCAGAACCAGGAGTAAGCCTGAGCATCACTGTGGCCGAAAATTAGAAAAAAATATTGAAGTCATCTGCTCTTTATCCACCATAGCTACCTTCAAAATCAAATGCTTGCAAGGGGTCCTTACAAACAGAGCCCGGGGACCATTTCGGGATACTGGGTCACACAACTCAGTGGAAGGGCCCAAGGATGTGGTGCTGCACTGACATTGCAGACTGTGCAACATCCTGTGCCACCTGGCAGTGCTCTGGAGCCACCAAGGCTACAACTGTTGATGCTATGAGAAGGGCTTTCAGTGCTGCGGGACATCAGACCTAGTTTAATAATCTACGCTCCTAACCCGCTATCTCCTTGCCCCCCAAAATCAGTTTGAATATGCAAATACTAACCCTACCTCACACACACTAAGGATTATAAAGAAAACTTTTAGGCATTTCACAAAAATAAATCCTTGTTCAAACATGCCCTACCGCTATAAATGCGTTTATTAGTATGACTTATGAGATTGTTCAAAGCAGCCAGGAATGTGTCCCATGCAAAGCAAGGAGAGGAAGGGGAAAGTTAAGAGGGGCAGGGGGAAGGAGAAGAGAGGAGTGTTGGGGTAGCAGAGGGGAAAGGAAAGAGGGGGAAGTGGTGGAAGAGATAAGGGGAAAGGGGGGAAGGGGAAAGGAAAGAGAAAGGTAAGGAAAAAGAAAAGAGGGAGGGCAGGAGGGCATGGGGAAGAGGAAAGGGGGAGAGGTGGGAGAGGTGGATGAAGGCAAAAAAAGAGGAAGGGGAGGGATAAGGGGAAAGGGAAGAAGTGGGGGGAAGAGAGGCATGAGAAAGGCAAGGGGGAGAGAGAAAATTGGGGAAATGGAGGGGAAAAGGAGGAGGGGAGAGAAGGAGAAGAGGAGAGGGAAAGAGGATGATGGGGGGAAGGGAAGAAGGAACAAGGGAGAGGATTATAAGAGAATGAGAAGGGTAAGAGGAAGACAGGGACTGGAGCGATAGAACACTGGGTAAGGCGTTTGCCTTTCACGTGGCCAACCCGGGTTCGATTCCCAGCATCCTATATGGCCCCAGGAGTAATTCCAGAGTGCATAAGCCAGGAGTAACCCCTGTGTAATGCCGGATGTGACCCAAAAAGTAAAAAAATTAAAAATAAAACTGTACAACATTAAAAATTAGAGGAGGACAGAGGATGGGGAGAGCAAGGGGAGTGGGAAGGAGAGGGCAAGGGGAAGGGGAGAAGAGAGCAAGGAGAGGCGTTAGAGGAGGACAGGGGAAAGGGAAGTAGACATGAAGGGGAGGGGGGGAACACGGTAGAGGGGATTGAGAAAGGAAATGGGGAGGATGAAGAGAAAGAGGGAATGGGTGGGGGTGGGAAACAGGAGGGAAAAAATGAAAACCTGGAAAAAGAACAGAAATAAGGGTGCCGGAGAAATAGTACCGTGAGTACGGCACTTGCCGTGACCGTCGCCAATGTCGGGTTCCCATCTCTGGCAAACCATATATTGTCCAGACACCACCAGTCGTGATGCCGGTGCACTGAGCCAGGAGAAACCCAGGAGCACCGCCTGGTGTGGCCTTCCAAATAAGAAGCAGAAATACATGCCGGCAGGGCTGAAGTGCTCGTGTAGCGGACAGGGCATTCGTCTTGCACGAGGCTGACCCAGGTTCGATCCCTGGCACCATCCCTGGACCATCCCATAGGTTCTGTGAGCACCGCCAGAAGGAGCTGCTGAATGCAGAGCCCGGAGTGACGCCTGACCATCGCTGGGTGTCACCTAAACGGGGTGGGTGGGGGCGAGAGCCAGGGAGAGGAGAGGAATAACGGGAGAAGAGAGGCGGAAGGCTGAAACCCTCCCTCGAAAGCCAGGGGGGGGGAACCCGAGGCGCACCGCGGCAGAAGTCACCCAAGAAGATCCAGGCGCTGTCCTTGTACTCGGAGAGCCAGGACACCTTCTCCGCCACCCCCAGCTGGACCCCTCGCTCGTTGAGCTCGTTGATTAACTTCACTTTCGTCAACGGGCTGCGGAAGTTGCCGCAGAGTAAAGAAACGGCCCGGCGACCGAGAGCACCGAACTAGGCCTCCCCTGGAAGAGTTTCGGCGCCTTCCAGGCTTCGCGACCCCAGCGCCCTCGGACGCTTCGCCCCCGCCCCTTCCCTCAGCTCCTCCCGCCCCGCATCCCAATCCTCCAGCCCTGAACTCCCACACTCCACGGAGGACAGCCGGAGCCTTACTTCATCTTCCACCGGTTCCCGCTTCAAGATGCGGATGTAACGACCTCTGGAAAAAGCCGTTTAACGGTCGCCCGGCTTCAGCGCGCAATCCCACTGGACTAGAGCTCCCCCGGAGGAGATCATTCAAACCGGAAGAGATTAGGCACGTCGGGACGTAACAAGGGGGACGCATGCGCACTACAACCGGCACGTGTCTCCTCCCGACATTTTTCCCCCTCCATTTCCCGCTCCCATTCCCTCTTTCTCTTCACCCTCCCCATTTACTTTCTCAGTCCCCTCTCCCCTCTTCTCCCTCTCCACTTCATGTCCACTTCCCTTTCCCTTTCGTTTTCTTTTTTTTAAATGTTGTAGATTTTCATTTATTTTTAGCTTTTATTTATTTTTTTTTTTTACTTTTTGGGTCACACCAAGCATTGCACAGCGGTTACTCCTGGCTTATGCACTCAGGAATTACTCCTGGGGCCATATAGGCAGATACCATTTCTATTGTTTTGGGGACATTTGTGGTCCTCTTCCTTTTTTTTCTTTTATCTGAATTTTCAATTCTTTTCAGTTGATCTGAGAGTTTAATTTATTCCAGTCCCACATGATTTTAATTACTACAGATTTGAGGTTAGAATGCGATGCTTCCCATGTTCTTCCACTAGGGTTGCTTTGACTACTTTGGGGGAGTTTTCCAAATGAATTTCATGGATGTTTAACTCTTACATGTTTTGGGATTGCATTAAATTGTATAGTGCTTTGGGGAGTATTGCCATTTTGACAGTATTCGTCGTCCTGATTTATAAGCAATGAATGTGTTTTGTAAACCTGGTATCCTTCATTTAAATAATGTTTTGTAGTTTTCCTTGTATTGGGCATTCACCTCTTTTTGTTAAGCTAGTAGGTACTTGGATTATTTTTTTCAATATCTCCCTCTTTTATTTCATTATTTAGTTATATAAAAGTCGTGGGTTTTTTGACTGCCACTTTACAAGCACACCCTCAGAATTTCCTCTCAAGTACTTGTCTGTGTTTATATACCTGACTATTAGTGGTTGAATCTCTAAGGCTGTCATCTTTCCTTGGTGTGGCAGGGATCTGGTCTATTTCCCCATTTTGAGTTTTGCTCGTTGAGAGTGCGTCTTTCAATTCACTTTTGTGCCATCCCCACTGCCACCCACACTGCCTGTGAGGTCTGATGGAACCAGCTGTTGTTACCCTTTCCTCCCTGTCAAAGCTATCTTTGTCTACAACTGTACCTCATGGTTTATCACTAATAAAAATTTTTAAAAGCTATCTTCACCAGATTGGTTGTTTCTGACTAGATGTTTACAATTAAGGGCCATACTCTTTTAATTGCTCTGGGTTTTGTCCAGTTCAGAGTCAGGAGCTGGACATGCTTGCATATTCTCTTTCCTTAGAACTCTTAGTGTGTATTCAGAATTTGTTCTGATGGTTCCTTAACAGATATCCTTAAACTTTGTTCTGGGTCTCTGAGGAATGTCACGGAGTTTTAATGACCACAGAGAACATCTGTAGAATGCTTTGGGTAGTATCTTAGTACATAAAGGGGAGAATTGAGCTGCACAGTTAATAGGGATTCTCTATCCTGGTGTCCTCTGAAGGGAAAGTGTTTCCCTTAAGCCCCTTACCCTATTTTGCTCGCCCTCCACTCCATCTTCTCTGGTGAGAGGATGTCAGTTTTCGGTCCATGTTAAATTTGTTAAGGTTTGATAAAGTAAAGACCAGAACAGTAGTCTGGAGATTCCTAAGAGATTGTTTTCCAGAAAGTGGTAAAAATATACTGAGGAAAAATAGGACTTCTGCTGTATACCACGCTCTGGTGGTGTGCCTATGGTGTGTACTAATCTCTGGCACTGGGAAGAACTGCAGCATATTTCACGAGATATCTTAGGAAATCATGAAGATAAGTATTAAAACAAGGCTTCTTTGAAGCAAAATTTCAGTGGATAGATTGTGTGCCTTGCATATAGCCGACCTGGGTTGAACCCCAGGTGAACTTTCAGGCTGTATGGTTACCTGGTTCATGGAGCTGGTAAGCAAAGTAGACTATTGACGGGTGGTTAAAAGACACAGACTAATATCTGGTCGTCAGTATACAACTTTATTCATGGTAAGCAGTGATTATATAGGGGCAGAAGGAAATCAGTACATGCAGGATGAGAGCATGTGGTAAGAGGGACACAAAAAGGGGAAGTTGATGGTTTCACGATCTACATGCAGTTACAGGAAATGCGTGCTGTATGGGCTCTCTAAGCTCTCCTAGCAAAAACAGAGGTGTCTTATCGATTCAATACAGTGACAGTACCCCATGTTTCAAGCCCAGACACTGCAAAACCGTCAATATGTACTCATCTGGGCAATATCAGGTCCTATGACATGAGTCATTATCTGGACCAGCGTATTGAGACCATTGCCTCAGAACGCAGAGCATTCTCACAGGCTACCAATCCAGATGTCTTGGTAGCTGAGCCAAAAAGAACCTCAAAATCTCCTACTTTTGGATTTTATTTTTCATCGAAGTAGGCTAAAATGGGCTTATAAACAGGAGTCCTCTGAGTAGACTATTCATCACTACAGGAGGCAGAATCCTAAAAATAACATGACAGATCAAACTATTACACCACTCCAGCCCTGTCCGTAGTATGAGTTATGTTTTGCCACAAGGCTTTTGGATTGGGGCCTTGGAAAGCATCAGTTACCTGTTTATCCAGGCCCTTGTATCATACTCTTGGCTGTTTTTTTCCCCCTGGACAATTCTTAAGTGTTTTTTTATGGAGGGTCTGGGTGTCGAAGTTCCCTTTAAGATCTTGCAAATGCTATTTGATGTTCTTGCAGATTGGGAGCAAGGCGCTACTGGGGTTCTGTTTGGGAGTTCCCCGAGCTGGCCCCACATCTTTCATGTGACCCTGATGTCTCAGGCATGCTTGGGTGTCCGAAGGATGTTTGGTGGCTGGTTTTACTCTCTTGAGATCTATTTATGAGACTGTTTCAAGGGTTCATAAAGTAGAGTACTGTAATTCGATGAGCATACATGTGGCAGAGGTGGATCATAGGCCTGATTACCAGGATTTCTGGAAATACAGTAAGGAGAGTGCAGGTAGCCCATACTGACACTGAGAAAGCCTTGGGATTCCAATCACAAAGACACATATACCTGAATATTCAGCAGGTTAATTTGCAGGAGAGGCTTGGTACCAAGGCAATGAGGTCCTGCCAATGGCATGGTGACGGTTTTGCAGGATTTGGGCTGTCCCTAGGCTGACCCCCATCCCTCTGAGATTTATATTGTGTACAGTCATTGGATTTTTCCTTTGTGAATCCTTTTCATGTTCAGTGAAATTTTATTTCACATTGAATCTTTATGTACATTCCATATTCAGAGGCTTTATCTCCTTTGTCAGATTTCTTCATGTTCAGTGAAGTTTAATTTCACAGAAACTCTACTCCTATATTCTTTCATTTTTTCTTTCTGGGTCACACCCGGCAATGCATAGGGGTTACTCCTGACTCTGTACTTAGGAATCGACCCTAGCGGTGCTCAGGGGACCATATTGAGATACTGGGAATAGAACCCGGGTCGGCTGCATGCAAGGCAAACGCCCTACCTGCTGTAGTATCACTGCAGACTGGAAGTTCTGATTTCCAGTAAAAAGTTTTCATCCATTCTTTACATTTATAAGGTTTATTTCTTGTATATTTCCTCCACTGCTTCCACTACCCAGCCACTGCCACATTCGAGGATGCTTTCCGGACTCGCGTGGCCGCTTTGTCATTGTAAGACACTAAATACCCATCTTCCAGAATTGCTGTACCATATTTGATAGGGTTAAAATATGATAACACCTACAAGGGTGATTAGAGGTCTCCCCAAAAGTCTCTATCCCTCTCGGAAAGCCTGGCAAGCTACCAAGAGTATTCCGCCCACTCGGCAGAGCCCCAAAAGCTATCCATTGTGTATTCGATATGCCAAAACCAATAACTACAATGGGTCTCATTCCCCTGACCTTGAAGGCGTCACCAATATTGCAGCATTGAGAAGGATGAGAAAGGAGAGGCCGATAAAATCTGAAGGCCGAACTAGGCTGCCACAAAGAAGGAAGACAAAAATGACTGTCTGTACTTTCAATGCACGTACGCTATCATCAGATGCATCCATCGAGGACCTGATGGTACAAGCGCGAAATATCAAGTACGACATCAGTGGTCTGACTGAGACAAGAAGGCACCAATCTCATCACTCCGTTTTTGACACCGGAGGAGAATTGTAACTCGGAACATGCAATAAAAGAGATGTCGGAGGCGTCGGTATCCTTGTCAACACAAACTTGGCCATGAGCATTGATTCATTCGAATGCCTAACAACCCGAATCGGACTTTTACATTTGAATATATGTGGCTCACTGCCGGTAGTTTCTATCTTCGTTGTCTACACACCAACATCCAATTATGATGAAGGAGAAATTGAGAAGTTCTACATGGAGCTGGAGAAGTTCTATAAAGAAGACCACACCTTCTACAAGATCATTGTGGATGATTTTAATGCCAAGTTAGGACCGAGAAGATCAGCCAAAGAACTTCACATCGGGACCCATGGCCTAGAATGGAACAAATGGGGTGAGAGACTGTCTGAGTTCATCATGTCGACCAAGACCATACATGGTAACTCAAGATTCCAAAAGGCCGAATCTAAACGTTGGACATGAGAGTCTCCCAGTGGACAATTCCACAACGAAATAGACCACATCATATTCAATCGACGGTTTTGCCTGACAGATGTCGCTGTTGTCCCAAAATTCCAAATGGGATCAGACCATCATCTCCTTCATGCAAAATACTACTTCTCAGAGTGGGGAGAAAGGGTTGCAAAGTTTAAAAAGAGAACTCCCAGAACGACCACCAACTGGAGCTCTTTGGCACTATTGTGGCAACATGGGAAGATGCCATTATTGACAACATTGACGAGGAATACGATCGACTGATTCAGCACCTCCATGATTGTGGGAGGAACGCCAAGAGAGAGAGAGCCACAAAAAAATGCCTGTCTTTGAAAACTCTTGAGCTTATTCGCCAACGTGGTTTGGCGCATGCCTCAGGCAACCGCAAGTGAACGTCTGAGCTCGCAAAGCAGTGCAGAGATGCGATCAAGGAAGACATCAAAGAGAGAAGAGCAGAAGTGCTGGTAGATGCGGCAGAAGCCAGAAAAAGTATTCGTAACGCCCACCTCTCCTTTGCCAACTACAAGACCAAGATGACTGCCGTCCGAAGTCCTGATGGATCTGTCACATCTTCCAGAAGAGCAATGGAGAAGATTATCCATGAGTTCTACTCAGATCTCTTCTATAGCCATGTCCACCTGCCAACATACCAAATCCCACAGGATGGATATGTCGTTCCCAATTCCTTCCTAAATCTGACACGCCATTTCGTCAGTAAAGATATGAACAGCACCCGGCCCAGACAAGGTCAGACGTGAACACCAGAAGAACCTGCCGTCAGTACTCATCAATATGCTGGCTCAGCTCTTCACACGCTACCTGTCTGAATGAAGGTTCCGTACCAATGGAAAACCAGCAGGACTGTACTACTGAACAAGAAAGGAGACATCCATGGCATTGGCAAATATCGCCCGACCTGCCTAATGTCTGTCATCTACAAGTTGTTCACTCGAGTCATCCTGAATACGATTAGCAGAACACTAGATGAAGGACAACCATGCGAGCAAGCCGGGTTCCATAAAGGATTCAGCACCATCGACCATATCCACATGATAACCAAGCTCATTGAGGTTTCTCGGGAGTTCAAGATGCCACTCTGTCTAACGTTCATTGATTTAAAGAAGACCTTTGATTCTGTTGAGACGGAAGCGGTCATTGAAGCCCCAGCCAATCTGGGCATTCAAACTAAATACATCAAGATCCTCCGTGAACTGTATTACGGATTCACTATCAGGATCTCACTATTCTGCAAAGAAGTAATCATTGATATCAAGAGAGGGTTTCGGCAGGGTGATACCATTTCACCGAAACTCTTCAGTGCCACCCTCGAGAACATCATACGACGACTAGAATGGGAAGGAATGGGAGTGAAGATAGATGGTCGGCAAGTACACCATCTCCACTTTGCTGATAACATTGTTTTAATAACACCAAACATTAGCCAAGCAGTACAAATGCTGGCCGACTTCGACTGTGAGTGTGGAAAGGTGGACGTACAACTGAATCTTATGAAGACAATGTTTATGAGAAACAGCCTCATTCCTGATGCCCCATTCGCTCTCAATGGAACGACCATCTCCTAATGCAACAGCTATGTGTACCTAGGTCGAGAAGTCAACATGACAAATGACCTGGCACCCGAGCTGCGCAGGAGAAAGAGAGCGGCTTGGAACACCTTCAAGAGCATCGAAGAAATAGCTAAGAGGACAAAGAACCTCTGACTCCAGGCACATCTCTTTGATTCCATTGTTCTTCCTGCATTAACATACGCCTCAGAGACCTGGGCCCTACGCAAACAGGATGAGAATGCTATTCGGGTCTCCCAAAGAGGAATTGAAAGAGCTATGCTTGGAATATCACGTTTCACTCAAATGAGAGAAAGAACACGGAGTTCCGACCTCCATCAACGAACAAGAATCAGAGACGCTGTCTCATTTGCCAAGGTGTCAAAAATCAGATGGGCTGGTCACGTAATGAGATTTAGAGACGACCGCTGGACTAGAGCTGTTACCGACTGGATTCCACGGGATGTCAAAAGACCGCATGGCCGCACACCTACGAGATGGTCAGACTTCTTCATCAAGATCATGAACAATCGGTTTGAGGCTCTTCATGTTCCTAGAGTGAATAGACGCCATTGGGCTACACTAGCACGTGACAGGGACAAATGGAGACGTTACTGGCGCCCGCTCGAGCAAATCGATGATTTTTTTTAAATGTCTTATTTTTATTTATTCTTTTTCTCAATTTCTTCTTTTCTTAATGTAAATAATTTCTTTATTATTATTGTTATTATTATTATTATTATTATTATTAGTGAAACACCATGAGGTACAGTTGTAGATTTACAATTTTTGTGCTTGGGTTTAGATTATACAATGATCAAATACCCATCCCTCCACCAGTGCCCATTTTCCACCACCGTGGATAATATCCCTCCCACCCCCATCCCACCCATCCCACCCTGCCTCTCTGGCAGGGCGTTCCCTTGTGTTCTCTCTCTCCTTTTGGGTGTTGTGGTCTGCAAAAGAGGCTTTGAGTGGCAAACGTGTTCAGTCCATAGTCTACTTTCAACATGTATCTTCCTCCTGGGAGGATCCTCCAAACATCCTTTATTTGGTGCTCCCTTCTCTATCTGAGCTGCCCTTTCCCCTAGAATGCCTGGCTGGCCTCTAAGCTATGGAGTAATCCTCCTGGTGCTGATTTCAGCTATTCTTGGGTATTAATCTCATATTTTGTTACTTTATATTCCCCAGATAAATGCAATCTTTCTATGTCTATCCCTCTCTTTCTGACTCATTTCGCTTAGCATGATACTTTCCATGTTGTACCACTTGTACATAAATTTCATGACTTCATCTTTTCTAAGAGCTACATAGTACTCCATTGTGTAGATGTACCAAAGTTTCTTTAACCAGTCATCTGTTCTTGGGCATTCAGCTTTCTTCCAGTTTCTGGCTATTGTAAAGAGTGCTGCAATGAACAAACAAGTGCAGATGTCACTTCGACTATACATTTTTGCCTCTCTGGGATATATTCCCAGGAGTGGTATTGCTGGGTAAAATGTGAGCTCAATTTCTAATTTTTTGAGCATCATTCATACTGTTTTCCAGAAGGGCTGAACCAGTCGCCATTCCCACCAGCAGTGAAGAAGTGTCCCTTTCTTGCCACATCCGCGCCAGCATCGGATGCTTTTGTTCTTTTGAATGTGGGCCAGTCTCTGAGGTGTGAGATGGTATCTCACTGTGGTTTTGATCTGCATCTCCCTGATGATTAATGATGTAGAGCATTTTCTCATGTGCTTTTTTGCCATTTGGATTTCTTCTTTGAGAAAGTTTCTGTTCATTTCATTGCCCCATTTTTGGATGGGGTTGGATGTTTTCTTCTTGTGGACTTCAACCAGTATTTTGTATATCCTTGATATCAACCCCTTGTCAGATGTGTATTCGGCGAATATCCTTTCCCATTCTGTAGACTGTCTTTGTATTTTGGTCACTGTTTCTTTGGAGGTGCAGAAACATCTTAGTTTAAGATAGTCCCATTTATCTATCTCTGTTTTCACTTGCTCGGCCAGTGGCGTGGCATCTTTGAAAGTACCATTAGCCTCAATGTCATGGAGGGTTTTGCCAACTTTGTCTTCAATGTACCTTATGGTTTCTGGTCTGATGTTGAGGTCTTTAATCCATTTTGATCTTACTTTTGTACATGGTGTTAGGCAGAGTTCTGAGCTCACTTTTTTGCAAGTACTCGGCCAGTTCTGCCAGCACAATTTGTTAAAGAGGCTTTCCTTACTCCATTTCACATTACTTGCACCTTTATCAAAGATTAGATGATCATATGATTGAGGGGAGATGTCAGTGTATTCAACCCTATTCCATTGGTCTGCAGTTCTGCCTTTGTTCCAGTACCATGCTGTTTTGATTATTACTGCTTTGTAGTATAGTTTGAAGTTAGGGAGGTTGATTCCTCCCATTTTCTTTTTCCCAAGAATTGCTTTAGCTATTCGTGGGGGCTTATTGTTCCATATAAATTTCAGGAGTGTTTGCTCCATTTCTTTGAAGAATGTCATGGATATCCTTATAGGGATTGCATTGAATTTATACAATGCTTTCGGTAGTATTGCCATTTTCACAATGTTAAGTCTCCCAACCCATGAGCAGGGGATATTTTTCCATTTCCTCATGTCCTCTTTTATTTCCTGAAGTAGCGTTTTGTAGTTTTCTTTGTACAGGTCCTTTACTACCTTAGTTAAGCTGATTCCTAGGTATTTGATTTTCTGGGGCACAATTGTGAACGGGATTGTTTTTTTCATGTCGCTTTCTTCTCTGTCACTGTTTGCGTATAGGAAAGCTATGGACTTTTGGGTATTGATTTTATAGCCTGCAAATTTAGTATACAAGTCTATTGTTTCTAGGAGTTTTTTGGTGGAGGTTATTGGGTTCTCTAAGTATAGTATCATATCATCTGCGAATAGTGAGAGCTTGATTTCTTCCTTTCCTACCTGAATGCCCTTAATATCTTTTTCTTGCCTAATCGCTATTGCAAGTACTTCCAGTACTATATTGAACAGCAGTGGAGAGAGTGGGCATCCCTGTCTCGTCCCTGATCTTAGAGGGAAGGCTCTCAGTTTTTCCCCATTGAGGACGATGCTTGCTGTAGGCTTGTGGTAGATGGCTTTAATTATGTTGAGGAAAGTCCCCTCTATACCCATTTTGGCTAGGGTTTTCATCATAAAGGGGTGCTGGATTTTGTCAAATGCTTTCTCTGCATCTATTGATATAATCATATGCTTTTTATCTTTTCTTTTGTTGATATGATGGATTATGTTGATTGATTTCCAAATGTTGATCCATCCTTGCATCCCTGGGATGAATCCTACTTGGTCATGGTGTATGATCTTTTTGATGAGTAGTTGGATTCTATTTGCTAGTAGTTTGTTGAGGATCTTTGCATCTGTGTTCATCAGGGATATCGGTCTGTGATTCTCTTTCTTTGTGGTATCTCTGTCTGCTTTTGGTATCAGTGTGATATTTGCTTTGTAGAAACTGTTCGGAAGTGTTTTTAATATTTCAATTTCATGGAAAAGCTTAAAGAGGATTGGGAGTAAGTCTTCTTTAAAGATTTGGAAGAATTCACTAGTGAATCCATCCAGGCCAGGACTTTTGTGCTTGGGGAGACTTTTTATTACCATTTCAATTTCCTTGATGGTGATAGGTCTGTTCAGGTATTCCAGGTCTTCTTGGTTCAGCCTTGGGAGTCTGTAGGAGTCTAGGAATTTATACATTTCCTCGAGGTTTTGATGTTCCGTGGAATAGAGCTTCTCAAAGTATTCCCTGAGGATCCTCTGAATTTCTGTGGTTTCTGTTGTAATGACCCCCTTTTCATTTCTGATTCGGTTTATTAGGGTTTTCTCTCTCCCTTTCTTTGTGAGTTTTGCTAGAGGCTTATCGATCTTGTTAATTTTCTCAAAGAACCAGCTCTTGGTTTCCTTGATCTTTCGGATTGTTTTTTGGGTTTCCATCTCGTTAATCTCTGCTCTGAGTTTTATTATTTCCTCTCTCCTGTTCGGGTTGTGCTCCTTTTGTTGGTCCTTCTCCAAGCTCTTAAGCTGTGAGGTTAGGTTACTTTTGTGTGCTAGCTCCTCCTTCCTGAGGAATGCTTGTAGAGCTATAAACTTTCCTCTTAACACAGATTTTGCTGTGTCCCATAAGTTTTGGTAGCTCATGTTCTCATTTTCATTCGTTTCTAGGAATCTTTTGATTTCCTTTTTGATTTCCTGTCTAAGCCACTCGTTGTTCAATAGCGCACTGTTTAATTTCCAGGTGTTTGATTTAGTTTTCTGTTTTTGTGTGTGATTTACTTCTAATTTCAGCGCATTGTGGTCTGAGAAGATTGTTGATACAATCTCTATCTTCTTAATTTTATGTAGGCATGTTTTGTGGCTCAGCATGTGGTCTATCTTGGAGAATGTTCCATGTACGCTTGAGAAGAATGTGTATTCAACTTTTTGTGGATGAAGTGTCCTGTATATATCTACTAAGTCCCTTTCTTCCATTGTTTCCCTCAGATGAAGTATGTCCTTGCTAAGCTTGAGTCTGTTTGATCTATCAAGAGGTGAGAAAGCGGTGTTGAAGTTTCACACTAGTATTGTGTTGCTATTGATGTCTTTTTCCAAATCTATGAGTAGTTGTTTTAAGTACTTTGCTGGTCTCTCATTAGGTGCATATACATTTATTATTGTAAGTTCTTCCTGTTGTACAGATCCTTTGATCAATAAGAAATGGCCTTCACTGTCTCTTATGACCTTCTTCACTCTGAAATCGATGTGGTCTGATATTAGGATGGCTACCCCAGCTTTTTTATGGGAGCTGTTTTCCTATAGGATTGTTTTCCAGCCTTTGACTCTGAGTCTGTGTTTGCTTTGACTATTGAGATGTGTTTCTTGTAGGCAGCAGAATGTTGGGTTCAATTTTCTAGTCCATCCTGCCACTCTATGTCTTTTAATTGGTGCGTTTAGACCATTGACCTTGAGAGAGATTATTATTATGGGATTTTGTCCCATTGTTCTGTTGAAATTTGGTGTATTTGAGGGGCCTGTCTTGCCTTAAAATAGCCCATTTAGTTGTTCTTGTAACCATGGTTTTGAGTCTGTGAAGTTCCTGAGCTGTTGTTTGTCTGTGAAACTGTGTGTTGTTCCTTCTATTATGAATGAGAGTCTCGCTGGGTAAAGTATTTTTGGAGAGGCATTTATTTCACTGAGTTTTTTCACTATGTCCCACCACTGTTTGCGGGCCATGAGGGTTTCATCAGAAAAATCAGCTGTGAATTTTAAGGATGCTCCTTTGTAAGAGATTTCTTTCTTCGATCTTGCTGCTTTCAGAATTTTGTCTCTGTCTAAGGTTTTGGTCATTTTGATCAGAATGTGTCTTGGGGTATTTTTATTCGGATTTCTTCTAGCTGGTACCCTTCGGGCCTCCTGAATGTGGTCACAAGTTTTCTTCAGCTCTGGAAACGTTGTAGCAATGATGTCTTTGACGGTTTCTTCTTCATCAAGGTTTTCTTCCTGTCCCTCTGGGACTCCAATAATTCTTATGTTAGCCCTCTTGGCTTCGTCACGATCTTCTCTTGCCATCTGTTCCCGAATAGTGAGTCTCTTTTCCATTTTCTGCTCTTTCCTGGAGAGTCTCTGAACTTCATCTTCGAGCTCACTGATTCTGTTCTCAGCGGCTGTTACTCTGCTGCTGAGGCCCTCCACGGAGGTTTTCAATTCGCCTAACAGGTTTTTCAGGTCTGACATTTCCAATTGCATTTTCCTCATTTCTGCCTTGAAGTCCTCTTGTCTTTTATTGGCATTGCTTTCCATTGTTTCTTTTAGTTCCCCAGGCATCCTAAGTAGCTCCCTTCTGAATTCCTTTTCAGAGAGTTTGTCTAACACTACAGTACTGTTGATGTCTTCTGGGCTAGCCTCTTCAATAAGAAAGCTTGGTGGGCTTTTGCGTTGCTTTACCATTGTGACAAGTGTGGTTTAGTCCTTCACATTCACTGTTACTATTCTGCTTGATATGCAGTGTGAGTTGAGATAGGCTTATGAGTTATTGGCTACTGAGTTTCTAGTGGCTGAGCTAAAATAGAGAAGATTCCATCTAAGAAGGTAGCTTATGGTTACTAGGGCATATGTATTGGGAGAATATTTCGCGGCTGCGTTAGCGGCCGCGGCTCCAGAAAGGGTCCCTGCGCTGGTCCCGCGCAGATCAGGGGAAAAAACCGGCTGTCCTATGAGATCGAGCTAGCTGCGCATGCCCAGAGAAGAGTCCCAGGCCTTGGGGGCAGGCTGTACCTGAATGGAAGGGGAGAGAGTTCGCAGAGACCTTCAGCTTTGTTGCTAGGAGGTGGGGCTTGGTTCCCGTCCCGCACAGATCAGGGGGAAAAAACGGCTGTCCTCTGAGATCGAGCTAGCTGCGCGTGCCCAGAGAAGAATCCCAGGCCTTGTAGGCAGGCTCTATCTTCAGCTTTGTTGCTGGGAGGTGGGGCTTGGTTCCCGTCCCGCGCAGATCAGGGCAAATCGACAAATAACGGGAAGTCAAGTGATCAAGTGTTCAAGTGATTTCCTGTATGAGATTTACAGTGACTCAGGAGAACTTTTTTGCAAAATAACTTTTTCCTTCAAAAGATTTCTCTCCTGCATGAATTCTTTGTGTTGAGTGAGGTAGGATTTGATTGAGAAAGTCCTCCAACATTCTTTACAATTCATAGGTTTTCTCACCTGTATGAATTTGGTATTACTGAATTCTATGTCATTTTAGTGAGAAAGATTTCCTGCATTTCTTCATAGGGCTTGTAACCTTGTTGTAATATTGTTGAATTAGAAACGATTTCAGTGAAACCTTGGGTCAATATACAACTTCATTCAGAATGATTAGATGAGGGCAGAAGGAGCATTATTTGTGCGGGACAGTTGATAGGGTTGCAGAGATTGACATTGGCCTTCCTCAAAGTATGCCCTCCTAGAGCATTCTGAGTCATCTCCTAGGAATCGATCTCTTTCAGCATTTGCTGTTTGTTATTTTGTTAATAAAGTTTATTACAGATAAGCTCATTGTTGTTTTGATTTGCATTTTCCTGATAAAGGAAATTGTAAATTGAATCTTCCTTGCCTGGAATATACAACTTTTCCATACATGTGCCTGTCAGATTCTAGAAAGAAAACAACTCTAAAGACAGGGAGTAAGTTTCATCTGTAAAGGCTTGATCTGTTTGGTAAGACCCAACAGATAATTGAGGTAGTCACTTATACGTATGGAAGTAAGTAATCTAAATGTAAATACTGTTAAGGTTGGGGCCATATTACAGCAGTTTAAGATGTTTGCTTGCCCTGCATTCTGCCCACCAGATTAGATCCATGTCTCTTTAATATTCTTGGTAACAGATACCTTGCTGAAAAAGACCAAGCTCCTTGTGGTTTTGACTTCCATTTTTCTGATAGGTTCCTTACCTGGGATATACTATTTTCCCAATATATGTGTCTGTAAGATTAGGTTCCTTACCTGGGATATACTATTTTCCCAATATATGTGTCTGTAACATTCTAGCCATTTAACAATTCATAAGCAAGGAGTTTGCTTCATCTGGAGAGGCTTGATCTGATTCAGTAAGACCCACCAGGTTTTTGAGGTTAGACACTTAAACTTAATATTTCTAGTGCTGGAACAATTATCAGCAGGTAAGATGCTTACCTTGTACGTGGTCAACCGGATTTGATTTCTTACTGTACGAATGTGGTATTTTTGAATTCTACATGACTGTCGTTAGAAAGTTTTACTACCTGCCCTACATTTATAAGGTTTTTCATCAGAGTGATTTCCATATTGTTGAATTAGATATGATTCTAGTGGGAAAGATTTCCGACATGCTTTACACCACTAGGATTTCATACTGTATGATTTTGATATTGCTGTATTATGCATGAAAGTTTTGCTACCTGCTTTATTTTGGAAAGTTTTATCTTCAGAGTGACTTCAATATTGATGAATTCGATATGATTTCAGTGGGTTAGATTTCCTACATGCCTTATACCCCTCGATTTTGATAGCACAGCGGGTAGGGCATTTACCTTGCACGCAGCCAACATGGCGAACTCGAGTTCGATTCCTCTGCACATCTCGAGAGCCCGGCAAGCTACCAAGAGTATCTCGCCCACACAGCAAAGCCTGGCAAGCAACCTATGACATAGTTGATATGCCAAACACAGTAAAAAATCTCACAATGTTACTGGGCCTGCTCGAGCAAATCGTTGAACAGCGGGAGGACAGTGACAGTGACAGTGATGAATTTGATATTGCTGTATTCTACATGACTTTCATGAGAAAGTTTTACTACGTTCTTTACATTGATAAGGTTTTTTAGTCACAGTGACTTCCATATTGTTGAATTAGATATTCTAGGGGGAAAGATTTTCTGCGTTCTTTACGCCCCTAGGATTTCATACTACAAATTTGATATTGCTGAATTCTGCATGACTTTCGTGCAAAGGTTTTGATACCTGCTTTACATTTGAAATATTTATCTTCAGAGTGACTTTGATATTGTTGAATTAGATGTGATTTCAGTGGGAAAGGTTTCTTACATGCTTCCTTGCCTTGCATGCAGGCCATCAGTTTGATCCTTGACATCCCAGTACTCAGTCTCAGGATTTGATGTTTGGTATTTTTCTGAGAGATAAGAAGTGATAAGTTTTTGGTATTTTGTTAATACCTTTGCTGTAAGATACCAAGTGATAAGCCTCTTGAGGTTTTGACTTGCATTTTCCTGATCTTTCACTTGCCTGGTAAAGGTAAAGGCCCTCCCGTTGATCGTCGATTTGCTTGAGCGGGCCCAGTAACGTCTCCATTGGAGACTTTGTTGTTACTGTGTCTGGCATATCGAATACTCTCGGTAGCTTGCCAGGCTCTCCAAGAGGGGCAGAGGAATCGAACTTGGGTCGGGCATGTTGGCCTCTTGTAAGGCGAACGCCCTACCCACTGTGCTATCGCTCCAGCCCTGGAGCGATATACACTTATATATAATAAACACTTATATATAATATACACTTATATATAATATATAATATATTATATATTATATATAATATATTATATATAATATATAATAGCGATATACACTTATATATAATATACAAAAGGTAAAGGTAAAGGTAAAGGCCCTCCCGTTGATCGTCGATTTGCTCGAGCGGGCCCAGTAACGTCTCCATTGGAGACTTTGTTGTTACTGTGTCTGGCATATCGAATACTCTCGGTAGCTTGCCGGGCTCTCCGAGAGGGGCGGAGGAATCGAACTCGGGTCGGCCATGTTGGCCGCTTGTAAGGCGAACGCCCTACCCGCTGTGCTATCGCTCCAGCCCTTATATAATATAATATAATATAATATAATATTATATAATATAATATACAAATATACACTTATATATAATATACAAATATACACTTATATATAATATACAAATATACACTTGCCCGGTATATACTATTTTCCCAATATATGTGTCTGTCAGATTCTAGCAAGAAAACAACTCGGAAGTCAAAAATTTAGCTTCTTCTGGAGTGGCTTGATCGGATAGGTAATACTAGAATTTTGAAGTTACTCACTTATGAAAGAGTATTTCTAGGGCTGGAGCGATTGTGCATCAGGTAAGATGTATGTGGTCGACTGGGTTTGATCTCTGGCATTTGTATAGTTGCCTGAGTTCAGAGCCAAGAGTAAGCCCTGAGGACAGTGTGGACTGGACCAGGGTCAGATTGATCCAAATGCAGAAGAGAATGTGCTGTAACTTGCACGGGATTGGATGGAGTTCTGGTAAGAGAAGAGAATCAGAAAGAAGAAAGGGTTCCTCGGGCAGTCTCACCCCTGTGAGGTGTGAGGAAACAAGGTACCACCTAAGATCAGTGGAAAGAAGACCAGGAGGATGGATCCATGGTTGGAAGCCAGCCTCAAGGTCTGGGGGATTCCATCATTTCCCTCTTTTTTTAAAATTGAATTAGATATAATTTTTGTGAGAGCATTTTCCTACCTCCTCCTTGAAAATTCATGGGGTTACTTACCTGTACCACTTTAATGTTGTTGACTTGGATATGGCTTTTGTGACAAAGGTTTCTCACCTGACTGACTTCTATATTGTTGAATTAGATATGATTCTCTGAAAAATATTTCCTACATGCTTTACACCTCTTGGATTTCTTACTGTATGAATTTGATATTGCTGAATTCTGCATGACTTTCGTGCGAAAGTTTTGCTACCTGCTTTACATTTGGAAGGTTTATCTTCAGAGTGACTTCGATCTTGTTGAATTAGATGCAATTTCAGTGGGAAAGATTTCCTACATGCTTACTTGCCTTGCATGCAGCACATCAGGTTGATCCCTGGCATCCCAGTATTCTATCTCAGCATTTGATGTTTGGTATTTTGCTGACAGATACCCAGTGATAATTGTTTGGTATTTTTTTAATTCCTTCCTGGCAGATACCAAGTGATAAGACTCTTGTGGTTTTGACTTGCATTTTCCTTATCTTTTTCTTGCCTGGCACATAATGCAAGATATATTTCTCTGTCAGATACTAGCAAGAAAACAACTTGGAAGATAAGAAGTTAGCTTCATCTGGTGAGGCTTGATCTGATTTGGTAAGATCCACCAGATTTTTGAGGTTAGTCACTTATACTTAAAAATTTACATAGCTGCAACAATAGTACAGAAGATTAGATGCTTTCCATCCTTGGGGCCAACTGAGTTTGATCCCCCGCAGAGCAGATCATTTCTTGAGTGCAGAGCAGTGGGGTCAGAATAGGTACCTTTTTGACAATGATGATTGGAAGGGATTGCTCTGGATGGAGTTGTGTTTTGAAATTGGGTCATGGAGCAAACATGATGGCCTCTCCGTATCAGTATTGGAAGACCTAAAGCCAAAAAGAAGAGAGAAAGACAAGATGAAATATGCCTGTCTACAGGCACGCTTGGTGGCCCAGAATGTGTGGAGCTGGTAGGAGGGAAACTCAGGACATTGGTGGTGGGAAGTGTATTTGGTGAAATGATGGATGTTGGAACATTGTATGTCTGAAACCTGATCACGAAAGGTTTATAACTATCTCACATATTCAGTTCAATTACAATGAATACAATCGAGCAAATCAATGAACAATGGGAGGACAGTGATAGTGACAGTTGCCCTGGGGATTAAATCCTGCATCATGTTACATAGTTCTGAAAAAAAGTTTTAACAACTTACTCATATAAACCTCTTGTCCCCTGCTCCAGGCTGTCTTCAGCCTGGACCTCCTTGGAGCGGGCGGTTGAGTTTCCCTCCCCACCCAAAACAGAGGCCTGCATACTCCTCTATCCAGATCCCCCGGTTTCCAGTAGCTTGGTGGCCACACCCACAATTCACCCTCAGCACCATGTAATCTCATATACAGCCAGCCAAGAAACAGAGAGTATAAAATAAATCTCCCCCAATAGAGCAACGCAGTTTTTTCCTGGACAGTGTGGCCAATCAGTCAACAAAAAGCTTGAATTCGCTAGATTGGGGGCAACTGTAAGAGTGATTAAATGCCGCCCCAGAAGCCTCCGTCCTTCTCGGAGAGCCAGCATGCTAGCGAGAGTATTCCTCACGCACGGCAGACTGTCAAGATCCCCGTGGCATATCCAATATGCCAAAAGCAGTAACAATAACGAACCTCATTCCCCGTACCCTGAAAGTGCCTCCAATACGCCACTGGGCTATTCTAGCACATGACAGGGATTAATGGAGTCATTACTGGTGCCCGCTCAAGCAAATCGATGATCATCAAGATGACAAGTGACAAGTGACTGGTGTAAAATATGCAATTCAAAGAATTTCAGCTGTGTGTTGGTATCACTGTCTTTATAATAAAATAAGATCTTGAGGTTATAAAGAAACAGGGAACAACAAATGGCGACAGTCATTGAAATTGAAGGTTTTGTTTGCAAGAAAAGTGTAGGCAGTATTCTCATAAATCCTTCTATCACAATGGTTTAAATAACAGACATTCCTGCATGCTGAGAAAGTGCCACGGTGTATGAATTCTTATTTTTCTATTCCTGAAAGGGGGCTTTTGATTGTGGGGAGAAAAGCACCCCCAGTATCTTCCGCAGTGAGGCAAGTACTGGTTCTTACTAGGGCACAACAAATTGAGGCTGAGCAGGGTGCATGTAGAGCAGACATCCTCAGGCCTGGTCTTAGGAGCCCCCCCCCCCACCATGCCATGTTTCAGGGTTTACCAACCAGATGATCTTGGCTTTGACATAGCAGACCCACGATGTATTAAATATGGAGCATTTCATCTCGGAGTTCTGTGGCTCTATTTGCACTTCTCTGGTAGTTCTAACTGTGTCCATTTCTCCACTTTTGGAAATGAGGGTCAATTTGTACGTTCTGCAAAAACGCTCTTTTTATAATCCTGAACTGTCATCCATTTACCATCACCCTGATAGAGAGCATTAGTGCAATTATCATCATCTTTGTAGTGTAGGCCTCATTCCTCCCATAGTTTTTCAAAGTGGAATCAGCTTAACTGCTGGACCAACCTCTTTTTCCCAGGTTATCTCCAAAGACATAATGAGCAAGCTATCTTAGGCCCCTTGATCCCCACCTGACAGTGTGGTGTCTTAAAATATAGTTTCTTTGGTTTGGGGTGGGGGTTGGTTTGGGGGTCACACTCAGCTCAGCTGTGCTCAGTGCTTAATCTTGGCTCTATGGTTATGGTGTTCAGAGTGCCGAGAAGACCATATGCAGTGCCAGGATTGAATGTGGGGTTGGCTATGTACAAGAAACACAACTATTTTTTCATTATATGGTCATGGTCCTCCTGTTGTTCATCGATTTGCTCGATCGGGCCCAGTAACGTCTCCATCATGAGACTTGTTGTTACGGTGTTTGGCATATTGAATACGTCACAGGTAGCCTGCCAGGCTCTGCCGTGCGGGCGAGATACTCTGGGTAGCTTGCCGGGCTCTCTGAGAGGGGCGGAGGAATCGAACTCGGGTCGGCCATGTTGGCCGCTTGTAAGGCAAACGCCTTATCGCTGTGCTATCGCTCCAGCCCTTTCATTATATACATATATATAATTTTCTTAAACGTAGTTCACAATGGTTCTTTACAAAAATAGTTCATTACAGATAATATTCAAATACCAATTGCACCGCTGAGCACCTTCCACTTCAATAAAGTGGGAAGTGTGTAAGGGTTGTTGTCTTTTATTCTGGAGCCACTTAAGCCGGAATATAAGAGAATACAATCAAGTATATTAGAAAACAAACAACTGTGTGATACTTTTGATAAGTAAGTGAGATAGAGTATATGAGGTTGCATGGCCGAAAATGTGGCAGCACACTCCAGGAAGGCAACTTAACCCCTATTTTATCTCTCTGGCCCCTGAGCATAGTGCCTTTTTTGTCCAACGGACATTGACTGAAGCATGCGAGAAACTCATTTTAGCACTACCTGTTTTCTTGGTCTCTCCTTGTATTTACCTTTAAAGGAAGACGTGATACAGAGCATTTCCTGTAAGGCAAGGTAGCCTTTTGTGTTAGTAAGTCCTGAGAACAACCAGGTATGGCCTGTAAACAAACAATAACAAAACCCAACCCCCCACAATATTGCATTACTTTTCTCTCTATAATGAGCATGAGTCAAAATGTTGTGTTTTCCGTTTAGAGTGGAGAACAGAATTTTGGGAATGATTGAAGACATGTAGGTTCTTTAAAGAAACCATTCAGTCTCAACTAATGCTTTGCTCTCATGCTCGTGAAAAACAGATAATACCATCCCATCCCATTCCCCTAATCTCAAACCAAAACCAGGTTAGGGTTAGAATTGGCTTTTGAAGAGATGTTAGTAATGACTCTGATTATGGTTCTATTTATTTATTTATTTAATGAATTTTGCTTTTTCAATCACAGCCGGGATGCACAGGGGTTACTCATGGCTGTGCCTTCAGGATTACTCCTGGTGGTGCTCAAGGGATCATATGGGATGCTAGGGATCAAACTTGGGTTGGCCCCATGCAACGTAAACGCCTTACTTGTGGTACTATAGCTCCAGCCTCCTGATGATGCTTTTCTATGAGAAAGGTGTTAACTATTAACAGCAAAAAAAAAATCCTTCACGATTATTAGTTAGATTCTCAAGTTTCTTTGGATTGTTATTTAATTTTAGAGAATGCGTGCACTCCTTAGCTCATTGCTATAACTATTGCTTCCATATTTCATGCCTTTATCTTAATCCGTTTCTTGTCTCTCTCTTTCAAGAACCCCTGTGATTACAATGGGACTTCCTGTATAATCCATGAAATCGCCCCAGTTTTAAGATTATTTAACTTAATCATATCATCATCTGTCATTTTGTGTAAGGCAAGTGTGTGTGTGCCTTGCACTGATCATAGACTCATTGTAATCCTGCTTAGTGCTAGGTATTATGTTGCCTGAGGCAGAATTTGAACCAGGTGACTGGAATTCTGGTCGCGTTTTACTCCTCAGATGTTGGGGAATTCTCTTTTGTAGAAAAATAGGATAAAGTTGGCTCTGTTCCAAAGCTTTTTTTCCTACAAGCATTCAAACAGTCATGGGTTCAGGTGTTTAAGGCCCCACTGTTTTGCCGAAAACAAAGAATTAATTCCCATCTTAGGCTCCCAAACATGCCTTCAGGCACATAGCCTCTTTTAGGCCAAAGGGCTAACCTTAGTGTGCGTAGTGGGAGTGTGTAGTGGGAGAAAAGCCTATGCACTTTTCAAAGCCTTACACCTGCACTGTGATGATTACTGTGCTTACAAAGAACTTTCTAGGTTCAAGACACACCATCTGAGCTAGGTGCTATTGTTATCACAGATTACATGTGAAGAAACTGATCGTTGAAGAAATGAAAGGAGTTATCTAAGGTCAACCAAATAGAAAGGAATGGCAAAGGTTGGTATAGAATTAAATTATTGGGGCTGGGGTGATACTGATGTGTGTAGGGTGCTTGCCTTGCAAGGGGCTAACTCAGGTTAACCCATGGCACTTTTGATGGTCCCCAGAGCACCACCAGGGATGAACCATGAGTGCAGAGCCGGTAGAAAGTGCTGAACACTACCGGGTATGGCCCAACCTCACCCTTCCTGAAAATAATCTAGCTGTCACTCTTTCTCCAATGAATTATTTGCTATCAACATAGCAGAAGCTTGGTGATGATAAGGTGAATGTCAGTATGCTAAATATATGCATGTCCAGGATCTGGAGAGATAATTGAGAGGGAAGCAGACTTACTTACTTCTTGGGTTTTATCCCTGGCATCCATCTCCAAGACTCCTGCAAGTGATCCCTGAGCACAGAGACATAAGTTAGTCCTGTGTACCGTCAGGTGTGATCTCAATCCAAAACCAGAATAAAACAAATGTAAACATATCCTAATCCCTGGAACCTGTCATTATGTTGGCAAAAGGAACTTTGCAGATGTGATTAAGATTCTTGTGATGGGAAGAGTTGCCTGGACTTTCCAGGTGGGCTCAATGTTGTTATTACAGAGATAATTATAAGAGAAACAGGAGATTAGAGTGAGTTGTTTGGTTGTTTGAAGGGATGTGTCAGTGGAAGCAAGGGGTTGAAGAGATGCAAGGAAGGAATTATCAGCCAAGCACTGCACAGTGTTTCTGGAAGCCAGTAAAGGCAAGATGACAATTTCTCCCCTGAAGCCTTTAGGAGGAACTAGACCAACAGACACTGAAACTGTAAACCTAAAGAGACCGATCTGACAAGGCTCTAAAGGGACATGGCTACACAACCTTGATAAATTTGGTTAGAGAAAAATAACTTTTACATTCTTGGCTTGAAGCAGCTCTTTTCCAGATTTTTAAAATATATTACAATCATTTTGTAGAGAACGAATATGCAGAAACTCACTCAGACCATCCTTTGTTTTTCTTCATTTTATCTTTGAACCAGCCAGAGGATTTTAAGAGCTGCTACAAATTATTATGATTTGGAGAGAATAGAACAAAACACATTTTACACTGTTATTCAGGAAGGTAGATGACCTCAATCCCCCCACTGTTGTTTGTCCAGAAAACTGTAAGGAATAGAAACAAACGGTGAAGCCTTTTTCTATTAGTATAAAGATTACTTGAAACAAAAGGACAAGATGTAGATTTAAGCATTGCTCCAACCATTCTCAGGACTTCAGTAAATCCTTTTCCCGTCTTGCTAAAGCTGCTAAGTAGTGTTGCTCTTTGCATTGGGCATTGGTCTTTCCACATTTTGACTCTATCCCAGCGAAACTGATTTCAGAATTCTGAGCTTGGAACCTGTACAATAATAAATTTGTGCTGTTCTAAGTCAATAAATTTATGATAACTTGTTTTAGTAGCAATAGGAAAACAATAATGTGCTAAGGGGTTAATTAGAGGAAAACATAAAAAATGTTTCCTCATAATGCTGCTTGTTAGGGTTTACTTCCCTAGAGATATTCGCTTGAAATACTTTGAGAGTTCCTACTAAACCAGGAAAGAAGATATTGCCAACCTTAGATGCCAAAATTGTTTGGCATCAAAATGAGTAGAAAGCCCAGTAGAGGGCAAGAACTTTCCAGAGCAGGAGCGGGGAGAAGATATCCTAAAAGTTTGCTCCTCTGTAGTCATATATACAGGAAAGGGCTCTAAAATCAAAGCTTTCTCGGCAATGCTGGTTGCTTTGGTTAGGTTGCAGTTTAGCTGCACTTCTTACTGGCTAGAGTTTCATGCTGAGAAGAATGATATTTTCACTTGATGCTTAAGGCTGAGGATCTTGCTGTTACTTATTGGTACAGTACACTGAGTCCTCTCCACGTCTGCAGAGGTAAACATCAGGTTAATTTGCACAGCTTGGGACAAAGATTGGTTGAGGAAAGAAAATATATATTCAGGGCTGGAAAAAGAGTCCTTGTCTGACCTGCATTTGAACCCCTGGCACCGTATATAGTCTCCCACAACCCTCCAGGAGTAATCCCTGAGTGCACTCAGGATTAACCTCTAAACACAGCCTGGTGTGTTCCACAACTTGTTCATCTTTACGGAAAATCTTTCTGAAAGGGTATTCTCCCGTGATGGAAATTTGGAAGGCTAAAGTACCTGAGAGAAGAATGGTATAGATTTATGGGACTCTCTTAACACAGGAGTCTAGGTGGATACTGAAAGGGACCCTAAAGGGAATGGATAGGAGTGGAGCTTAGCCAGAATTGAGGTTTCATGTTGAGGGCAGTGGGAGACAAGGCTGAAGTATAGGGCCTACTGCAGATACGAGTGCCAGAGGAACTAGGAGTCATACAATAATGACTTGGAATAGGACTGTAACCAGATGCAATTCATTTTACAGATAATGCAATGGCATAATTAATAGAAACTGATAATTGGTTAAATATTTTTGAGTGACGAATATGTAATGCATGTTTGTGAGTCTGGCCTATCAGGAGAAGGGTCAAAATACTGATGGCAAGAGGGAAAGCTGTCTGGGGGTGTGGTATGGTGGTGAGAAGTGGAGAGATGACTTCGCTGAACAAGTAATTTGGCCTTTCCTTAAATGTCGGGATTGGATTCAGCTTCCTTATTGCACACAGAAGAGAACTTTGTATAGAATAGGTACTAAATCCATATTATTGGGGGAGATCAATGATGGTTACAGGGTATGACATATACAAATTATCATTTCAGACTTTTAAGATAAGGCTATCTTCTGAATTGCCATGCTTTTTCTACTTGGACTTTCTGAAATCTAGGTGTTTTCTTATCTATATTTTCCTATCCATTGCAGACATCCATTGAAATGGCCCAGGCAAATCCAGGTGCCTTTCAGGTTTCCTGCCTTCAGAATGTATTTCTGCTAAACCCACCAACAGGTTCATAGCAGTTTTCTTTTGTTCTCTTCAACCTAATTTATGCTTAACTTTTTCTTCGTTTTTCCTCTGAACGTTATGACCATGGCCCTGGTTGTAAACCCAACTCTCATTTCTTAGTCACTCAAAGATACCAGTAAGATAGTGCTGGATGCTAGTTAACAATTTTTCAGTGGTGACTTTAACCCTACAACTAAGCAACCTAAGATTCCTAGGAGCAGATAAAACCCATACGCAATCTGTCACTGTTTAGTTTGCATGGCCAAGATAATTTTATAAAGTTAATGAATAGCTGGGATGGGGTGGGTGAGAGGCAAAGATAGAATGAATTAAGAGAAACTGTAGTTCGTGGGCAGCCTCTGTTTTGCTCCTTGGAAGGGCACTGAACCTCTTCAGGGTATGGTTTTCCTTATGACCCTCATTATCAAAGTGCCTTTGATAATATATTTACTTACTTGCTTGCTTGATTGATTGCTTTTTGGGCACACCCGGTGATGCTCAGGGGTTACTACTGGCTCTACACTCAGGAATTACTCCTGGCAGTGCTTGGGGGACCATATGAGATGCCAGGCATCGAACCCAGTCGGCCTTGTGCAAGCATCCTGCCCACTATATCGCTCCAGCCCCTCAAAGTACCTTCCGGAAGGACTTCATTTCTGCATCTCTGAGCTGGACCTTCACAAGTCTCGGCCCTCATTTTTAGGACATTATGATTTGAGTAATGGACATAAATATATTCCAGTCGAATTCAAATATTCAATATGATTTAGATCACATATGCTTCCTTCTCTTCTACTCGTTCCTGGTTATTTCTAGAGTGAAATGTACCTAATTCACTGAGAACTGATGCTCAAATGCCTGTTTGCAGATTCTGATGAAAACAACCTGATCTCATAGGCTGAGTCAGAGTACCTTGCAAACTAACTTCTTTGAACCTCAGTTGCTGGAGGGCCAATATGTGTAAATTTCTTATTCCATAGTCTCTTATTACTTGTCATATTATCAGCTTAATAGAAATTACTATTAATACATGTAATTATAATTTTTATTTATGCTCCTCACTTGAGTAAGAGTCACCATGGAAAGAGATGGTAAAGGTAAAAGGTAAAGGCCCTCCAGTTGATCGTCGATTTGCTCGAGCGGGCCCAGTAACGTCTCCATTGGAGACTTTGTTGTTACTGTGTTTGGCATATCAAAGACTCTCGGTAGCTTGCCGGGCTCTCCGAGAGGCGCGGAGGAATCGAACTCGGGTCAGCCATGTTGGCCGCTTGTAAGGCGAATGCCCTACCGCTGTGCTATCACTTGAGTAGTAATTTTCCTATAAATCTGAGCATTTAATTCTGCATAGAGGGTCACACTAGTCAGTTGCCTATGAGATGGATTTGAGGGACAACAAAGAATTTTCCTTCTCAAATTTTCCTTTTCTACTGAAACTCCTGTTCTTTTTTTCTTTTAATCAGCCCTGGAGGGGGGTGGAGTGGTGGAGGCGGGGCACCTTCCAATCACAAATGTGCTATTATTGTCTGTGAGTTTCTTTTAGTTTTCTCTGTTAAGTTTCTTTTTTTTTAAGGACCATATTATAAGCAATGTATTTGCAATTTTTTCCCTCTTGTCCTTTGGGACCTCACAACTATCAGGCAAACACTCTACTACTGAGTTAGCACTCCCAGCCTAGAAAATGGCTTTATTTGGTGGATCACATTTGTCAGTACTCTGGGTCTATTCTGGGTTTGATGCAAGAGGAACGTAACTGGTTCCAGGAAGAGAGACGCAAAACATACATTTAGGCTTGCATAGTTATTTTTCATAGGTTGTAGCATTTCATAGTTTGGTTGTACTATAATGCCCAGTATTGATTTTTCCAAAAGCTGCTATACAGGTATACAAATTTTTTACATTTCTGAATGTTCCGTACCGGATTTTTGTGTGAGGACTTTCATTTCTTTAAAAAAAAATCAATGAATTAGTTTACAAGATTACAGAATTTCAGGGAGTATAGTTTAACAACTTTTAGGGCTGGAGCGATAGCACAGCGGTAGGGCATTTGCCTTACAAGCGGCCAACATGGCCGACCCGAGTTCGATTCCTCTGCACCTCTGGGAGAGCCCGGCAAGCTACCGAGAGTATCTCGCCCGTACGGCAGAGCCTGACAAGCCACCCGTGATGTATTCGATATGCCAAACACAGTAACAACAAAATCTCCAATGGAGATGTTACTGGGCCCACTCGAGCAAATCGATGAACAATGGGACGGCCTCGAGGGCCTTCTTAAGAGAATAGAATCAAAGGCAGCCATCAATAAAAGGTCCAAGTGACAAGGGATGTTTTATTTATTTTTTATTGTTTTTTTAACTGTTTTTTGCTTTTTGGGTCACACCCCGCGATGACAGGAGTCACTCTAGACTCATATACTCAGAAATTACTCCAGGCAGCACCCAGGGGGACCATATGTGATGCTGGGAATCGAACCCCGGGCGGTCGCCTGCAAAGCAAACCCTCTAGCCCCTGTGCTATCGCTCCAACCCTGACAAGGGATGTTTTAGATACGAGTCCATCTCAATATGTATCTGAGTGTCACCTAAACAGGGTTTTTAGTACTGGAAGTAAAGGATGGGATCAAAAGTGCCGAATCAGTCATCTTGTCCCAGCTTTCAATCAGCAAATACTAGTGGCGCACGTAATCAGCATCCCAGGCGTAAAGAATATGGTCGACGGCAACAGACGCATTTCGCACTTCAGGTTCACAGGCAGAAAGTAGGGACTAGGAGGGAAAAAAGTGTGGCAAAGTCAAAGTTGCCGTGAGACACGGCTCGGTTCTAGTGCGCATGCGTTCCTCGCCTTATGTCCCGACGTGCCTAATCTCTTCCGGTTTGAATTATCTCTTCCGGGGCAGCTCTAGTCCAATGGGATTGCGCGCTGAAGCCGGGCGACCGTTAAACGGCTTTTTCCAGAGGTCGTTACAACCGCATCTTGGAGCGGAAACCTGTGGAAGATGAAGTAAGGCTCCGGTTGTCCTCCTTGGAGTGTGGGAGGTCGGGGCTGGGGGATTGGGATGCGGGGCGGGAGGAGCTGAGGGAAGTGGCGGGCCGGGGGGCGAAGCGTTCGAGGGGGTGGGGGTCGCGAAGCCCGAACGGCGGCGCCGAGACTCACTCTTCCAGGGGACCCCTAGTTGGGCGCTCTCGGTCGCCGGGCCATTTATTTACTCGGTGGCAACTTCCGCAGCCCGTTGACGAAATTGAAGTTAATCAACGAGCTCAAGGAGCGAGGGGACCAGCTGGGGGTGGTGGAGAAGGTGTCCTGGCACACCGAGTACAAGGACAGCAGCGCCTGGATCTTCTTGGGTGAGTTCTGCCGCGGTGCGCCTCGGGTTCCCCGCCGCCTGGCTTTCAAGGGAGGGTTACAGCCTTCCGCCTCTCTTCTGCCGTTATTTCACTCCTCTCCCTGGCTCTCGCGCTGCCCCCGCCCCCCCCCCCCCCCACAGTTTAGGTGACACCCAGCGATGGTCAGACGTCACTCGGGGCTCTGCATTCAGCAGTTACTTCTGGCGGTGCTCACAGAACCTATGGGATGGTCCAGGGATGGTGCCAGGGATCGAACCTGGGTCAGCCTCATGCAAGACGACTGCCCTACGTACTACACGAGCGCTCCAGCCCTGCCGGCATGTATTTCTGCTTCTTTTCTTGGGGGCCACACCCGGCAGTTCTCCTGGGTTTCTCTTGGCTCAATGCACGAGGATCACAACTGGCGGTGTCTGGGGAATATATGGTATGCCAGAGATGGGACCCCCGACATTGGCCACGGGCAGGGCAAGCGCCGTACCCACGGTACTATTTCTCCAGCACCCTTATTTCTGTTCTTTTTCCAGGTTTTTATTTTTCCCCGCATTCCCCCCCCCCACAATTACCTCTTTCTCTTCCCCCTCTCCATTTCCTTTGTCACCCCCTCTCCCCTCTTCTCCCCGACCCTTCATGTCCATTTTCCTTTCCCCTGTCCTCCTCTACGCCTCTCCTTATCTCCTTATTTTCCTCTCCCCCTCCCCTTGTCCTCTCCTTCCCCCTCCCCCATGCTCTCCCCCTCTTCTTCCCACGCCCCCTGCTCTCCCCATTCCCTGTCCTCCTCTATTTTTTAATGTTGTACAGTTTTATTTATTTTTAATTTTTAATTTCGATAGCACAGCGGGTAGGGTGTTTGCCTTCCAAGTGGCCAATATGGCCGACTCGAGTTAGATTCCTCCGCCCCTGTCAGAGAGCCCAGCAAGCTACCCAGAGTATCTGGCTGGCTCGGCAAAGCCTGGCATGCTCCCCTTGACATTTTCAATATGCCAAACACAGTAACAACAAGTCTCACGATGGAGACGTTACTGGGCACACTAGAGCATATATCTATGAACAACGGTGGGACAGTACACTTCAGTGCTTCTTTTTGGGTCACACCCGGCCTTGCACAGGGTTACTCCTGGCTTATGCACTCGGGAATTACTCCTGGGGCCATATACGATGCTGGGAATCGAACCCGGGTTGGCCACGTGCAAAGCAAACACCGTACTCGCTGTGCTATGCTCCAGTCCCTGTCCTCCCCTTACCCTTCTCATCCTCTTATAATCCTCTCCCTTGTTCCTTCTTCCTTTTCCCTTGTCCCTATCATCCTCTTTCCCTATCCTCTACCCCTTCTCTCCCCTCCTCTTCCCCTTCCCTTCACTGATTTACTCTCTCCCTAGCCTTCCCCATGCCTCTCTTCACTTCTGACTTATTCCCTCTCCCTTTACCCTTCCCTCTTCCTCTTTTTTGCCTTCCTCCGCCCCTCCCACCTCTCCCACTTTCACTTCCCCATGCCCTCCCTCTTTTCTTTTTTCTTACCTTCCTCTTCCCTTTCCACTTCCCCCTTTCCCCTTATCTCTTCTGCCACTTCTTGCTCTTTCCTTTCTCCTCCTCTACCCCTCACTCCTATCTTCTTCCCCCTGCCCCTTTTCACTTTCCCCATCCTCTCATTGCTTTGTCTGGGACACATTCCTAGCTGCTTTGAAAAATCTCATAAGTCATACTAATAAACGCATTTATAGAGGTAGGACATGTTTGAATGAGGATTTACATTTGTGAAATGCTTAAAAGTTTTCTTTATAATCCTTAATCTGTGTGAGGTAGGGTTAATATTTATATATTCAAACTGATTTTGCGGGGCAAGGAGATAGCGGGTTAGGACCTTAGATTATTAAACTAGGTCTGATGTCCCACAGCACTAAAAGCACTGCTCAATGCTTCAAGAGGTATATCCTTGGTGGGCCCAGAGCACTGCCAGGTGGCACTGGAGGTTCCCCAATCTGCAGTGTCAGTGCAGCACCACATCCTTGAGCCCTTCCACTGAGTTGTCTGACCCAATATCCACGGAATGGTCCCTGGGTTCTGTTTGTAAGGCCGCCTTGAAAACATTTGATTTTGAAGGTAGCTATGGTGGATAATGAGCAGATAACTTAACAATTTTTTTTGTATTTTGGGCACAGTGGTGCTCAGTCTTACTCTCCAATTTGATGTGTGCTAGTACTGTGCCATTATTCTTTCATGTTGAGAAGTTTTTAGTTTGAGGTCTAGAGAGGCCTTTTAAAACCAGTTCCTCTACTGTTTCTTTGATTTTTATCTTGAAATACTGCTTATATTTCATGTTCATGTATTTTAAACTTTCATTTTAAAACTAATACAGAAAAATTATAAAATGTAAGGAATGCCACTCTATCCCCTTAGCCAAGTCCCTGTCTATTACTATAGTATCTAATTGTTATTACTATTTTTACCTGTTTCACATTTTCTGATTTTACTAAATTATCTTAGAGTCCGTTGCAAGGCATGATTTGTGTGTTTGGACCATACCTGGCGATGCTCAGGGATTACTCCTGGCTGTGCACTCAGGAATTACTCGTGGCGGTGCTTGGGGTAGCACATGGGATGCTATGTGAACCCTAGTCACGAGGCAAGTGCCTTGTGCTGCCCTCCAGCCCAGTACCAAAATTCTTCAACTTGTTTTTTCAAAAGAATAATGCCATCAGGAAATCAACTGTCATACAGAAGTATTATCGAACCTTTCTGTTTTATTCAGTTTCACCTTCTGTCTCAAAAAGCCCTTTGTTGTTTCTGGGCCTTACACCCAGTGGTGCTTAGGGGCTACTCCCAGTCCATTGCTCTGGGTCGTTCTCACTGGTGCTCAAGGGACCATATGGTGCTGGTGATCAACTCTGGGTTTCTAGAATGCAGTGCAGTGGTAACAGCCCTTTGAGTCGTCTCCCCAGCTTGCTGATAATCTCTTTAGTGTAGCAGAAAAATTGCTTTGTAGTCCTTGATCTGTCATGTAAATTATAAAAATCTCTTATTCTTTTTTATCTTGCCAGAAATTTCAGGGTTAAGTGCTTGTCTTGCATGTGGTTGATCCTGTTTTTTTTTTCTTAAATTTTTATTAGTGAAACACCATGAGGTACAGTTGTAGACTTACAAATTTTTGTGTTAGGGTTTCAGTTATACAATGATTGAATACCCATCCCTCCACCAGTTCACATTATCCACCACCAACAGTCCCAGTATCCCTACCACCCGCACCCCCCTATCCCACCCTACCTCTGTGTTAATCCCCAGCATCACAGATGGTCCCCTAGAGTGTCTAGAATGACCCCTGAGCATAGAGCTAGGAGTAACACCCGAGCACCACTGGGTATTTCTTTTTTCTTCCTTTTTGGGTCACACCCGGCAATGCACAGGGGTTTCTCCTGGATTTGCATTCAGGAGTTACACCTGGTGGTGCTCAGGGGACCATGTGGAATGCTGGGAATTGAACCCAGGTTGGCCACATGCAAGGCTAATGCCCTATCTGCTGTGCTATCACTCCAACCCCATTCCTAGTTATTCTTATGTTCATTTTCCCACAAGAATGTTGGAAACAACTTACTCTACTTCAGGGAAAAAAGGTGTGCATTTTAAAACTGGAATGAAGTTTATATATTAATTTTGAGAAGGATTTTTAGTGTTTTGATTATGTTTGCATATCCTAACCAACAACAAAGGATATTTTTCTGCCAATTTTATTTTTATAAAATTGTTCAGAAGAATTTATTACATTCAGTATTCCATCACCAATTCCACCACCATTACACCTTCTCACCCCCATTATTTCGGATTGTCTGACCACAACTTAAGCCTGCCCTCAAACCAAGTACTAGATAATACATTTTGTATTGCTTGTTATGAATAATGCATTAAAATGATCTAAAAATGTTTTCTTACTTGTATATGTGTGAAGATTTTTGTATCTCACCTTAGAGCCATTAAGCCCAACAAGGGATATTTTTATATTTTTATATTTACTTAAATCTATGTTTCTTTGAGGAGTTATAAAAAGTATTACTGAAAGTACCATTTATACTTTATTTTTCTTTTGGTATGATACCTGATGTTGCTCATGGCTTATTCCTGGCTCTGTTATCAGTGTCCCCTAGTGTCAGGGCCCAGGGCCCATATGTCATACCAAGGATTAGGCCAAGTCTGTCACATGTAAGGCAAGCGCTTTGACCCTGTACTGTATCTCCAGCCCTGTTCAAGTCCATTTTCATTATTTATTTATTTATATTTTTTTGTTTTGGCCATATTCTGCGTACTCCGGGTTTATTCCTGACTCTGCATTCAGGAATTAGACCTGACAGTGCTTGGGGGACCTCATAGAGAGAATAGAACCCAGGTGGGATATGTGTAAGGCATGTGCCCTACCCACTGTACTCTTTCTCCAATCCCTCAAGTTTATGTATTTATTTATTTTTGTTTTTGGTCCATACACGGCAGTGCTCAGGTGTTACTCCTGGCTCTGCCCTCAGAAATTTTTCCTGGCGGTGCTTAGGGGACCATTTGGGATATCGTGGATCGAATTTGTGTCTGACACTTGTAAGGCAAGTACCTTCCCCACTGTACTATTGTTCTGGCCCCTGAAGATTTTTTTAAATTTTATTTTTCTTGCTAATTATAAATGTGGTTCCTTCTCCATTATATATTTCTAACCAATCACTGTTTGAATTCAAGAAAGTTGTTTATCCCAAGCACAAAAATTTATAAGTCTATAACTGTACCTCATGGTGTTTCACTAATAAAAAAAATATAAAAAAAGAAAGTGGTTTATTTGTAACTATATCCCAGTTTTAAGAAAAAATTTAATTAGGCATTGTGATTTTAAGTAAATTTTGGACTCTTAATTAGGAGTATTTTGGGTTTTCTATAGTACAATCACATCTAGTCTTCAAACGGATACGGTTTCACCTTTTATTTCTGATTTATATGTTTTCTCCTAATTGCATTGGCAGATAACAGTACACTGTAACACTGTCCTCCCGTTGTGCATCGTTTTGCTCCAGCGGGCACCAGTAACGTCTCCATCGTGGGACTTATTGTGACTGTTTTTGCCATAACAAATAAGCCACGAGGAGCTTGCCAGGATCTGCTTTGCGGACGGGATACTCTTGGTAGCTTGCCAGGCTCTCCAAGAGAGATCGAGGAATCAAACCCGGGTCGGCTATATGCAAGGCAGATGCTCTACCCGCTGTGCTATAGCTTCATCAATTAAGTAGGTAAATGTTCTTGGCAACACTTGAGCTATTTTTTGTACTTTTTATTAAGGATTCTAGGTTTTGGCAGAAATATGTGTCTATGATTATGTTTATAATGTATTCATCAATTTTTTTTTGTATTTGGCCCTAGCCACTGATGCTTGGGAACTTTTTCCAGCTTGGTGCAGGGGGAGTACTTCTGGTGGTACCTGGGGAAGCATTTGGTACCAGGAATTGAGCCTAGGTGTCCCACCTGCAAAGCATATGCTGAACTCACCACTGAGTTTTCTGCTTGCTGTTTTCTTTTTCTGACTCTATTAAAAATATTAGGTTTTTGTTTTTGTGCCTCACCTGGCAATACTCATGGGTTTGGGCTCAGGAATCATACTTTGTGGTGCGTGAAGAATGTATGAGATGCCGGGGATTGACCCTGGGCCGGCCGTGTGCAAGGAAAGTACCTTACTAGCTATACCGTTGTCCCAGTGACACCGAGCTCTGCTCAGGGATTACTCCTGGCTTTGTGCTCTGGGATCTCTCCTGGGAGTGATTGAGTATGTTAATTTAGGTGGGAGGCATGGATTTTGAATCTTAATTATTATCTGTATATTTAAACCTTTTACCTTTTTAATTGAATCACTGTGAGATAGACCCTTAAAAAGCTGTTTGAGATTAAGTTTCAGTTGGTGTTCCAACACCCATCTCTCTACCAGTGTATATTTCCCAGCACCGGTGTCCCCAGTTTCCCCTCCCATCACCCTTCACCCCCCACTCCCCAGCCTTCATCTATGGCAGGCACTTTTCTTGTCTTCACTCACTGTTTAAATGGGACATTTCTCATGAACTTTTTTGTCTTATTTAGGGATGCTACACCAGTGGTGCTCAGGGATCACTCCTGGTGGGGCTCAAGGAATGATATGGGGTGCTAGGGATTGAACCCGGTTGACTGCATGCAAGGCAAGAGCTCTACCCACTGTCGTGCTTTAGCTCCCTCCCTATAAGTTTTTATAGTTAACCTTCATTTGTCATCTGGTTCTAGCTTTGTCTTTATAGTCAATATTTAAGTTTTGTTTGTCGTCCATTCTGAACATTTTACTTCAAATAGTGTCTTTTTATGTTAAATAGATATGGTGAGATTGTTAACATAAGTCTGGTACACAATAAGAAGACTGGGAAATCCAAGGGATTCTGTTTCCTTTGCTATGAAGACCACCGGAGCACAATTCTGGCTGTTGACAATTTTAATGGCATCAAGGTGAGTAAAAGTATGAAGCAGGATTTGGCGGAATGTTTCTGATGGAATGGTTTGGTTTTATTTTTCCCCTGATTCAGAGAGGCCTAGGGGCCACCAGGATGAGACTATAAGAGTTTCAGGGGTGTGGGGAAATTGTTCTAGGAAGCAATTACATGGGCCTGTGCCCCAGTCAGCATTTCTTTCTTCCTCAGTATTAGCTATTCCCCCACCCACCCAGGGAAGCCTTTGTTTCTTACCTTTCTCTCCTCACCACTGTATTTCTCCAGCCCAGGAGAGTGACTCTTAGAGAATTTGTCACTGATTGCACCAGTAATAAGTAGTTACGAGGACAGCATGGAATGGGGTTATAGGTTTTCATTTTATGGATCCTATATTCAAAGTCAGTCAAAGAAGGGATGGTTTTCAAAACATGTTTTCCCTCTTTGGGTCATACACAGCGATGCTCAGGGTTACTCCTGGCTCTGCACTCAGGGAATACTCCTGGCCTTGCTGGGGGAACCATATGGGATGCTGTGGATCGAACCTGTGTCGGCCACGTGCAAGGCAAATGCCTTACCCTCTGTGCTATCACTCTGGACCCTCAAAAATGTCTTCATTTATTTATTTATTTAATTTGTGTTTTGGGTGACACCTGGGGATGCACAATGACTCCTGCTTCTGCACTCAGGAATTACTACTTGCCTTGCTGGAGGGACCATATGGGATGCTGGGAATTGAACCGTGATTCGCCGTGTGCAAGGCAAATGCCCTATCCTCTGTGCTATCTCTCCAGGTCCTCAAAAATGTTTTTCAATGGGAAATGTGATAGATGATAAAAGGTAGATTAGACTGAAAGTAAAACTAAAATCAGACCTTGTATTGGAACAATAAAAGCTAGACTTTGGGAATGTTGAGTGCCTAATGAATATAGAATTGAGTATGTATTAGAGAGTGAAGTGATCCTACCGTGGATAGGGCTCAGACCTTACCAGGCTGACCAGGGTTATGACCTGGACAGCCCATATGATCTGAGCACATTCAGTAGTGGTTCAACATCCCCCACCATCAAAAAAGAATTTTTAAGTATATGCTTGAAAAAAGAAATGGCTTTGTTTGATGTGAGTTTTTAATATTCTGTTGTTTGCCCAGAGTTTGTGTTTCACAGCAAAAGTATCAGTGTGAGCTAGTTACAAAAATTCCCAGAGTTTTTTTTATATCATGCCATCAATAGAGCACAAAAATATTTGTATGGCACACAGGGGTAAACTGACCGAAGATGCTAGTGCACTTGCCTCAGGGGCGCAGTAGCCCTCAGTCCTGTGGTTGCCCTGAGAGCAGAGAAAATTGCTGGCTGGGAAATGTGCTCAAACACACCTGTTGGGCAAACAGTTTTGGAGATTTCCCCAGATATAGAATTAGCACGAAGTTTGTGTGGGTCACTTCGTTTCATAGAAGGGCTATCTTTGCTGATGCGTTGTCTTTCTGTCTGAGATCAAAGGACGGACTATTCGAATGGATCATGTGTCTAACTATAGGGCTCCTAAGGACTCAGATGAATTGGATGATGTGACAGATTACTTCAGGAGAAGGGTTGTGGGGCACAGAAGCCTCCAAAATTTTCAGATGAGGACTCTGAGAATGACAAGCCCACAAAAAAACGCAAAAAAGGTAAAGTGTTATGACCAAAACTGATTCCAGGTGGTCTTAACTTTTTTGATGGATAAAGCTGTTTATTTAACGGTAGAAAGGTAAGTTTATTTTCTAATAGAAAGAAAATGTTCATATAACCAAAACTCTTAAGAAATAGTGACTTAGTAAACTTAAGTTTATGTCAAGATACAAATATAGATACTGATTATTTTTCTTTTTTCTCCTACCTGGCGATACACAGGGGTTACTCCTCGCTCTGCACTCAGGAATTACACATGGTGGTACTCAGGGGACCATATGGGATGCTGGGTATCGAACCCGACCCGGGAGTGTGCAAGGCAAATGCCCTACCTGCTTCGTTATTGCTCCACCCCAATACTCTTTATTTCATCCGACTTCCCTAGAGAAAAGTAAATTTAAGGAATATCTGATGGGCATACACACTTTCTAGAAAATCTTCTAAGACATTTTCAAAGCTCATGATTTTTATATTAGAGGATGACAATTACGATACTTTGACTCTTCATCTTATAAACTTTGCTTTTTTTGCAGTCTTGCCATGAATATTAATATACTATTAAAATTCAAATAATTAAACTGGATGATAATAATACAGCGAGTGGGTAGCATGTTTGATTTATACACAGCCAACCCGGGTTTGAACTCTTGCATACTGTATGGTCCTCCAAGCATCACCACCCCAACTTCAAGTTAGTTTTGGGGGGTGGGAGTCACACCTGATGGTGCTTTGGCTTACTCCTGGTTCTGCATTTGATCTAGTGTATTTAGAAAATAGGAACTTTTGTGGGAGAGTTGTATATTTTTTCATTTCCTATTTGTTGCTTTCATCCATTTTTTTTATCTCCAGACAAAAAGGAAAAAAAGTAAATGAAGAAAAGCGGGAGGTACAGCACGATGCACCAGTCTCCTCTTCATCACCCAGAAGCAAGATGCTAAAGGAAAACAATTCCCCCGACTGTAAAAAGTTCAACAACAAGAACTCAAAAAAGGTTCAGAAGTCAGAATTCAGGGAGGGGCTGAAGCAGTACCACACCTCCCTTGAGGTCAGGACAGCCTACCACTCCTGAACAGAGGCCGGAGCAGAGACAGGGAGCCAAAGAAGAAGAAGCCCAAACAGGAACACAGGTCCTTAAGTAGGAGGGAGGAAAGGGAAGAAAAGAACAGGGATAGGGACAGAGATCAAAGGTCAGATACCCACATTGGCTGGCAGGCACAAGGAGCATTCTAAATGGCATGGTCCTAAGAGTAGGAGTAGGAGCAATGATATATCCCACAGGTATCAAATCCTGGCACTCCCGGAACTGGGGATCTCCCAATTCCAGAGATTACAGGCATCACTAAGACTGCAGCCGATTGAGTTGCTTGGTAGAATTGCACATGAAATGGTGTGTTCTTGTGTGTGTGTATGTTTGTGTGTGTATGTTGGGTCCCACCAGGATTTACTCATGACTTACTCCTAGCTCTGTGCGTACGGGTCAATCCTGGCAGGGCTCAGGACTATATGAGGTTCTGGGGACAGAACATAGGACAGCTGCCTGGAAAAGAATCACCCTGTCCACCGAAGTGTCTGTCTGGCCCCAGATTTGAACTATTATAAGAAGCATTTTTTAAAAATGAAAACCAATTATATCTCACTTTTAATATATAAAATCTTTTGGAGGTCAATGATTTTATTCCCGTGTACATTAATCCTTGAGGGATATATACTCTCTAAAGTCTGATGCCCTTACTTCTTTTGGGCGCGGGTGGTCAGGTAAACCTGGCGATTCTTCTGGATTTCTCCTGGCTCTGCACTCAGTTATTACTATCGGCAGTGCTTGGAAGACCATATTGGATGCCAAGGAGATTGAACGCAGGTTAGCTATGTGCAGTTCACACGCCTGACCTGCTTTTTCATCTCTCCATTGCCTCATGTTCTTAATTTTTAAGCGCAGTTTATTATCCTTGGGAATATATTTGATACCAATCAGATTACATGTGGTAAATTGGTTCATATATAGATCCAAGAACCTAACCCCCCCAAGAACGATGAGAAATATTTAAGAAATAGGAAAACATTAGTTCTTGAATTTTCATCTGTGTTGGATGACTTTCCATTTGGCAGATAAAACCGATAGAGATGTGTGACTTAATTCGGTTTAAGTAGCGTGACATAGACACAGTAATGAAGCTGTTAGTCTGTTCTGTTTATTTTGAGATGTGTCTTTTCCTGAACCATTTTTTTGGTTGATACTTTTCCACATATGTTCCTTGGCATTTATTTTTATCGAGAAATTGACACAACAAAATTCACCTCATACAGAAATGTACTTTTTCAAAATTGCCTTAAAATTGTTTTGAAGTATTGTGAAGGTTCTGCTGTTAACTTCAGACCTTTATATGTGTATAATTGTCACAACATCCACCACCAAGCTTTGGTTGCTATCCCACCACCAAAAAGACCATGCTGGTTCCTTGCTCTACCAACTCCATCTCTCTGAGAGTCACCATTGTATTCCTTCGGTCTAGCAAGTTTGTTATTTTCTTTCACTTTTAATTTTTTTGGTGAAGCAGGAGAGTTAATATAATTGGTTTTTTTTTGGCGGGGGGAGTGGGGTCAGACCCGGTAGAAGCTCAGGGGTTGCTGCTAGCTCTACCCTCAGTAATTACTCGTAGCTGTACTTGGGGGACCACATGGGATGCTGGGGATAGAATGCGGGTTGGCTCTGTGTAGGCACATGCTCTCCTCACTGTACTATTGTCCAAGCCCTTAAGCAAATTAGTTTGAAAACTTGAAAAGCTGTGACGGTAGAGAAAGGAAGAAATGTGTGTTCGGGAGAGAGCACTGGATACTCCAGAGTAGAAAAAGGTAAATAAAGAACATAGAGGCAAGTGATATGCATGTTTAAGTGAGTACATGGACTTAAAGAGCAAGCCCATTTTGTTAGTTCTTTGGGGTGTACTTTCTTAAGTAATGCATGCTCCAAATGAGTAAATAGTGATGATTGTCTTTCACTTCCAGACTTAGCTCATGGTCTATTTCAGTTTGTCCAGAATAACATTTCATCTTTAAAAATGGCAGAATAGTATTCTAGAGTCAGTATGCCCTTGCTTCTTTAGCCAGTCATATGTGGATGGGCATTTAGGTGAATTCCTATGTTTCACCTATCACGAATCTGCTATGATCAAATCGGGTTATAAATGTCTCTAGATGGGTATTTTTCATGTCAGATAAATGCCCAGAAACTTTTTTTTTCAGGAGTAGTTTTGTTGTGTCACAGTCTTTCCTTTTCTTGTATTTTAGGCCATATCTTGCTCTGCTCAGGGCTTACTTCTGGCTTTGTACACAGGAATCACTCCTGACAGGTTTGGGAGAAAATATGCTTTGCTGGGGACCAAATCAGGGTCGCCTGCATGCAAGGCACACACCTTACTTAAATACTCTGTCAATCCTTGAGAATTAACCATTTTGTCATAGACTCACAGACTCTGACTCTGAGGGTTGATATCTGTGCTCTGAATTCAGGATTCCATGTATCTGAAAGTTCCATCATTCCTTTAAGTTTGTAAGTTTATTTAAACACTTATTTACAAAGTAGCCTGTCCCAACACTGAGAAAGCCTGTAGATTTTAGTCACAAAGACCTGCAGACCTGAACTTTCAGCAGGTTAATTTCTGGGTGAGTCCTGTTCTGAGATAGTGGAGACTGACCAGATGCATGACTGCGATTTTGCAGTTGGGGAGTGACCAGCAGCCGGGGCTCTGTTTGGGCGGGCCCTGGGCTGGCCCCTGAGGTCTCAGCCATGCATGGGTGATAGAAGGAGTTTTGGCAGCTGTTTGTTCTCTTTCAAGATTTTGAGTCATTGAAGCAAGAGTGATAGAAGAGCCTTCGCGGTATGGTGGGTGATTCGTGGGTATGACTGCAGAGCTTCCAGAAGTACAGGGAGGTAAGGGGAGGTAGCCCATTCCAAGTCAAGTTATCAGTCACAAAAAATTGCATACTTGAATTTTCAGCAAGTTAATTTCTCAGTACAGGTCAATCCTGAAACAACGGGTTCCACCCAGAGAGAAGGCAGTGTGGGCTGGCTTTCCCACCGTGTAGAAAGTTTTCTTGCATTCACAGGGTTTCTCTCCTTTGTGAATCTTCTCAAGTTCAGTGAGGTTTCATTTCAATGGATAATCTTTGCCTACATTTCATGCTCTAAGGGTCTGTCTCCTTTGTAAGGTATGTTGTGTATCGGATGAACTTATTTGTTGTAAAAAGTTTTCATCCACACTTTACATTCATATCGTTTCTCTCTTGCACGAATTATGTTGAGTGAGGTACAATTCTATCAAAAAGGTTTTCTTACATTCTTTGCAATAAACAGTGTTTTTCACGTGTATGAATTCTATATTGTTTAATGAGATACGATTATAATGAGAACGTTTTCCTGTTTACTTTCCATTCACAGGTTTTCTCTCCATGAATTTCACTCCTATTCAGTGAGGTATGATTTTTTTTTTTTTGCTACTTGAGTCACACCTGGCGATGCACAGGGGTTACTCCTGGCTCTGCACTCAGGAATTACCCCTGGCGGTGCTCAGGAGACCATATGGAATGCTGGGAATGCCTTATCTGTTGTGCTATCGCTCCAACCCAATGCGAGGTATGATTTAAAAGGAAAGTTTTCCTACATGCGTAGGGTCTCCTCTCATGGTTAGTGAGGTTTGATTTCAATGAGAATGTTTCCCTACATTTACAGGGTTTCTCTCGTGTGGATCCTGTTATGTTCAATCAGTAATGACTTAATGGAGAAAGATTTCTTCCTGCATTCACTGCATTGGTAGGGTTTATCACATGTGAATTCTTATGTTTAATCAGACATGACTTACAAGAGAAAGATCTTGAGCATTCAGTACATGAATTAGGTTTCTCTCTTGTTTGAGTTCTCATGTTGAATGAGAGAGGATTTCACTGTGAATGTTTTCCTACATTGTATATGTACATAGGGTTTCTCTCCTGTGTGAAATCTTTCATGTTGAATTAGATCTGGCTTCCTTGAGAAAGTTTTTCTACATTGTTTTTATTTGTGTTTCTCTCCTGAGAGACTCTGTTTTGAGTTATCTCTCATCCATGGCTCTACTCCTTGTTTTATTTTTATTTTTTCATGGCTGTACTCTTTCTTCAACTTGATGATTGCTTCAGGTGTGATGACAGAATGTCCCAATGATTCCAGGTCCTGTAGTTTTCCAGTGTCACCTCACTGAACGGGGTCCTCTGTTCATCAGCCAGGAACTGCCATTCTTTCCACGTGAAGTTCACACGCGCCTCCTCAAACAGCACTGTCCCCAGAGGTGATTTCATTGGGAAAGCACTAGCATCAGAGGACATGAGTATGTATGGGATGGAGGGTTCCTGAGGTACAGAAGGAATGGTCTTGTGTTTTAGTTGTTTTGTTTTGTTTTGTTTTGGGACCACACCTAGCGATGCTCATTCATTATTCCTGGGTCTAAACTCAGGACTTAATCCTGGCAGAACTTGAGGAACCATATTAGATGCTGTGGATTGAAGGTGGATTCAAGAAGTAAAAGACAAATGTCCTACTCACTATTTAGTGCTCTTGCCCAATGTTCTGGTAGTTCTAAGAAAAATCATAAGCCAATTCTTGTCCACAGTCTGAAATCATATTTTGGGTGGTCTTGCCATTCCTGGATGCAAAATGCTTCCTGGGTTCCACAATATTCATTTCCTATTCAAGCATTCCAAAATCTTTGTTCCTGCCATCCAACCAGTCAGTTTGATGTTGCAGGGGCAAACCTGGGAGTCTTTTGTGTTGGGTCCTGCTTTTCCCATGGACAGGATGCCAGGATTGTTGTGGTCCTAGATGAAATTCTCCTTACTCCGCATCTCCTTAATTTTTTACCTTTTAAAAAAAACATTTAATTGTAGCCTTTGTCTATCCAGTGCTTTGTGATGTGCCCTCCTATGGTCTCACGCCTATCCCTGCATACATGACAGGAGAATGCAGGAGTCTGGCCACCAAGTGAGAGTTCATCATCAACAGGCACAGTTTTAGGGGCCAATGGCGGCTTGGCCCCCATGAGGGAGACTCCGTGAACCCAGTCTTTCTGAGGTAGCAAGGAAGCTTTTTCAGTGATGTTGATGGGTTTTTAATTATTTATCTTCACATCTGGATGGCAATGGCAAATGGTGCGTATAGTTTTGGGCCTGTACCACTGCAAAGAAAAAAACACATATCTTTCCATTTCCTCATGTCCTCTTTTATTTCCTGAAGTAGCGTTTTGTAGTTTTCTTTGTACAGGTCCTTTACTTCCTTAGTTAAGCTGATTCCTAGGTACTTGATTTTCTGGGGCACAATTGTGAACGGGATTGATTTTTTCATGTTGCTTTCTTCTCTCTCACTGTTTGCGTATAGGAAAGCCATGGACTTTTGGGTATTGATTTTATAACCTGCAACTTTACTATACGAGTCTATTGTTTCTAAGAGTTTTTTGGTGGAAGTTATTGGGTTCTCTAAGTAGAGTATCATATCATCTGCGAATAGTGAGAGCTTGATTTCTTCCTTTCCTACCTGAATGCCCTTAATATCTTTTTCCTGCCTAATCGCTATTGCAAGTACTTCCAGTACTATATTGAACAGCAGTGGAGAGAGTGGGCATCCCTGTCTCGTCCCTGATCTTAGAGGGAAGGCTCTCAGTTTTTCCCCATTGAGGATGATGCTTGCTGTAGGCTTGTGGTAGATGGCTTTAATTATGTTGAGGAAGGTCCCCTCTATACCCATTTTGGCTAGGGTTTTCATCATAAAGGGGTGCTGGATCTTATCAAATGCTTTCTCTGCATCTATTGATATGATCATATGCTTTTTATCTTTTCTTTTGTTGATATGGTGGATTATGTTGATTGATTTCCGAATGTTGAACCATCCTTGCATCCCTGGGATGAATCCTACTTGGTCATGGTGTATGATCTTTTTGATGAGTAGTTGGATTCTATTTGCTAGTAGTTTGTTGAGGATCTTTGCATCTGTGTTCATCAGGGATATCGGCCTGTAATTCTCTTTCTTTGTGGTATCTCTGTCTGCTTTTGGTATCAGTGTGATATTTGCTTCGTAGAAACTGTTTGGAAGTGTTTTTGATATTTCAATTTCGTGGAAAAGCTTAAAGAGCATTGGGAGTAAGTCCTCTTTAAAGATTTGGAAGAATTCACTAGTGAATCCATCCGGGCCAGGACTTTTGTGCTTGGGGAGACTTTTTATTACCATTTCAATTTCCTTGATGGTGATAGGTCTGTTCAGGTATTCCAGGTCTTCTTGGTTCAGCCTTGGGAGTCTGTAGGAGTCTAGGAATTTATCCATTTCCTCGAGGTTTTGATGTTCCGTGGCATAAAGCTTCTCAAAGTACTCCCTGAGGATCCTCTGAATTTCTGTGGTTTCTGTTGTAATGACCCCCTTTTCATTTCTGATTCGGTTTATTAGGGTTTTCTCTCTCCCTTTCTTTGTGAGTTTTGCTAGAGGCTTATCGATCTTGTTAATTTTCTCAAAGAACCAGCTCTTGGTTTCATTGATCTTTCGGATTGTTTTTTGGGTTTCCATCTCGTTAATCTCTGCTCTGAGTTTTATTATTTCCTTTCTCCTGTTCGGGTTGTGCTCCTTTTTTTGGTCCTTCTCCAAGCTCTTAAGCTGTGAGGTTAGGTTACTTATGTGTGCTCGCTCCTCCTTCCTGAGGAATGCTTGTAGAGCTATAAACTTTCCTCTTAACACAGCCTTTGCTGTGTCCCATAAGTTTTGGTAACTCGTGTTCTCATTTTCATTCGTTTCTAGGAATCTTTTGATTTCCTCTTTGATTTCCTGTCTAATCCACTCGTTGTTCAATAGTGCACTGTTTAATTTCCAGGTGTTTGATTTAGTTTTCTGTTTTTGTGTGTGATTTACTTCTAATTTCAGCGCATTATGGTCTGAGAAGATTGTTGATACAATCTCTACCTTCTTAATTTTATGGAGGCATGTTTTGTGGCTCAGCATGTGGTCTATCTTGGAGAATGTTCCATGTACGCTTGAGAAGAATGTGTAGTCAGCTTTTTGTGGATGAAGTGTCCTGTATATATCTACTAAGTCCCTTTCTTCCATTGTTTCCCTCAGATGAAGTATGTCCTTGCTAAGCTTGAGTCTGGTTGATCTATCAAGAGGTGACAAAGCAGTGTTGAAGTCTCCCACTAGTATTGTGTTGCTATTGATGTCTTTTTCCAAATCTATGAGTAGTTGTTTTAAGTATTTTGCTGGTCTCTCATTAGGTGCATATACATTTATTATTGTAAGTTCTTCCTGTTGTACAGATCCTCTGATCAATAAGTAATGGCCTTCACTGTCTCTTATGACCTTCCTCACTCTGAAATCAATGTGGTCTGATATAAGGATGGCTACCCCAGCTTTTTTATGGGAGCTGTTTGCTGAGATCAGCACCAGGAGGATTACTCCATAACTTAGAGGCCAGCGGGGTATCCTAGAGGAAAGGGCTATTCAGATAGAGAAGGGAGCACCAAATAAAGGATGTTTGGAGGATCCTCCCAGGAGGGGAGATGCATGTCGAAAGTAGACTATGGACTGAACATGTTTGCCACTCAATGCCTCTTTTGCAGACCACAACACCCAAAAGGAGAGAGAGAACACAGGGGATTGCCCTGCCACAGAGACGGGGGGATGGGGGGATGGGGGTGGGAGGGATATTATCCATGGTGGTGGAAAATGGGCACTGGTGGAGGGATGGGTATCTGATCATTGTATAATTGAAACCAAAGCACAAAAAATTGTAAATCTACAACTTTAAAAAAAATAAAATAAAATAAAGGGGGAAAAAAAAAAGAAAAAGAAAAAAACACATAGATAAATAATTTAATAGAAAATATATATACACCTGGTGTCTTTAAGACCTGTTCCGAAAGAGACTAGGCTAGGATTATTATAAACACAGAGAAAAGATATTTACTGTAGGAAGTGTCTAGAACCTGCATATGCACATGCTGCATTGGTCCCATCAGAGCTACTTTTTCTGAAGTATCTGAACTTTTGGACGGTGGGGCTGGAGGAACTCGGGAGGGGTCTGTAGTGTGGTTGGGGTCCCGAGTGCGGGGGCCTCGGGCTCTGGTTCCGTGTTCAGCTCAGCAGCATAGACTATTAGGTTGGAGGTGAAGAAGAGCAGGAGTTTCACCAGGTGGAACTTAACCTGCTGTTGGGGTGTGAGGGGGTCACCCAGGATCTGAACAAGTGCACTTTTTTTTAATCTACTTTACAATGATGAGGTTTTTCGTCAGGGTGCCTTCCATATTTTTTAATTAGATATTCTAGTGGGAAAGATTTCCAACATGCTTTACACCCCTAAGATTTCATTCTGTATGCATTTGATATTGATGAATTCTGCATGACTTTCGTGAAAATGTTCTGCTCCGTTTCACATTTGAAATGTTTATCTCCAGAGGGTCTTCTATATTGCTGAAGTAGATGTGATTTCAGTGGGAAAGATTTCCTACATGATTGCTTGCTTTGCATGCAGCCCATCGGTTTGATCCCTGGCATCACAGGACTCTGTCTCAGCATTTGATGTCTGGTAATTTGCTGACAGAGAACAAGTGATAAGTGTTTGTTATTTTGTTAATACCCTGGCTGGCAGATACTATTTGATAAGTTTCTTGAGGATTTGACTTGCATTACCCTGATCTTTCACTTGCCTGGAATATACTATTCTCCGGATATATGTATCTGTTAGATTCTAGCAAGTAAACAACTCGGAAGTGAAGAATGTATCCTCTTCTGGAGAGGCTTGATCTGATTGGCAAGGCCCACTAGAATTTTGAGGTTACTGACTTATACTTAAATATGTCTAGGGCTGGGGCAACCCCGTATCAGGTAAGATGGTTCCCTTGTATGTGGTCGACACGGTTTGATCCCTGGCAACCGAATAATTGCCTGAGTGCAGATCCAAGAGTAAGCCCTGAGCAGATTGTGCACTGGACCGGACTGGGATTGATCCCAAATCCAGAAGAGAAATTGCTGTAACTTGCATGGGCTGCTGGTAAATTTAAGAGAATCAGAAAGAACAAAGGACTCATCAGGCAGTCTCACCTATATGAGGTGTAAGGAAACAAGGTACCACCCAAGGATAGTGCAAAGAAGACCAGGAGGATTATTCCATGGTAGGAAGCCTGCCTGAATGGCTGAGGGATTCCTAGTGTCTCTCTCTTTGGGTTTTTAATTGAATTAGATATTTTTTGTGAGAACATTTTCCCACCTCTTCCGTGAAAATTTAACCTGTGTTTTGCACTAAGATCCTCCTTCACATCACAATGAATTTGAGTGAAGCAGCGATTTTGGCTCAGGATAACCCTGGCAGCAGCAAGTTCTGGTGGATAGCGTCAATGGAATTTTGATGGGCTCTGCAGGAAATCTTTTGAATGCTTTGGACTGACCAGGAGAATTGTGCCACCCCTTGAACACCAGGGTTTTCTTCCCTGGTGATCCTGATAGGGAAAGTGTATCCCTTGAGCTCTATGTAAAAAAGCTGTGGCAGCTACTGCTCTTAAAGCACTTGGCCATCCTGCTGCACTTGGCTCTGGCTTCTTGCTTGAATATCCCGTTGGTCTTTGTCTGGGACCTAATGACTGGGTTACATCTCCAGATGCTATGCCTAACTTTTGGAGTCAAACATTAAAGCGCTTGCTTGTGTAGCTGTGGCAAAGTTAAAGCTGGGGCTCACGTTTAAGCCCACATTGGGGCCAGAAAGGCAGTTCTCCGTTCTGATCTACAGAAGAAGAGGAATGTCCTTGGCATCACTCAGACTTTCACGTAGGGCTTTATTGCACTGTAGGATCAATGGTTCAGTCCACACTGTGAGGCTTGAAGGTGCTTCTAGGTTGTAGGCATTGAAGCGTCAATATAGCATGGAAAGTCTGGTTCTAAGGTTCCAGTCGTGGGGACCCGAATAACTCCCAGGCGTTTTACCTGTTATTGGTTGAGCTTGGCCTTATTTCTTAGGATTTCATATCCCCAAAGCTAAAAATTTAGAGGAGTTTGCACAGTTTTTGTTATCCTTATTGTGTAGGGGAACAGATGAACAGATTATCCACACACTGAACAGGTTTTACCTTTGTAAGAGTATAATCTCTGGATCATGAGCCAGAGCGCGTGCACATAGAAGAGCATGGTTCCAAAAATCCTGAGGAAATAGACCTAATAAATCGAGTAGGTTGTTTCCGTGTATCCCAGTTTAAAGGTAATAGGTGCTGCGAGTCTGAATGCAGAAAGGATTTTTTCGATCTGCTTCTGTCAACCAGAGTGTGGACGGAGAAATGTTTCCCAAGATACAGTTGGGATTTGGTAGTGTAGGCTAGATTGGAATAAGAGATTCCTGGGGTGCTCTTAAAGGACTTTTGTACCATCCTTCATTGCGCACACCTGGTGATGCACAGGGGAGACTCCTGGCTCTGCACTCAGGAGTTACTCCTGACCATATGGGATGCTGGGACTTGAACCCAGTTCGGCCACGTGTAAGGCAAATGCTCTACCCGCTGTGCTGTCTCTCCAGCCCCTGTTCTGGTCGTTTTAAGAGAAATCATAAGCCATTAATATTGTGCACAGTCTGAAATCATATTTTGGGTGGCCTTGTCATTGCTGGATGCAAAATGCTCCCTGGCTTCCATGATATGCATGTCCCTTTGCATGCCAAAATCTTTGTGCTTGCATTCCAACCCGTGAGTTTGATGGTGCAGGGGAAGAACTGCGAGTCTTTTGTATTGGTTCCTGCTTTTGCCATGGACAAGATGCCAGGATTGGTGTGGTTTAAGATGAAATTCTCATTATTCAGCATCTACTATTGTTTTTTTTTAATTTTTAAACATAGCCTTTGAATATCCAGTGGTTTGTAATGTGCCCGCCTAGGGCCTCACTCCAATCCCTGCATTCATAATAGGAGAATGCAGGAGTCTGGCCACTGAGTCAGAGTTCTTCAGCAACAGACATACTTGTAGGGGGCAGAGATTGGCTTGCTCCCCCAGAGCGAGACCTAGTGCTCCCCTTCTTTCCGAGGCAGTTTTTCCCGTCTTTCCCTGGTGGTGCTCAGGGAACCGTATGGGATACTGGGAATGGATCCCGGGTCAGCTGCGTGCAAGGCAAAGGCCCACCCGCTGTAGTGTGGCTCCAGCGCTGAAGGTCTGATTTCTTGTAGAAAGTTTTCCTCTATTCTTTACATTCATAAGGTTTATTTCCTGTATGAGATTTACAGTGACTCAGGAGAACTTTTAGGCAGAAGAAATTTTTCCTTCAAAAGATTTCTCTCCTGCATGAATTCTTCGTTTTGAGTGAGATAGGATTTGGGAAAGTCCTACTGTGTTTTTTACATTTCATAGGGTTTCTCACCTATACAAATTCGATATTGCTGAATTCGATATGATTTTAGTCAGAACGACTTCCCACGTTCTTTCATAAGGTTTCTCTCCTGTATGAATACGATAGTGTTGTATTAGGTATGATTTTAGTGAGACTGGGTGTCCACAGACAACTTCATTCACAATGATTATATGTGGGCAGAAGAAACCTTGTATATGCGAGCCAAGTCGTTATGGTTTCAGAGTTTGACACTGGCCCGTCCTCAAAGTATGCCCTGCTAGATCATTCTGAGTCATCTCCCAGGAGTCAGTCTCTTTCACCATTTGCTGTTATTTGTTAATAGAATTGATTACAGATAAACTCATTGTTGATATGATTTGCATTTTCCTGGTGTAGGAAATTGTCAATTAAATCTTCCTTGGCTGGCATATACAACTTTTCCATATATGTGTCTGTCAGATTCTAACCAGAAAACTACTCAGAAGTCAAGAAGTTAGCTTCTTCTGCAGAGGCTTGATCTCTCTGGGTAAGACCCGCCTGAATTTTGAGGTGACTCACTTAGACAAGTGTATTTCTAGGGGTATAGCGATTGTGCAGCAGGTAAGATGCTTTCGTTGGTTGTGTTTGAGCGGGTATGCTCCCTAGCATCCGTACAGTTGCCTGAGTGCAGAGCCAAGTGTAATCCCTGAGGCGTAGTGTGTGCTGTACCGGCCTGGGATTGATCCAAATCCAGAAAAGCAAATGCTGTAACTTGCATGGGATTGGATGGACTTCTGGTAAGGGAAGAGAGTCAGAAAGAACAAAGGGCTCATCGGGCAGTTTCACCTATGTGAGGTGTAAGGAAAGAAGGAACGAACCTAGGACAGTGGAAAGAAGACCAGGAGGATTCATCCATGGTTGGAATCCTGCCTCAAAGGCTGTGGGATTCCCAATGTCTTTGTCTTTGAGTTTTTTAATTGAATTAGATATGTTTTTGTGAGAACATTTCCGTACCTCCTCCGTGAAAATTAATGGGGACTGTTAACTGTATGAATTTAATGTTGTTGACTTAGTTGTTACTTTAGTGAGAAAGGTTTCTCTCCTGTCCGACTTTGATATTGTTGAATTAGATACGATTTCAGTGGGAACGATCTCCTACATGCTTACACCCCTCGGATTTCTTACTATATGAATTTGATATTGTTGAATTCTGCAGGACTGTCATGAGAAAGTTTTTCGGCCTGCTTTACATTGAGGAGGTTTTTGATCATAGTGACTTCCATATTGTTGGTCTCCGTATGATTCTATTGGGAATGATTTCCGACATGCTTTACACCCCTAAGATTTCATTCTGTATGAACTTGATATTGCTGAATTCTGCATGACTTTGTGAAAATGTTTTGCTCACTGTTTCACATTTGAAATGGTTATCTCCTGAGGGTCTTCTATATTGCTGAAGTGGATGTGATTTCAGTGGAAAAGATTTCCTACATGCCTGCTTGCTTTGCATGCAGCCCATCGGCTTAATCCCTGGCATCCCAGGACTCTGTCTCAGCATTTGATGTCTGGTATTTTGCTGACAGATACCAAGTGGTAAGTGTTTGTTATTTTGTTAATTCCCTGACTGGCAGATACTACTTGATAAGTTTCTTGAGGATTTGACTTGCATTACCCTGATCGTTCACTTGCCTGGAATATACTATTTCTTCGATATATGTTTCTTTCCTATTCTAGCTAGAGAACAACTCGGAAGTTAAGATGTTAACTTCTTCTGGAGAGGCTTGATCTGATTGGGTAAGACCCACGAGAATTTTAAGGTTACTTACTCATACAAGGGGATTTCTAGGATTGGATTGATTGAGAATCAGATATGATGCTTCCCGTGTCTATAGTCAACCCGGGTTTTTTCCATAGTATCTTTATAGTTGCCTGAATGCAGAGCCAAGAGTAAGCCCTGAGCACAGTGCGGGCTGTTCTGGGGTGAGATTCGTCCAAATCCAGAAGAGAACATTCTGTAACTTTCATGGGATTGGATGGAGTTCTAGTAAGTGAAAAGAATCACAAAGATGAAAGAGGTCATCGGGCAATCTCACTTATGGGAGTTGTAAGGAAAGAAGGTACCACTCAAGGACAGTAGAAAGAAGACCAGGAGGATTGGTCCATGGTTGGAAGCCTGCCTAGAAGTCTGGGGGATTGCAATATCTCCCTGGTTTTTTTTGCTTTATAATTTTATTAGATAGGATTTTTATGAGAGCATTTTACTATGATCTATTAGAAAATTCATGGGTTTTCCTACCTGTACCCATTTATTGTTAATGAGTTAAATGTGACTTTCGTGAGAAAGGTTTCTCACCTGTTCTGAATTTGATATTGTTGACTTAGATATGATTTCAGTGGGAAAAATTTCCTAAATACTTTAGATCCCTCGGATTTCTTACTATATGAATTTGATATTGTTGAATTCTACAGGCCTTTCATGAGAAAATTTTAGTACGTGCTTTACATTGATAAGGTTTTTCATCAGAGTGACATCCATATTGGTGAATGAGATATGATTCTAGTGGGAAAGATTTCCTACATGCTTTACACCCCTAGAATTTTATACTGCATGTTTTTAATATTGCTGAATTCTGCATGACTTTCGTGTGAAAGTTTTGCTACCTGCTTTACATTTGAAAGGTTTATCTTCAGAGTGACTTCCATCTTGTTGAATTAGATGAGATTTCAGTGGGAAAGATTTCCTACATGCTTGCGTGCTTTGCATGCAGCCCATCGGTTTGATCCCTGGCATCCCAGTACTCTGTCTCAGCATTTGATGTTTAGTATTTTGCTGACAGATACCAAGTGATTAAGTGTTTGGTATTTTCTAAATACCTCCCTGGCAGATACCAAGTGATAGTTCTCTCGTGGTTTTGACTTGCATTTTCCTGATCTTTTCCTTGCCTGGGACATACTATTTTCCCAATATATTTTTCTGTCAGATTCTAGCAAGAAAACAACTTGGAAGATAAAAGTTAGCTTCATCTGGTGCGGCTTGATCTGATTGGGTAAGATCCACCAGACATTTGAGGCTAGTCACTTATACTTAAAAATTTATATGGCTGGAGCATATTAGATGCATACAGCAGATTAGATGCTTTCCTTCCTTGGGTCCAACTTGGTTTGATCCCCTGCACAGCAGATAATTTCCTGAGTACAGAGCAGTTGGGATCAGAATAGGGACCATTTGACAATGATGGTTGGAAGGGATTTCTCTGGATGGAGATGTGTTTTGAAATTGGGTAACTGACCAAACATGATGACCTCTCTGTATCGGTATTGGAAGCTGTAAACCCAATAGTTGAGAGAGAGAGACAAGATTAAATATGCCTGTCTACAGGAACACTTGGTGGCCCAGAATGTGTGGAGCTGGTAGAAGGGAAACTCAGGACATTGGTGGTGGTAAGTGTATTTGGTGAAAGGATGGATGTTGGAACATTGTATATCTGAAACCAGATCACGAAAAGTTTTTAACTATCTCACATATTCAGTTCAATTACTATGAATTAAATAATATAGGTATTATTATAAAATATACATACATATTTTAACTAAAAGTACAATGGTTAAGGGTGATCTGTACTTTGGTGCTTTCTAAAATGTACAATAACTTTGTACTTGAAAACTATATATGTTAATACTTTCATAACATGTTACTTTCAGTGCAATGAAAATGAAAGAAAAATGTAAAACCTCCACTGGTGGAGGTGGGCACTTTTCATTGGGAAGTTGTAATGTTGGTCGAGGGAAATGGAGACTATGGTCTGGACTGTGGTGTTTAAAGGTTATTTTCTGAAACGTTATCATTGACAATATTGTAAAATTGTAAATCTTTCTGAAATTAAAAAAAAGCATTTTATAGCAACTGTGCTCTCCCTGATTAATTGATGGCAATAAACAATCTGCTGTTCTGTGTATACAAAATACAAACCAAAAATCTTGACCACTGTATAGGTTAAAACTGTTGTAAGCACATTGCCTTCAATGTAATAAAAATTAAATTTTGTGTGTTTGTTTTGTTGCTTTTTGGGTCACACACAGCAATGCTCAGGGATTACTCCTGGCCCTGCACTCAGGAATGACTCCTGGCAGTCCTGAGGGGACCATATGTGATGCTGAGAATCGAACCTGGGTCAGCCATGGGCAAGGCAAACACCCTATCTGCTGTGCTTTTGCTCCAGCCCCGTAAAAATTAAATTTAAAAAACCCTACTGTTTCCTGTTATTACCTACATCTGCATAATTTTTTGTAGCTTTTTGCTCAGACCCAGAGATGCTCACGGATTACTTCTGGATCAGAACTCAGAAATTATTCCTGGCGGTACATGGTGGACCATATGGGATGCTGAGAATCAAACCCAGGTGGGCAGCATGCAAGGTAAATGCCCTATCCACTGTTATATGGCTCCGGACCCTGCATATATGTTTTTGCAGTAACACTGAGTTTGACACTTACTTACTGGATACTGCAGCCTCAGTGGATACTGTAGCCGCCTATCCCATCCCCAGGCCTCAGAAATATCCTGCTATTGCATAAAAATGCTATTAACCCTTAACACATGTTACACTTGGATCATGTAGGGCAGTGTTTTCTTAGGGGGCTTTCAAAAGTGGGGATATGGTGTAATACTTGGGGGAGGACTGGAGTATCAGAGATAGTGCACTCGCCTTGCATGATGTCCACTCAGGTTTGATCCACAGCATCCCAGATGGTCCCCTGAGCCTTGCCAAGAGTAATTCGTGAATACACAGCCAGGAGAAATCAATCAATATCACCAGGTGTGGACCCCAAAAGAAATCAATACAAAACAAAAAGTAGTGGGAACCCCCAGTAAGAAAATACGGATGGAAGGAGATATCATGGTCAGAAAACGGTTGAGAAACACTGATGTTGGGTTTCATCATAAATACCAAAATGTTTCTTATTAGAAGTTATATAATTTTTCTCTGTATAGTCAATAACCTGTGAACTGTTTCTATTTTTACCTGTTTGTAGGTATGAAACTTCACTTGGCTTAATTCAGGTTAACATAAACGTTAATCATCACAATTTACACTTGTTCGTGGAGGGGGCTGTTTCAGAGGTTTCCACTTTCCTCACTCTGGTATCACTGAAACTACAGGCCAAGGATCCACTTAGAATTTAACTCCCATCTGCCGACTCACTCCCACTTATGTATGGTGGACTTGAATATGGCTGCTGTGTAAGTCTGCGGGCCCGTTACAGGCCTCTTTTAGTTAGTTATTACTTGGCCCCTGTAAGCATCCAGTCTAACAGGAGCTATGAGGGTGGTTTTCAACCTCTATCTGTACTGATGAAAGCTCAGCACCTCTTACTTGCTCTCCATAGGTCTGTTTCCCCAGTATGCACACATTCAAGTAAGTGCCTATATGATTCACCTTGGGATAAGCAGCGGGGAATTCATCATTTCCACTTAGTACCCTTCCTCCTTGAGACCCTGTTACTTATCACAGATCTAAAAGGCTTTAAATGGAAACTAAGCAAGGAATTATGACTTTTCATTGGGAGGGCACCTTTGTGTAAACACCCTGCTTCCCCATTCTTCCCTCTCAGCTTGCAGATCTTGTGCTGTACTGTTTGTAACTCTGTCTCTATTCTTTCAAGGATCACCATGATGGTACTTAGCATCTCCCTAGATCTCTCTGGGTATAAACCCCTTAGCTGCCATTTGGACCTTGTGGTTCATTTTGGTATTTGGTGGACAAGGCGTTGGTCCTGGCTTGTAGTGGAAAAGCACCTTTATGTGGCATTTTATACTCTGGGTCCCTAGTTTGCTCACTGTTGGCTAGGACTTCTCATGGGCTTCAGAGATCCACATAGTTTTCACCCTGGTACCCTGGGGATTAAATCCTGTGTAGAATAACACTGCCACGGGGAGCTCAGGTTTATCTGGTCACACCCATCACAGTGCTCTCAAATCACTCCCATTCCTCTGTTTATCTGTAAATTCTTCTCTGTGCTCTCCTCCCCAGCCAGTTAATCACCTTTTCTCCCTAATCAGATTCTGTTAGCTTGTAAGATCAGATCCTTCTAAGGATACTGATCTTGTATTGTAATTTATGTCCTTTGCATAGTATACCTGAAAGCAATGTCCTTTCTGTATCGACACAGGAAGACAGTTAATATTATGTTTTGTAACTTGGGAGTTGATTGAGTCCAAATAATATTTACTCGTGGGCATCTGCCTTCTTGTCTCAGTTGCCCTTAGTTCCTAGCACCCCAAAAGCAGGGTCCCACCGAGGGACTTAATGGACCCAGGGCAAGCTATGGCATCGAAATGGGCCAGGCCAGAGCGCCACGATGCTCAACTATAAATTGAGGGCATGATCATAGACAAATGCTGTCATGATCCAAAAGTAAGTAACGACGAGACTAGGATCCTGCTGGGCTAGGAAGACTAACCTGGCCTGAGGACTCTAATACACACACATATATATATAGTGAGATGTCCTCAGGAAGAACCAAACTGTAAGTTTATTTCTTGGTGTGCTCATACAGAATGACATAATGACATTGCTATAATTATTAGAAGTAGACTTCCTACAACTATTTAAGTAGATTACAAGATGAGGAAAGAAAACACCCTTGTTGGGATCCCACCCTTGAGCTGATCTCCTAGTAATCTGGAATAAATCTCTTTAGATGAGATTTAATCCTTGAGTTAATCTCCTCCAGGAGTGGTCTTATCTCTCTTTGCTTATTTGTTAATGTTCAACACACCTTTGTGTCACCACCCTATGTGATTGCTATATAAACTAAGTCTGTAAGCTCCAAGGAAGTTTGGACTCAAGAGAGCAGAGACTGTGTTGAGGCTGAGGCTGAGGCCCGGGCAAAGGCTCAAGCTGAAGCGCAGGATCGGGCTCCAGAGCTTAGGCTCCAGAGGGCAGAATCAGAGGTGAGAGTGAAAATTGGAATAAACTACAATTGATACCGACCATCCTGGCCCTCGTTCGTTCCTTTGCCCGCCCATCGCCATCGACTTCCCTGAGGTGGGGACACGGCTTGAGACTACCGAATGCGGGCGGCAGGAAAGATAGAGCGCCCCTGGACCTTCTGTAAACACACAGTCCTGCATCCTGTTACATTGTTTTTGAAAAAAAGTTTTAACAACTTACTTATGTAAATCTCCTGCCCCCTGTTCCAAGCTGTCTCAGCCAGGAGTGGGAGAGGCTTGGAGGTGGGTGAGTTGAATTTCCCTTCCCGCCCCAAACAGAGCCCCACAGCCTCCTCTGTCCAGATCTCCAGGTTTTTAGTAGCGTGGTAGTCACAACCACAAACTGCCCCGTGCACAATGTAATCCCATCAATAACCAATACCCAGAGACTATAAAAAAAAGTTCCTGGAAGAGAGCAATGCAGAATCTCTTGCCCCTGTGCCAGGCTGTTTTCACCTGGGACCCTTAGCAGGAAGGTGGGTTGAGTTTCCCTCCCTGTCCTAAGCAGAGCCCTGGCAGCCAACAAACTCCAGAACCCAGCCACAACCATGTTCAAGGCCACTCTCCACTTGCTCAGGTGAGATCACCCATGAAGGAACCCTCAGAGGAACCCAGCTATGTGGGGCCCATGGCTGAAATCTCCAAGCCTGCTTGGATCGAGACTGGGCCCCCCTCCACCCAGATCCCCAGTTTTCCAGAAGCTTGGCAGCCACACCCACAGTTCGCCCCTGGTTCCATGTAATCTCATCAACAGCCAAGATCTAGAGAATATAAAATAAATCTCCCCCAAAAGAGCAACGCAGTTTTTCCTGGAGAGTGTGGCCGACCAGTGGACCAAAAGCTTGCATTCGGTGGACAGAGAGTAACTGTAAAAGTGATTAGAGGCCGCCCCAGAAGCCTCCGTCCTTCCCCGAGAGCCTGGCAAGCTAGCGAGAGTATCCTGCCCGCATGGGAGAGCCTGGCAAGCTCCCTGTGGCATATCGGATACGCCAAAAACAATAACGAGCCTCATTCCCCGTACCCTGAAAGAGCCTCCAGTTCGCCATTGAGCTATGCTAGCATGTGACAGGGATTAATGGAGTAATTACTGGTGCCTGCTCAAGCCAATCAATGATCAGCAGGATGACAAGTAACTGGTGTAAAATATGCAATTCAAAGGAGTTTAGCTTGATGCATCTCTGTGTGTTGGTGTCACTGTCTTCACATTAAAAAAAGATCTTGTAAGTTATAAAGGAACATGGAACAAGAAATGGCGAAAGTCATTGAAATTGAAGGTCTTGTTTGCATGAAAAGTGTAAGCAGTATTCTCATAAATCCTTCTATCAGAATGGTTTAAAAAACAGAATCCTGCATGTTGAGAAAGTGTCACGGTCTATGACTTCTTATTTTTCTGTTCCTGAAAGGGGGCTTTTTTTTTTAAATTTATTTATTTCTTTATTGAATCACCATGGGAAAGGTTACAAAGCTTTCATGTTTAGGTCTCAGTCATGCAAATATCAAGCACATTTCCCTTTCCCAAAACTTATTTTTTACCATGAAGAACCCCAATAAAACCCCACCCCCCACCCCTCCCAGTCCCTGTGGGGCAGATGAATTCTAGTTAACACTATCTGCTTTGATTAGATTCATTGTTTCAATAAAAGATTCACCACTATTATTAAGAGTTTACCCCCCCACCCCCGAATCAGACATGCTGACAAAGCATTGTGAAGTGATTTGCTTTCTACAGCTGGGTTCAAGAATTATATGTTGGTTTTGGATTTCCGCTATTTTACTTATTGACCCTGGAAGTATTTCTACTGAAAGTCAGATAGTTAAGAAATTGGTTTCTATGCTCTGGAGTCGTGGCCGTGCTGGAGAGCCGCTATTGGGGGGCAACTGGTGGCCTCGGTAGGGCGTGAAGGGCGGACCGAAACGCCCCCCTTCAAATGAGGTTTTAGTCGCCCCCAGTCCCCCAGCTGATACCTGCTGTCCACGAGGCTCCCATGCGGCCGCCATCTTTCTTTCCAGAGAGGAGAAGGCGAATGGGGCAACACCCTTTCCCCTCCGGACAGACCTGATGGCCTGGATCAACGCATAGTCCGTTCACTTTTCTGCTCCAAGCTGCCGGGTTCTGCATTAAGTCCTTGTGCTTCTGGGGCCGTGGCCATGCTGGAGAGCCGCTCGCGGGGGGCAACTGGTGACCTCGGTAGGGTGTGAAGGACGGACCGGAACGCCCCCCTTCCCATGAGGTTTTAGTCGCCCCCAGTCCCGAAAGGGGGCTTTTGATTGTGGGGAGAAACGCACCCCCAGCATCTTCTGCAATGAGGCAAGTGCTGGTTCTTACTAGGGCACAACAAATTGAGGCTGAGCAGGGTGCATGCAGAGCAGACATCCTCAGGCCTGGCCTCAGGACACCCCCCCCACCATGCCGTGTTTCAGAGTTTACCAACCAGATGACCTTGGCTTTGATGTAGCAGACCCATGATGTATTAAATATGGAGCATTACATCTCGGAGTTCCATTACTATTTTTGCACTTCTCTGGTGGTTCTACTTTGGCCATTTCTCCACTGTTGGAAATGAGAGCCAATTTGTGTGCTTTACAGAAACGCTCTCTTAGTCTTTTTTCTACTCCCGAACTGTCATCCATTTGCCATCACGCTAGTAGAGAGCATTAGTGCAACCATCACCATATTTATAGGCCTTATTCCTCCCATAGTTTTTCAAAATGGAATCAGCTCAACTGCAGGGCCAGCCTCTCTTTTCCCAGGTCATCCAAAGACATACTGAACAAGCTATCTTGGGCCTCTTGATTCCCACCCCAAAATGTGCTGTCTTAAAAGAAAATAATTTATTTTGTTTGGGATGAGGGTTGGTTTGGGGGTCACACTCCGCTCTGTTCTGCTCAGTTCTTAATTTTGGTTCTATATTTAGGGTGGTCACAGTACTGAGAAGACCATATGCAGTGCCGGGATTGAATGTGGGGTTGGCTATGTACAAGGAAAGCAATTTTTTTCACTATATATATTATATTTACAAACATAGTTCACAATAGTTCATTACAGAAATAGTTCATTACAGATAATATTCAAACACCAATCCCACCACCGAGCACCTTCCCACCACAGTATAGAGGTAAGTGTGTGAGGGTTGTTGTCTTTTATTCTGGAGCCATTTTAGCCCGAATATGAGAGAATGCAAGCAAGTATATTAGAAACCAAACAAACGTGTGATACTTTTCATAAGTAAGTGAGGTAGAATATATGAGGTCGCGTGGCCGCAAATGTGGCCGCACTCTCCAGGGAGGCAACTTAAGCCCTATCTTATCTCTCCGGCCCCTGAGCATAGTGCCTTTTTTCCCGAACATACATTGACTGAAGCATGCCAGAACCAGCTGTTGTCTTGGTCTCTCCTGCAACCATTTGTGCTAGTCCGGGATTCTCTGAGAATGGGATTCCAAAATGGGATTAGTCATGCTGGATTTAGGAAAACCTCTGGGAGAGGACCATGGGGGTGAGGAGCTAGAGCTGTAAGGTAGAGCTGTCAGACCGGACACAGCTTTCACCCTTGTGGCAAAATGAGGGGATAGCTGACGGGGTTGCAGGAAGGAAAAGCCAGACTGCAGTGAGGTGCTAAGAACTGGCAAATCAAATGTGTAAGGAGAGGCAATCCACCGTGGTCCTCGAGCATCCCATTGCATGTTCTTGGTATGAATCTTTATTCATTCATTCATTCATTCATTCATTCATTGCTTTTTGGGTCACACCAGGGATGCTCAGGGTTTACCCCTGTCTCTGCAGTCAGGAATCCCTCCTAGCAGTGCTCGAGGGACCATATGCGATGCTGGGAATTGAACCTGGATTGACCACGTGCAAGGCAAATGACCAACTCTCTGTGTCCCTAGTGTGGACCTTTAAAGGAAGATGTGATACGGAACATTTCCTGTAAGACAAGGTAGCATTTTGTGTTAGTAAGTCCTGAGAACAACCAGATATGGCCTGAAAACAATCAACAACAAAACCCAAACCCCCACAATATTGCATTACTTTTCACTCTATAATGAACATGCGTCAAAATGTTGTGTTTTCCATTTAGAATGGAGAACAGAACTTTGGGAATGATTGCAGACATGTAGGTTCTTTAAAGAAACCATTCAGTCTTAACTAATGCTTTGCTCTCATGCTTGTGAGAAACAGATAATACCATCCCATTCCATTCTCCTTAGTTTACGTTTAGAATTGGCTTTTGAAGAGATGTTTTTAATGACACTGATGATGCTTTTATTTATTTAGTTTATTTTTCTTTCTGGATCACTGCCGGGGATGCACAAGGGTTCCTCATGGATCTATACTATGGATTTACTCCTGGTGGTGCTTAGGGGCCCATATGGGATGCTTGAGATAGAATATGGGTCGGCTGCATGCAATGCAGACACCTGCAACCCCATAGCTCCAGCCTCCTGATGATGCCTTTCAATGAGAAAGGTGTTAACTAATTAACAGCAAAAAAATCCTTCATGATTATTAGTTTGACTGTCCAGTGTCTTTGAATTGTTATAAGTATACCATGGGATATAAGTCAATTATTTGTTTTAAAATGTGATGAGTTTCAGGATCAGAGAGATTGTACATTGAGTAAAGTGCTTGCCTTGCACGTCCAGGCATGATTCCTGAGTGCATATCTAGGAGCAAGCCCTGAGCACACATGGGTGTGGCCCTGCTATTTGCATCTTTTTTTAAATATACATTTAATTTACCATGTTTTGAGCATATAGTTGTAATATTTTAATTTGTACAAAGGCTCACTGCCTTACTTTGATTTTTGGGCCACACCTACCAGTGCTCAGAGCTTATTCCTGGCTCTGTATTCAGGGATCATTCCTGGTCGTACTCGGAAGAGCATATGAAATGCCGGGGACTGAACTCGGGATAGCTGTATGCAAGGCAAATGCCCTATCAGCCATGCTATCTCTCCGGCCCACCTTGACAAACTTTTTAATATCACGTTTAATAATCTTGTGAAAATTTTTGTTCTTTTAAATTTCACCTTGTTAATGATTTCCTTAGACCACAGTCCCCAAAATGGAAGCAGAAGATGCAAAAAAAAAAAAAAAACAGGTTCATAGAACCATAACTTGTCTTATTAAATTGCTTTTATGAAAGATCAAGTATGTGGAACCATCAGCACTATGAAGCTTATGTTCAATTATTTCCCTACAGTCTGACAACACTGGGCTGTATTCCTTTTTTTCCTCTGCAAGGTATATTGTGTTAACTTCAGGCTACTCTAATTTGCAGTTTTAATTGCGACTCGGCCATTTTTTCATTTTTAGTGCTTTTGTGTGTTTCTTTGTATTTAAGTAGTTCCTTCTCCAATAAATAATTGATCTACAGAATTGAGTTGTTGGGGGTGGGTGTTGAAAGGGAGGGTGTTAGGTTCCTTGCGGAGCTACACTGGTGGTGGGTGTCATGTTGAAGTTATGTGCATGAGAAACCATTATTAATAGTATTGTAAACCACAGAATATAAATCAATATATTTTTAAATGTGATCATTTTCAGGGTTAGAGAGATAGTACATCGAGCAAGGTGCTTGCCTTGCACCTCCAGGAGTGATTCCTCAGCACAAAGCTAGGAGGAAGCTCTGAGCATGGATGGGTGTGGCTCCCCCAAAAGTGATCAACTTGTATATTTTTTCAAATATACATTTTAATTTACCATGTTACAAGCATATGCTTGTAGCATATTAATTTGTATATCAAAATGCGATGTGCAAATAAATGTTACTTAAGCTAAATAATTATAAAATATAACTACGGGACCAGGCACATAGCTCAGTGAGAAAGCACTTGACTTGCATGTGTGAAGCTCTAGGCCCGATTCCTAGTACTGCAAAAGGTATAACGCAAAAAGTCTACAATTTATGTTCTGTATGTGATAAATAAGTTAGGGCAAGGATGAGTGTGTACATGAAGGCAACAATATGAGGCAGAATGGTTTACCATTCTCTTTCCTAACTCTGTCACAATTTTTGGAATATAGGTAGAGCATAGAGGAAAATTTGTTTTGAAATATCTCCTTAGAGAGTCTGATAAGTTGGGACCTATCTCTGCCCTAACTTCTTAGATAAACCTGGGGGATAAGAGTAGTTGAGTGAGAATCTTCTTGTGATATAAGAGAGAGGTGGTCAGCGGGGGAAGGAGGAGGAGATGAGAGAGAGAGTGGGTGGGGAAGAGAGAGATTAGAACGGTGTTTTCAGTGGTAAAGTTATTCCTGTCACTGAAAGCATTTTCCTAAAAATACTGCTTGTAGGAAAGTCTTTCATTTGCTCTGTGGTTTCTTGACTTCGTATTCTAGATGGCGCCTGAGTTATGTAAGGAGGCTTTAATTTTTGTCCTTGCTAGAGGTTGTGCGAGATTTGGTGACAGTGGCATCAGTTTGTAAAACACTTTGGAAAAAGCTGCTGAAACTAAATTTCATCATCTTAGATCCACGTTTCAGAGTGTTCTTTATTTCAGCATCTGTGAGCAAACCAAAAGAGATCTAAGGTCATTTATTGGGTTTTCCAACAGAGCTGTCAGGCTAGGGGGGATTGATAATTTAGAGTGAAAAAAAAGTATTGATGTAATGACGGAGGTTTAAATTTTTTTTAATTTTTAAAAATTTTATTAAAGAGCTAGGATTTACAATGTTACTGATAGTTGAGTTTTAGGCATACAATAATTCTACACCAATTCCTGCATCAGTGTCACTTCTCTCCACCAGTGTTCATAGATTCCCTCCCCAGCCCAATCCCCACTCCATCCCTGATTGTCGACTTGATAGGCACATTACAAAAGTTTCCGTGATTGTCACTTAGATCTCATGTTTTCAGTTATATTGAATCTATGTTTTGGAGATAAGGCTGTATCCCTCACTCGTATCACTGGTATAACTGAAGCCCTGATGCCTTTTCACCCATTACTTCCCCTTTCGTTCTTCATTTCTTGCCTTCTCTGTACTTCTCCTCTCTAAACACTGGGGCAAGGGTCACCTAGGCAACCCCCTTTTACAACAATACATTTCCTCATCCAGTGTTCTATATACCACAGACAAGTGAGCTCACAGTGTATTTGTTTTTCTTCTTCTGGCTTACTTCGTTCAGCAAGGTGTCTTCCAGCTCTAACCAAGTAGCAGAAGTTGCATGATTTCATCATTCCTTGGAGCTGCAAAGTATTCCATTGTGGATTAAAGTGTTATTATGGGGACTTTAGAAATAGTATAGTGGGTAGGGTACTTATATTACATTTGGTCAACACGGGTTTCATCCCTGGCACACCACATTCCCCGGTCTGCCAGAAGTAAGTCCTGAATACTGCTTGTTGTGGCCACAAAACAAAACAAAAATTTTATTATGAAGTGAAAACAATTCTATTTGCATTTATCTCTCCATACATATAAATATAGGTGTATGATGCGTACATATAAAATCGCAATATTTATTAAATCTGTCTTTCAACACTTGCCAAGCTACTTGTGTCAAATATGAAGGGTTTGGGGCCATATCTGGTGCTCCACTGGTCTATTTACATCTTAGTTTTATTTTGTGAATTTCCACTACAATGAAATTACAACTATTGCTGATATCTTCTGATTAGAATTAGTAATGAATACATTTGTAAGGTCAATAAATGACTATCATGTATCAGTGGCCATACTATTATTTCCTACCAAATATAAGAAACCTGAGTTCACTGTATCACTGTCATCTGTTCATCAATTTTCTCGAGCAGGCACCAGTAACGTCTCCTTCTTCCTAGCCCTGAGATTTTGAAAAGTGCCACATTCGAGGCTCTTTCAGGGTCAGGGGAATGAAACCCATCATTGTTACTGGGTTTTGGCATATTGAATACGCCACAGTGTGTTTGCCAAACTCTGTATATAATAAACATATAATTCAGTATATCACTTGGTGGAGTTCATTATTGTATATTATCTCTCAAGCTCCATGTTATTTTTATAGTTCAAACTTGCAATGTCTAAAAACATATAATTAAGACTGTCACTTTTATTTACTTAAGAGTGGAACTTTTATAATACTCTTTTTTTTTTTTTTTGCTTTTTGGGACCCACCCGGTGATGCACAGGGGTTACTCCTGGCTCTGCACTCAGGAATTACTCCTGGCAGTGTTCAGGGGGACCATATGGGATGCTGGGAATCAAACCAGGTTTGGCCATGTTCAAGGGAAACACCCTATCTGCTGTGCTATCTTTCCAGCCCTCTTTTATCATTTTTACAAGTAGCAATGTTGCATTAATTGTACTCAAATGGTTTGGCTGAAGTTGTTTTAAAAATTTTACTTGTTTTTTTCATTATTATCACTCTCAGGCCATAGGAAAAGTAATAAATGCAAACATTGTTCTAACTATAATATTTGCTTATTACAATAATCTCACTTGTAGTAATAAAAACTCACTACAGAGTGGGTCTGAAGACTCAGCAGGACCATTTTAAATCAGATCTGAACCAGCATTTAATCCTGTCTTCACATTTCTATTTCCTAGCAAGCCTAACAATAAAACTCTGTGACCTTGAACTCTAGGCTCAACGGGACCTGGAGCAAAGATCCTCTGCCCACTTTCCCCAGTCTCTGGTGAGCCAGAGGTCATGTCCATTAGCCACCTCCTGCTGGCGCAAGATAATCGTGTCATCGGCCACCGTCCAGATCAGGCCCCCATAACCATGCCACCTGACTCACGCCAGGCTGTTTCAAATGGGGTGTGCCAGAGCAGGGTGGGTGAGAACCCTCCCCACCCCAAGGGACCCAGCTCCAGCAGCCAAAACCTCCACAACCTAACCATGGCACGCTCAAGGCCGCGCCTCACGTATGAGTGAAGTCCTACAGAACACCCAGGCATTGCGGAACTCTGTGAACTTAGACTCTCGGCTTAACAAAACCAGGATCTCCACAGTTCCTCTGGCTGCTTTGCCCAGTCTGTCAAGGCAGGGGTCACACCCATACGCCACCTCCTGGAGGTGCTAGATAATCTAGTCTTCAGACTCTGTCCAGATCACATGGCTGCTTCTCCCGAATGGGAGCATTACATGAGGCCCCCATAACCATGCCACCTGAATCACGCCAGGCTGTTTCACATGGGGTGCGCCAGAGCAGGGTGGGTGAGAACCCTCCCCGCCCCAAGGGACCCAGCTCCGGCAGCCAAAATCCTTCACTGCCCAACCGCCACAATGCTCAAGGCCGTTCCCCATGCGCTGTGGCCTAGCCTCACATACGAATGAACATATTCCTGGACACATTATAAAACACTCCCTACTCATTCTCCATAATTATCACACCACACCACATTTGATGGCTTCAGATATTAGGCAACAAATCATAGATGGAAATTATGTATATGCATATATACATATTTTTAGATATATATACCAAAGCTCACATCACCCAAACTTTAAAAACATGTTAGTGATATCCTATAGAATGTCTTAATGGGTCCTGCCAAAATAGAACAATCTTCACACTGTTTCCTATATGGACACTTTGTTGTAACCATGTTTGTAGGATAACATTGGTTTGTTCTTTCTCCCTTGCCACAGGGAACTTAGGTTTATCGGGTTACACTCATCACAGTGCTCCCGAGTCACTCCCATTCCTCTGGGTTTATCTGTAAACTCTTCTCTGTGCTCTCCTCCCCAACGGGTTAATCACCTTTTCCCCTAATCAGATTCTGTTAACTTGTATGGTCAGATCTTTCTAAGGATGTTGAATTTGTAAGTTAAACATTGCTTTTCGCGATCCTTTACACACTTTACTTTTTTTTGCTTTTTGGATCACACCCAGCGATGCTCAGGGGTTATTCCTGGCTCTGCACTCAGGAATTACTTCTGGAGGTGCTTGGGGGACCATATGGGATGCCAGGGATTGAACCCAGGTCGGCTGCGTGCAAGGCAGATGCCCTACCCGCTATGCTATTGCTCCAGCCCCGATTGCACAGTTTACTTTTAAGCTTACTTTTAAGCAATGCCCTTTTTGTATGGACACAGGGAGACATTTAATATTATGCTTTTGTAACTTGGGAGTTAATTGACTCCAAATAGTCTTCACTCCCGGACACTGCTTTCTAGACTTAAGCCTCAGTTGCCCTTAATTCCTAGCACTCTAAAAGCAGGGTCCAGACGAGGGATTGAACGGACTCAGCGCAAGCTGTGAGTTACCCTGACGTTAGGGGAGAATTTATCATCTTGCCTTTACTCATTTTAGAAACGCTGTGCAATTCTTGGCTGATGATTATTTCCTTGCATCTCGTCAACCTCTTGCTTTCACGGACACATCCCATCAAACAACCAAGCAACCCACTCTAATCCCCTGTTTCTCTTATAATGATCTTTGTAATTACAACATTGAGCCCACCTGGGAAGTCCAGGCAACTCTCCCCACCAAAAGAATCTTAATCACATCTGCAAAGCTCCTTTTGCCAACATAATTACAGGTTCCAGGGATTAGAACATGTATACCTTTGTTTTATTGTGGTTTTAGTTTGGGTCACACCTGATGGTACACAGACTTACTTGTATATCTGTGCTCAGAGATCACTTGCAAGGGTCTTAGAGATGATATGGGGTGCTGAGAAACAAAACCCAGTGGGCCACAAGAAAGGTAAGTGCGCTTCCCACCGTACTATGTCTTCAGATCCTGGACATATGTATATTTGGGATACTTCCATTCACCTTATCATCACCAAGCTTATGCTAAGTTGACAGCAAAAAATTCATTGGACAAAAAGTAACAACGAGATTTTTATGAGGGGCGAATTTGGGCTACACTCTGCACTATCACCCCAGGACTAAAAATTGTATTCTATACAAACCTTTGCCATTCCTTTCTAGTTGGTTAACCTTAGATAACTCCTTTCATCTCTTCAAGAATCAGTTTCTTCATGTGGAATCTGTGGATAACAGAAACACCTAGCTCAGACGGTGTGACTTGAACCTCGAACGTTCTTTGTTGTAAGTACAGTAACCATCACAGAGCAGGTGTAAGTGTTTGATAAGCATAAGGGTTTGATAGGCTTTTTTCCCACTACACACACTGAGCACAGCTTAGCCCTTTGGCCTACAAGAGGCTATGTGCTTGATGGCATGTTTGGGAGCTTAAGATGGGATGAATCCTTTGTTTTCAGCAAAACAGTGGAACCTTAAACACCTGAACCCATGACTGTTTGAATGCTTGTAGGGAAAGAAGCTTTGGAACAGAGCCAGCTTTCTCTTATTTCTCTACAAAAGAGAGTTCCCCTAATATCTGAGGGGGCTAATGCCACCAGAATTCCAATAAGTCATCTGGTTCAAATTCAGACTCAGGCATCACAGCACCTAGCACTAAGCAGAATTATAATGGATCAGTGCAAGGCCCACACACACTTGCCTCACACCCAAATATTTGATCTTACACAAAGAGAGATATGAAGATATAGATTAAGTTAAAACATTTTAAGACCGGGGTATTTCATGGATTACACAGGAAGTCCCACTGAAATCACAGGGGTTCTTGAAAGAGCGAGACAAGAAATAGATTACCGATACGGAGAGGCCATTATGTTTGGTCAGTTACCCAATTTCAAAACATCTCCATCGAGAGCAATCCCTTCCAAACATCATTGTCAAAAAGGTCCCTATTCTGATCCAAACTGCTCTGCACTCAGGAAATTATCTGCTGTGCAGGGATCAAACCCAGTTTGCCCCAAGGAAGGAAAGCATCTAATTTAATGTACTATTGCTCCAGCCATATAAATTTTTAAGTGTAAGTGACTAACCTCAAAAATCTGGTGGATCTAACCCAATAGATCAAACTCACAAGATGAAGCTAACTTCTTTTCTTACGAGTTGTTTTCTTGCTAGAATCTGACAGAAAAACATATCGGGAAAATAGTATGTCCCAGGCAAAAAAATATTAGGAAAATGCAAGTTAAAACCACAAGAGTCTTATCCCTTGGTATATGCCAGTAAGGTATTAACAAAATACCAAACACTTATCACTGGGTACCTGTCAGCAAAATACCAAACATCACATGCTGGGACAGAATACTGGGATGCCAGGGATCAAACAGATTGGCTGCATGCAAGGCAAGCAAGCATGTAGGAAATCTTTCCCACTGAAATCATATAGAAGTCAACAATATCGAAGTCACTCCGACGAATAACCTTATAAATGTAAAGCAGGTACTAAGACTTTGGTATAAAAGTCATGTAGAATTCAGCAATATCAAATGCAATATCAAATATAGTAAGAAATCCTAGGGGTGTAAAGCATGTCGGAAATCTTTTCCACTAGAATCATACGGAGTTCAACAATATGGGAGTCACCTTACAAATGTAAAGCAGGTAGGAAAACTTGCTCATGAAATTCCTGTAGAATTCATAAATATCAAATTCATAGAATAATAAATCCGAGGGGTTTAAAGCATGTAGTAAATCTTTCCCACTGAAATCATATCTAACTCAAGAATATCGAAATCGAACAGGTGAGAAACCTTTCTCACTTAAAGTGACATCTAAGTCAACAATATTAAATTCATACAGGTAACAGTCCCTATTAATCGTCACGGAGGAGGTAGGAAAATGTTCTTACAAAGGAATATGTAATTCCGTTAAAATACCCAAAGAGGGAGACATTGGGAATCGCCCAGTCCTTGAGGTAGGCTTGCAACCATGGAATAATCCTCCTGGTCTTCTTTCCACTGTCCTAGGGTGGTACTTTGTTTCCTTACACCTCACATAGGTGAGACTGACCGATGAGCCCTTTGTTCTTTCTGATTCTCTTCACTTATCAGAAGTCCATCCAATCCCATGCAATTTACAGCATTTTCTCTTCTGGATTTGGATCAATTCCACTCCGGTCCAGCACACAATCTGCTCAGGGCTTACTCTTGGCTCTGCACTCAGGCAACTATACGGATGCCAGGGATCATACCTGGTCGACCACATAGAAGGAAAGCATCTTACCTGATGCACAATTGCCCCAGCCCTAGAAGTACTTAAGTATAAGTTAGTAACCTCAAAATTCTAGTGGGTCTAACCAATCCTGTGAAGCCTCTCCAGAAGAAGCTAACTTCTTGACTTCCGAGTTGTTTTCTTGCTAGAATCTGACACATATATATTTATCAGGTAAATAGTATATTCCAGGCAAGTGAAAATCAGGGTAATGCAAGTGAAAACTGCAAGAAGCTTATCAATTGGTATCTGCCACAAGGGTATTACCAAAATACCAAACACTTATCTCTTGGCATCTCTCAGCAAAATATGAAACATCAAATGCTGAGACAGAGTACTGGGATGCCAGGGATAAAACCAATTGGCTACATACAAGGCAAGCAAACATATAAGAAATCTTTCCCACTGAAAAAAACATTTAACTCAACCATATCGAAGTCACTCTGAAGATAAACATTTCAAATGTAAAGCAGGTAGCAAAACGTTCACAAGCAAGTCATGCAGAATTCAGTAATATCAAATTCATATAGTATGAAATCCTAATGGTGTAAAGCATGTAGGAAATCTCTCCCACTAGTATCATATCTAATTCAACAATATGGAAGTCACTCTGATGAAAAACCTTATCAATGTAAAGCAGGTAGTAAAACTCTCCCTCGAAAGTCATGTAGAATTCAATAATATAAACTTCATCACTGTCACTGTCCTCCCGTTGTTCGACTATTTGTTCCAGCAGGCCTAGTAACATTGTGAGATTGTTTACTGTGTTTGGCATATCGAATATGTCACGGGTAGCTTGCCATGCTTTGCTGTGAGGGCGAGATACTCTAGGTAACTTGCCGGGCTCTCCGAGAGGGGTTGAGCAATCGAACTCAAGTTGGCCATTTTTGCTGCGTGCAAGGCAAACGCCTGAACTGTTGTGCTATCGAAATCAGAGGGGATGTAAAGTATGTAGGAAATTTTTCCTATGAAACAAATCAAATTCAACAACATCGAAGTCACTCTGAAGACAAATCTTTCAAATATAAAGCAGGTAGCAAAACTTTCATGCAGAGTTCAGCAATATCAAATTCATACAGTATGAAATCCTAGGGATGTAAAGTATGTCGGAAATCTTTCCCACTAGAATCATATCTAATTCAACAATATGGAACTCACTCTGATGGAAAACCTTATAAATGTAATGCAGGTAGTAGAACTTTCTAACAACAGTCATGTAGAACTCAACAATATCACATTCACACGGTAAGAAATCTGAGGGGTGTATCGCATGTAGTAAATATTTCCCACTGAAATCATATCTAACTCACCAATATCGAAGTTGGACAGGTGAGAATCCATTCTCACTAAAGTCACATCTACGTCCACAATCAGGAACAAACCCCATGAATGTTCAAGGAGGAGGTAGGAAAATCCTCTCACAAAAATCATATCTATTTCAATTAAAATAAAAAACCAAAAAGGGAGACGTTGGAATCCCCCAGCCCTCAAGGCAGGCTTCCAAACATGGAACAACCCTCCTGGTCTTCTTTCTACTGTTCTTGTGTGGTACTTTGTTGCCTTACACCTCACATTGGTGAGATTGCCTAATGAACCCTTTGTTCTTTCTGTGTCTCTCGACTTGCCAGAACTCCATCCAATCACATCCAAGTTACAGCATTTTCTCTTTTGGACTTGGAGCAATCCTACCCCGGCCTAGCACCCCACAGTGCTCTGGGCTTACTCTTGGCTCTGCACTCAGGCAACTATACGAATGCCAGGGATCAAACCAGGCTGACCACATACAAGGTAAGCATCTTACCTGCTGCACAATCGTTCTAGCCCTAGAAATATTAAGTATAAGAGTCAAAAACCTAGTGGGTCTTACCGAATCAAATCAAGCCTCTCCAGATGAAGCCAACTCCTTGTCTTCTGAGTATTTTAATAGCTAGAATCTTACAGACATGTATATCCTAGGTAAGGAACCTATCGGGAAAATGCAGGTCAAAACCACAAGGAGCTTGGTATTTATCAGCAAGGTATCTGTTACCAAGAATATTGAAGTGACAGGGATCTAACCTGGTGGCCACATGCAAGGCAAGGAAACATCTTACACTGCTGTAATATGGTCCCAACCTTAACAGTATTTACGTTTACATTACTTACCTCAATACGTATAAGTGACTACCTCAATTATCTGTTGGGTCTTACCAAACACATCAAGCCTTTCCAGATGAAACTTACACCAATTCTTTAGAGTTGGTTCCTTTCTAGAATCTGACAGACACATACATAGAAAAAATTGTATATCCTAGGCAAGGAAGATTCAAATGACAATTTCCTATATCAGGAAAATGCAAATCAAATAAATAATAAGTTTATCGGTAATCAACTCTATTAACAAAATAACAAACAACAAATGCTAAATGAGATCTATTCCTGGGAGATGACTCAGAAAGCTGCAGGATGGCATCCTTTGAGGAAGGCCCATTGTCGATCTCTGGAACCATATCGACTTGTCTCGCACATATAATGCTCTGTCTGCCCTCATGAGGCCATTCTGAACGAAGTTCTATATTGATCCCCAGTCTCACTAAAATTGTATCCAAATCAACAATATGGAATTCATACAGGTTACAAACCCTATGAAGGAATGCAGGAAATCTAACTCACTAAAATGATATCAAATTCAGCAATACAGAATTCAAACAGGTGAGAAATCCTATGGATTGTAAAGAATGTAAGAGGACATTCTCAATCAAATATGTTCACACTCACATGAAGAATTCATGCGGGAGAGAAATCTGTTGAAGGAAAAAATTCATTTGCAAAAAAGTTGTCCCGAGTCACTGTAAATCTCAAGCAGGAAATAAACCTTATAAATGTAAAGAATGGATGAAAACTTTTTACTGGAAATCAGACCTTCAAGGCTGCAGCAATACTACAGCGGGTAGGGAGTTTGCCTTGCACGCAGCTGACCGAGGTTTGATTCCTAGTATCCCAATATGGTCCCCTGAGCACCGCCAGGGGCGATTCCTGAGTACAGAGCCAAGAGTAACCCTTGTGCATTGCCGGGTATGACCCAGAAAGAAAAAATAAAAGAATATAGGACAAGAGTTTCTGTGAAATTAAACTTCACTGAACATGAAGAGATCTGACAAAGGAGATAAATCCTCTGAGCATGGAATGTACATAAAGATTCAACGTGAAATCAAATTTCACTGAACATGAAAAGTATTCACAAAGGAAAAAAATCCAATGACTGTACACAATATATATATCGGAGGGATGGGGGCCTGCTTAGGGACTGCCCAAACCCTGCAAAACCTTCACCATGCCATTGGCAGGACCTCATTGCCTTGGTATGAAGCCTCTCCTGCAAATTAACTTACTGAATATTCAGGTATACTTGTCCTTGTGATTGAAATTCCAAGGCTTTCTCAGAGTCAGTATGGGCTACCTGTGCTCCCCTTCCTGTACTTCTAGAAGCCCAGGTACTCAGGCCTATGATTCACCTCTGCCACATGTAAGCTCATCTACTTAGAGTACTCTACTCTACTTTATGAACCCTTGAAACAGACTCATAAATAGATCTCAAAAGAGGACAACCAACCGCCAATAATCCTCCGGACACCCAAGCATGCCTGAGACATCAGGGTCACCTGAAGGATGGGAGGCCAGCTCGGGGAACTCCCAAACACAACCCCAGTAGCGCCTTGCTCCCATTCTGGGAGAACATCAAATAGCATTTGCAAGATCTTAAAGGGAACTTCAACACCCAGAACCTCCAGAAAAAAGAATTTTCCAGGGGAAAAAATGACCAGAGCCAAGACTGCTCTGTGAGAGTTTCAATTACTGAGCCCCCTTTGCGGTGCCCACACAGACTCTGAGAGCTTCCTTCTTAGAGGCCTCCCAGGACCGTCTGACCCTGATGGATGTTTGTCCGGTGACCATGAACAGGCAGGCAGATACTTGCGCAAAACTGGACTTATCTATAGATATCCCCAGGTTGCAGCTGCTGCCATAAGACCCTTTAATGTACAGATGTTTACCTTGAATGCTATGTAAAGTTCTTGTTGCTGACCTTACCATGTATGATTATATTGCTTCTGCTTGTGACTGGGCCGCTCCGGATCCTATATAACAGCCTGTAGCACTCAATAAAGTCTTTCCCTTTTCCTCTCTGTTTCTACACTGCACTCTGTCTCGTGTCTTCTGTTCATTCGGTCGGTCCCTCCTTGCACCTACGGATCCTAGGGCCACATCTGCGGGCCGGAGGATTGGTCTGGAGGGCCCCCCTGCACATGTACTAATTTCCTTCTGCCCCTATATAATCACTGCTTACCATGAATAAAGTTGTATACTGACCACCAGACGTTAGTCTGTGTCTTTTGACCATCCGTCGATAGTCTAATTTGCCTACCAGCTCCATACACCAGGTAACCGTACAGCCTGACAGTTCACCTGTGTTCAACCCAGGTCCACCATGTGCAAGGCTCACACCCTATCCACTTAACTTTTGCTCCAAAGAAGCCTTGTTTTAATACTTATCATCATGATTTCCTAAGATATCTCCTGAAATATGCTGCAGTGCTTCCCAGTGCCAGAGATTAGTAAACACCATAGGCACACCGCCAGAGCATTTTGTGGAGCAGAAGTCCCATTTATTCTCAGTATATTTTTACAAGTTTCTGGAAAACAATCTCTTGGGAATTTCCAGACTACTGTTCTGGTCTTTAGTTTTTCAAACCTTAACAAATTTAACATGGACCAAAAACAGACGGCCGCTCCCCAGAGAACATAGAGTGGAGGGTGAGCAAAATAGGGTAAGGGGCTTAAGGGATGCACTTTCCTTTCAAACGACACCATTATAGAGAATCCCTATTAACCGTGCAGCTCAATTCTCCCCTGTAGGCACTATGATCCTCCCCAAAGTATTCTACAGATGTTCTGTAGTGTTCATTAAAACTCCATGATTCTTCAGAGACCCAGAACAAAGTTTAAGGACATCTGTTAAGGGACCTACAGAACAAATTCTGAATACACAGTAAGTGTTCTAAGGAAAGAGAACATGCAAGAACATGCAAGTGTCCATCTCCTGACACTGAACAGGACAAAACCCAGAGCAATTAAAAGAGTGTGGCCCTTAACTGTAAACATCTAGTCAGAAACAACCAATCTGGTGAAGATAGCTTTTAAAAAAATTTATATTAGTGACAAACCATGAGGTACAGTTGTAGACAAAGATAGCTTTGACAGGGAAGAAAGGGTAACCCCAGCTGGTTCTGTCAGAGCTCACAGGCAGTGGGGATGGCACAAAAGTGAATCGAAAGACTCACTCTCAACGTGCAAAACTCAAAATGGGGAAATAGATCAGATCCCTGCCACACCAAGGAAAGATGACAGCCTTAGAGATTCAACCACTAATAGCCAGGTATATAAACACGGACAAGTACTTGAGAGGAAATTCTGAAGATGTGCTTGTAAAGTGGCAGTCAAAAAACCCATGACTTTTGTATAAATAAATAATGAAATAAAAGAGGGAGAAATTGAAAAAATAATCCAAGTACCCAGTAGCTTAACAAAAGAGAAATCCCAATACAAGGAAAGCTACGAAACATTATTTAAATGAAGGATGCCAGGGTTAAGAAACACATTCCTTGCTTATAAATCAGGACGACAAATACTGTCAAAATGGAAATACTCTCCAAAGCACTATAAAATTTAATGCAATCCCAAAACATATCAGTTAAACATCCATGAAATTCATTTGGAAAACTCCCCCCAAGTAGTCAAAGCAACCCTAGGGGAAAAACATGGGAAGCATCACATTCCAACTTCAAAGTCTACTACAAATCTGTAAAAAGGTAAAGGTAAAGACCCTCCGTTGATCGTCGATTTGCTCGAGCGGGCCCAGTAACGTCTCCATTGGAGACTTTGTTGTTACTGTGTTTGGCATATCGAATACTCTCGGTAGCTTGCCGGGCTCTCCGAGAGGGGCAGAGGAATCGAACTCGGCTCGGCCATGTTGGCCGCTTGTAAGGCGAACGCCCTACCCGCTGTGATATTGCTCCACCCACTACAAATCTGTAGTAATTAAAATCAAATGGGACTGGAATAAGGAAAAACTCTCAGATCAATTGAAAAGAATTGAAAATTCAGAGAGCTAAAAGAAAAAAAAGGAAGAGAGACCACAAATGTCCCAAAAACAATAGAAATGAGATCTGCCTATATGGCCCCAGGAGTAATTCCTGAGTGCACAAGCCAGGAGTAACCGCTGTGAAACGCTGGATGTGACCCAAAAAGTAAAAAATTTAAAAATTAAAAATAAAGGAAACTGTACAACATTTAAAAAAAGAGGAGGACGGGGATGGTGCGATCAGGGAGGGGGGGAGGGGGAGAGGAGGGTAAGAGGAGGGGGAGAGCAGAGCAAGGAGAGGCAGAGAGGAAGACCAGGTAAAGCCACGTGGACATTAAGAGCAGAGGGAGAAGAGGGGAGAGGAGAATGAGAAAGGAAATGGGGAGGGGGAAGAGAAAAAGGGAATGGGAGGGGGAGACGGAGGGGGAAAAAATCAAAACTGTCCGCGTGAGACACGTCCCGGTTCTAGTGCGCATGCGTTGCTCGCGTGAAGGCCCGACGTGCCTAATCTCTTCCGGTTTGAACGATCTCTTCCGGGGGAGCTCCAGTCCAATGGGATTGCGCGCTGAAGCCAGGCGACCGTTAAACGGCTTTTTCCGGGGGTCGTTACATGGGCATCTTGCAGCGGGAACCGGTGGAAGATGAAGTAAGCTCCGGCTGTCCTCCGTGGAGTGTGGGAGTTCGGGGCTGGAGGATTGGGATGCGGGGCGGGAGGAGCTGAGGGAAGGGGCTGGGGGAGAAGCGTCCGAGGAGGCGGGGGTTGCGAAGTCCGGACAGCGCCGAGACTCTTCCAGGGGAGCCCTAGTTGGGCGCTCTCGGTCGCCTGGCCGTTTCTTTACTCTGCGGCAACTTTCGCAGCCCGTTGACGAAAGTGAAGTTAATCAACGAGGTCAAGGAGCGAGAGGTCCAGCTGGGGGTGGCGGAGAAGGTGTCCTGGCACTCCGAGTACAAGGACAGCAGCGCCTGGATCTTCTTGGGTGAGTTCTGCCGTGGTGCGCCTCGGGTTCCCCGCCGCTGGGCTTTCCAGGGAGGGTTTCAGCCTTCCACCTCTCTTCTCCCTGGCTCTCGCGCCGCCCCCCCCCCCACCCCCTCCTCGTTTAGGTGACACCCAGCGATGGTCAGGCGTCACTCCGGGCTCTGCATTCAGCAGTTCCTTCTGGCGGTGCTCACAGAACCTATGGGATGGTCCAGGGATGGTGCCAGGGATCGAACCTGGGTCAGCCTCATGCAAGACGATTGCCCTACCCGCTACACGAGCGCTCCAGTCCTGCTGGCATGTATTTCTGCTTCTTATCTTGGGGGCCACACCGGGCAGTTCTCCTGGGTTTCTCCTGGCTCAATGCACGGTGTCTGGGGAATATATGGTATGCCAGAGATGGGACCCACGATTTTGGCCACGGTCACGGCAAGCGCCGTACCCACGGTACTATTTCTCCGGCACCCTTATTTCTGTTCTTTTTCCAGGTTTTCATTTTTTCCCTCCTTTTCACACCCCCCATTCCCTCTTTCTCTTCCCACTCCCCCTTTCCTTTCTCATCCCCTCTCCTCTTTTCTCCCCTCCCCTTCATGTCCACTTCCCACTCCCCTGTCCTCCTCTCCGCCTCTCCTTGCTCTCCTCTCCCCCTCCCCGTGCTCTCCGAGTCTTCTTTCCACTCCCCCTGCTCTCCCCATCCCCTTTCCTCCTCTTTTTTTAACGTTGTACAGTTTTCTTTATTTTTAATTTTTTTAATTTTTCGGTCACACTCGGCCTTGCACATGTGTCACTCCTGGCTTCTGCACTCAGGAATTACTCCTGGGGCCATATAAGATGCTGGGAATCAAACCGGGTTGGCCACGTGCAAGGCGTTTGCCCTACCTGTGCTATCGCTCAAGTCCCTGTCCTCCTCTTACCCTTCTCATCCTCTAGTAATCCTCTCCCTTGTTCCTTTTTCCCTTCCCCTTCTCCCCATCATCCTCTTTCCCTCTCCTCTTCCCCTTCTCTCCCCTCCTCCTCTTCCCCTTCCCTTCCCCGATTTTCTCTCTCCCACTTGCCTTTCCCATGCCTCTCTTCCCCCCACTTCTTCCCTCTCCCCTTATTCCTCCACCTTCCCCTTTTTTGCCTTCCTCCACCCCTCCCACCTCTCCCCCTTTTCTCTTCCCCATGCCCTCCCTCTTTTCTTTTTCCTTACTTTCCTCTTCCCTTTCCCCTTCCCCCCTTTGCCCTTCTCTGTTCCACCTCTTCCCCCTCTTTCCTTTCTCCTCCCCTACCCCTTACTCCTCTCTTCTCCTTCCCCCTGTTCCTCTTCAGTTTCCCCCTCCTCTCCTTGCTTTGTCTGGGACACATTCCTGGCTGCTTTGAACAATGTCATGAATCGTACTAATAAACGCGTTTATAGAGGTTGGACATGTTTGCATGAGGATTTGCTTTGGTAAAATGCCTAAAAGTTTTCTTTATAATCCTTAGTCTGTGTGAGGTAGGGTTAGTATTTGCATATTCAAATTGATTTTTGGGGGCAAGGAGATAGTGGGTTAGGAGCGTAGATTATTAAACTAGGTCTGATGTCCCGCAGCACTAAAAACCCTGCTCTCTGCTTCAACAGGTGTAGCCTTGGTGGCCCCAGAGCACTGCCAGGTGGCACTGGAGGTTCCCCAATCTGCAGTGTCAGTGCAGCACCACATCCTTGGGCCCTTCCAGTGAGTTGTTTGACCCAATATCCATGGAATGGTCCCTGGGTTCTGTTTGTAAGGCCCCTTGCAGACATTTGATTTTGAAGGTAGCTATGGTAGATAATGAGCAGATGACTTGAACAATTTTTTTTTGTATTTTGGGCACAGTGCTGCTCAGACTTACTGCTGGTTCTATGCTCAGGGCTTCTTTCTAGTGGGGCTTGGGGAACCATCTGTGGTGCAGGAAATTGAACCTGAGCAAGCTGCATACAATACAAACGCTCTAATTGCTCTAGTATGCTCAGGTCAACTTTATTTATTTGCATATAAACACATACATATATATGTATGTGTACACACATATGTATACACACATATGTATGCATATACAATCATATCTATACACACAAATTTTGGTTTTGGGGCCACACCCGCTGTGCTCAGGAGTTACTCCTGGTTCTACATTCAGAGATCACTCTGGGCTTGGGGGAGTCATATTGGTTACTGAGGATCAATGTTGGGGTAAGGCTAGCATCTGCTATATTCTCCTTTACATGCTGATAATGTATTTTAAGAAATATTTGTCATGTTGGAAACTAACTCCTTTGTCTACAAAGTTTTGCTTGTGAAGGCCAGCAAGAATATTCGGGTACGGCCTTGAAACTTGCTGACCTTAGTTGCATACCACTTTACCACTTGCCATTTATGGTCCCCTGAGTACCTCTAGGAGTGATCCTATCGCATAGCTGGATTTCGCAACATAATTGAAACAAAACATTTTAAAACCTAAAAAAGAAATTGGGGGTTTGAGGAAAGATTATTTTGCTCCATTACTGGTTTTCTTTGTTGTTGTTGTTTTTGTATTTTTATTTTATTGAATCATCATGAGATAGTTACAAGCTTTCATGTTTGGGTTACAATCACACAATGATCAAACACCCATCCCTTCACCACTGCACATTACCAACCACCAATATCCCTGGTATACCCCACCTTTCCTACCCTCCCCCTGCCTCCATGACAGACAATATTCCCCATGGTCACGGTCACGGTCCTACCGTTGTTCACTGATTTGCTCGAGTGGGCCCAGTAACGTCTCCATGTGAGACTTGTTGTTACTGTGTTTGGCATATCGAATACATCACGGGTAGCTTGCCAGGCTCTGCTGTGCGGGCAAGATTCTCTCGGTAGCTTGCCGGGCTCTACGAGAGGGGCGGAGGAAATGAACTCGGGTCGGCCATGTTGGCTGCGTGCAAGGCAAACACCCTACCACTGTGCTATTGCTCCACATTACTGGTTTTCTTGACCTTTCCATGTTCAAACTTAAAACTTTTTCTATACTTCTGGTGTACTGCATTCTATCAGATGGTGAGTTCAGATCCTCTTTTTTGGTAACCTCAAGGCTAGGCCTAGATCTGGTGCATAGTGCATGCTAGGTCAATGTTTGAACTGAAGTGTGATTTTTCTCTTGTAGGAAGACTTCTTTGTGAACTGACTAAAGGGGATGTTATCTGTGTCTTCTACCAGTAAGTCCGCTTTCATTTTATGCTTCATGGATTATAGGTATCATTTTCTTCCACGATGATAAAATTTGTTTCCTTACATATTGTAGACTGACTGGCATTTCTCCAGAGGGAGAGCTCAATTCAAGTTTTTGCTTTAGTTTTACCCAGGACATAGATCTAGAGCTCTCCCAGTGTGGAAAACCCAGCAACTCGTCTTGAGGCTTCTGCTCTGCTTCTTTTCCTTTTCTACTTCTTTTTTTTATGCACTGCGGGGAATCCTTCCTGACTCTGCTTAGGAATCACTCTTCTTTTTTCTTTCTGGATCACACCCGGCAATGCATAAGGGTTATTTGTGACTCATACACTCAGGAATTACTCCTGGCGGTGCGTGGGTGACCGTATGGGATGCTGGGAATTGAAACGGGTTGGTCGCATGCAAGGCAAACGCCCTACCTGTTGTGGTATCACTCCAGCTCCAGAAATCACTCTCGGTAGTGCTTGGAGGTTCGCCCATGGTGTGTGGTGCTGGGGATTGAACTCCCAACAGCTGTATGCAAGGGAAGGCCTGTATTCCCTATATTTTCTCTATGGCTGTTTCCTTGATCTTTCATTGAGACTTTTTAAACCTGGTCCTGCGGTAGAGCCGATTAAAAGACTCCTAGAAAGCTACAGTTCCCTTACAGAGTTACTTTTTGACCCCCTACAAACTAAGGATAACAGCCCTTCTCTGCCCGCACCTGTGTGACACTCTTCACTTAGGGCAAAGTTTACAGGATTTAGGAGAAAAAGCAAACGGTTTAGGTAGTACTTTGCTTTCTTTGTTTACAGATAAGTGTGAGGTTACTGAGCCGACCAGATCTCCTGTGGCTGGACAGCTTAGGGGACAGTAGGTTCTGGCTCAGGGGATGCGTACCATAGAGGTTAGTGGGCGATGGGAAAGAAACTTGGCAATGTTTATGAGAAGTGAACCATGGGTATAGGTTTTGGGCACCCCACTCAGGCTGAGAGCTCTGGCAGGAGTAGAGGTGTCTTCCTCCTAGCTTTTGGGTGTTGGGGAAATTCACAGTAGGTACAGCCCAGGATTATGTCATTTCTTCATGGTATCTGTTCCTGGTCTAGTCTCTCATCTAGGGCTGCATCCTTGCATATCACTTGCCTGCAGACTGGTCTATGGATCCATTGATCTAGATGTTTCTATCTTGTTTCTTTTGAGTGATGGTCAGCTAGTATGTATATTCTAGTTCTTGCTCCACCGTGCTCTTAATGAAGACCTTTTGCCATTGTTAATAATGCCGTTGAAAAATATTTTTGATTTAGATCATTTGTCTAGGATTTGGTTCGAACAGAGTGGTTGACTATGTGGAGTTACTGTGAGGGACTTTGGAGGGTATGGAACTAACTGTCTTTGAAATTTCGGAAAAGTGTTTTATCTGGAGACTGAAAGCTAAGGACAACAAACAAACATTGGCAAATTCACTACAGAGTTTTGTTTTTTATTATCAGAGAATTACATTAGTAATTACAACTTGTGAAAAAAATGGTATTGAAAAGAATATAGGAAGGAGGACCAGAGAGTACAGTGGTTAGGGAAGCAGGAAAACACAATGGTAGAATTGTCTTTTAATTGTTGGCAATGTTTCCAGTAGTTTGCTGTTGTAAATTAAACCATAATATACATTTTAGTATGCAGCTCTTCTTTGTGCAATTATTGGATTAATGTTGCCAGTTTTCTCTTTACTGATTTAAATTTTTTTTTAGTTTTGAGGCTGCACCAGTCTCTGTTTAAGTATCATTTCTGAAGAGCTCAAGGGACCATATGAGGTGATCAAAGATGGATTGGTTTTGTGCAAGGTAAGCAGCCTGGCTGCTGTCCTCTCTCTCCAGTCCCTCTTTGCTAACTTTTAAATATTACTTTAAGATGTATTTATATTATTATCAGATTGCTCACCATAAAGGTCTTCCAGATTTTGCCTCACTAGAATGTCCCTTTTTTCTTTATTCTAATCAGCAGAGATTTGTTATTTAAAAATATATTTGCCATTGACTTTCTTAAATTTATTTTATTAAAGACTTATGTTTTCCAAAGTCATTTGCAGTTGAGTTTTAGACATGTATTTCAAAACTTATCCTACTACTGGTGTTCTCTTATTCCCTCCCCAGCACAACCCCCAAACCCCCACACCATTGCCCCGCCTGTCAACTTGGCAAGAACATTACAAAGTTTCAGTGGTTACAGCTTAGATATAATGGGCTATTTTGGGGTCACACCCAGCAATGCTCAGGGGTTACTCCTGGCTTTGCACTCAGGTATTAGTCCTGGTGGTGCCCTGGGGACCATCTGGGATGTTGGGGATTGAACCCGGGTCGGCCGCGTGCAAGGCAAACGCCCCACCTGCTGCGGTATTGTTCAGGCCTCTAGATCCCATTTCTTTTCAGTTGTTCTATGTACTTGCTTACTCTTTTACTTTGCTTTTAAGTTCACCATCAGTGACATTAAACATCTTTTTCATAGATCAACAGGTCTATGAAATTCCCTTTAGTATGTTATGTACTTTGCCTATTTTTTTCTAGTGGTGTGTTCCTCATTTTCATAGTGATTTTACAAGGCTCCTTGATAGACTATGCATATTAGTTTTGTTATATCATTTTATCATGACACTGTCACTGTCGCTGTCACGGTCACTGTCCTCCCCTTGTCATCGATTTGCTCGAGTCAGCCCAGGAACGTCTCCAGTGGGACATTTGTTACTGTGTTTGGCATATCGAATATGTCCCGGGTAACTTGCCAGGCTTTGCCGGTTTTATCATGTATTTATTGATGTTTAAAATGTGATATATTAGGCTGGACAGAATACATAGATTAAGGTCCTTCCCTTGCATACCATTTTTAACTATAATAGTGGCTCAAATTTGGGCACTGGAGCGATAGCACAGTGGTAGGGCGTTTACCTTGCACGCAGCCAACATGGCCAACCCGAGTTCGATTCATCAGCACCTCTTGGAGAGCCCGGCAAGCTACCGAGAGTATCTCGCCCGCACAGCAGAGCCTGGCAAGCTCCCTGTGACGTATTCGATATGCCAAACACAGTAACAACAAAGTCTCCGATGGAGACGTTACTGGGCCCGCTCGAGCAATATGATTTCTTGAACACAGCCAGCAGTTGTCACTGAACTCTCCTGGGTTTCCTTCTCCAATTTGATGTGTGCTAGAACTGTGCCATCATTCTTTTTTGATGAGGAGTTTTCAATTTGAGACCTAGAAAGGCCTTTTTAACTGGTTCCTCTACTGTTTCTTTGATTTTTATCTTGAAATACTGCTTATATTCATGTTCATGTATTTTATGCTTTTATTTCAAAACTAATACAGAAAAATTATAAAATGTAAGGAATGCCACTGTATCCCCTTAGCCAAGTCCCTGAATATTACTATTGTAACTAATTGTTATTACTATTTATACCTGTTTGACGGTTTCTGATTTTACTAAATTATCAGAGAGTCCTTTGTAAGACATGATTTGTGTGTTTGGACCATACCTGGCGATGCTCAGGAATTACTCCTGGCTGTGCACTCAGGAATTACTCGTGGTGGTGCTTGGGGTAGCATATGGGATGCTGGGGATTGAACCTCAGTCACAAGGCAAGTGCCTTTGTACTGCTATCCAGCCCAGTACCAAAATCCTTCTGTTTGTTTTTCCAAAAAAATATGCCATCAGGAAATTAACTCTGATACAGAGCTATTATCAAACCTTTCTGTTTTATTCATTTTCACCCCGTCTCAAAAAGCCCTCTTTTTGTTTCTGGGCCATATCCAGTGGTGCTTAGGGGCTACTCCCAGTACATTACTTGGGGTCGTTCTCACTGGTGCTCAGGGGACCATGTGGTGCTGGTAATCAAACCTGGATCTCCAGCATGCAATGCAGTTGTACCAACCCTTTGAGTCGTCTCCCCAGCTTGCTGATAATCTCTTTATTGTAGGAGAAAATTGCTTTCTGGTCCTTGATCTGTCCTGTAAATTATAAAAGTCTCTTAGTCTTTTTAATTTTGCAGAAAGTTTTAGGGTTAATATGCTTGTCTTGAATGTGGCTGACCCTTTTTTAATCCCCAGCACCACAGATGTTCCCCTGAGTGCCTAGATTGAGCCCTGAACATAGAAGAAGCCTAGGAGTAACCCTCCAAGCACCAGTAGGTATTTATTACAGGATACAACACATTTTAGGGAGTTCATTTTTTAAAAGTTTGTGTTGAGTATTGATAACAGGGTCTCACATGTACTGTAATGCTGAGCCACCTTCCTGGCTCCTATAAATTTTAGTGCATAGAATTTTGTAATCATCACCTGAATTAGATTGAATATCAGTTCCATTACCCTCAAACTTCCTTCATGTTGTACCATTTGTAGTCTTTCCTTTGATTTTATTTCTCTATTTTTCTTTGAGTCTGGGCACTCCCAGCTGTGCTCAGGGTTTACTCCTGGCTCTGTACTCCATGATTACTCCTGGTAGGCTCCGGGGACCATATGTGGTTTTTGTTTTCTGGTTTTGCTTTTATTTTATTGGCCATAGCCAGTGGTGCTCTGGAGTTGATATTCCTGGCTCAGTAGTCTGAAGTCATTTCCGGTAGACTCGGAACGAACTCCACCTCCCTCCCACACCGTCGTTTGATTATTTTTCGTGGGAAAGTGTATCATTCATTCATGTTTCTGGATTTGGAATCAGTTATAAGTGTTTCTACTCACCCACTGGTCTGATTTTTTTTTCTCATTTGTATGGCTTTAGTGCCATAAATTTAAATCCCTGATTGTTTTAGATTTATTTTTATGGATTTTTAAAAGATACAGATTCAATTTGTCTTTTCAAATGGCTATTTTTTGTAGCACTGTTTGTTATTTTACCCTCACAAATTGAAACATTAACCGTACCACATTTGCATACTAATTCATATATGCTTAGCTTTCTTGTTTTTTTTCTTTCATTTTATTGGTTTGTCTCTTCATGAGCACATACCAACTAGTTAATCATATGAGCTCTTCCAAGTTTTTCTCGTTCTTTTTTCTTCCTTTTTGGGTCACACCCGGCAATGCACAGGGGTTACTCCTGGATTTGCACTCAGGAATTACACCTGGCGGTGCTCAAGGGACCATGTGGATTGCTGGGAATTGAACCCGGGTTGGCCACATGCAAGGGTAATGCCCTATCTGCTGTGATATCACTCCAGCTCCATTCCTAGTTATTCTTTTTTTTCTTTTCTTTTTATTTAGTGAATCACTGTGGGAAAAGTTACAAAGCTTTCAGGTTTAAGTCTCAGTCATTCAATGATCAAACACATTCCCCTTGACCAGTACTTATTTTTCACCACCAAGAACACCAATATATGAGCCACAAGAATGTTGGAAATTGTTCACAGGAATTTAATACATTCATTATTCCAGCACCAATTCCACCACCATTACACCTTCTCACCCCCATTATTTCGGATTGTCCTACTGCAACTTAAGCCTGCCCTCAAACCAAGTACTAGATAATACATTTTGTATTACTTGTTATGAATAATGCATTAAAATGATCCAAAAATGTTTTCTTATTGGTATATGTGTGAATATTTTTGTATCTCACCCTAGAGCCATTAAGCCGAACAAGGAATATTTTTATATTTATTTAAATCTCTGTTTCTTTGGGGAGATATAAAAAGTATTACTAAAAATACAATTTATACTTTATTTTTCTTTTGGGGTCATACCTGATGGGGCTCATGGCTTATTCCTGGCTCTGTTATAGGTGACCCCTTGTGTCAGATCTCAGGGCCCATATGTCATACCAAGGAGTAGGCCAAGTCTGTCACATTTAAGGCAAGCGCTTTGACCCCTGTACTCTCTCTCCAGCCCTGATCAAGTCCATTTTCATTATTTACTTACTCTTTGTTTTGTTTTGGCCATAGTCTGCGTGCACCGGGCTTATTGCTGGCTCTGCATTCAGGAATTAGACCTGGCAGTGCTTGGGGGACCTTATATAGGGAATAGAACCCAGGTGGGATTATGTGTAAGGCATGTGCCCTATCCACTGTACTCTTTCTCCAAACCCTCAAGTTTATTTATTTCTTTATTTTTGTTTTTGGACCATACACGGCAGCAATGCTCAGGGTTTACTCCTGGCTCTGCCCTCAGAAATTTTTCCTGGCAGTGCTTAGAGGACCATTTGGGATACTGTGGATCGAATTCATGTCTGACACTTGCAAGGCAAGTACCTTCCCTACTGTACTATTGCTCTGGCCCCTGAAGTTTTTTTTTAATTTTATTTTTCTTGCTAATTATAAATGTGGCTCCTCCTCCATTATATATTTCTAACCAATCACTGTTTGAATTCAAAAAAGTGGTTTATTTGTAATTATATCCTAGTTTTAAGAAAAATTTTAATTAGGCATTGTGATTTTTAAGTAAATCTTGGACTCTTAATTAAGAGTATTTTGGGTTTTCTATAGTACAATCACATCTAATCTTCAAACAGATATGGTTTCACCTTTTATTTCTGATTTATATGTTTTCTCCTAATTGCATTGGCAGATAACAGTGCACTGTAACACTGTCCTCCCCTTGTTCATCGATTTGCTCCAGCGGGCACCAGTAACATCTCCATTGTGGGACGTGTTGTGACTGTTTTTGCCATATCAAATACGCCACGAGGAACTTGCCAGGCTCTGCCGTGCGGATGGGGTAGTCTTGGTAGCTTCCCGGGCTCTCCAGGAGGGATGGAGGAATCGAACCTGGGTCGGCTGTACACGCAAGGCAGACGCCCTACTCTCTATGCTATCACTTCAGGAATTAAGTAAGTAAAAAGTTCTTGGTATCACTTGAGCTGTTTTAGTACTTTCTGTTAAAGATTCTAGATTTTGGCAGAAATCTGTGTCTGATTATGTTTATAATGTATTCATCAATTTTTATTTGTTCTTTTTGTTATTTGGCACTATCCAGTGATGCCTAGGAACTTTTCCCAGCTTGGTGCTGGAGGATTACTTCTCGTGGTACCTGGGGGAGCATTTGGTACCAGGAATTGAGCCTAGGTGTCCTACCTGCAAAGCATATACTGAACTCACCACTGAGTTTTCTGCTTCCTGTTTTCTTTTCCTGACTCTATTAAAAATATTAGTTTTTGTTTTCGTGCCTCACCTGGCAATACTCATGGCTTTGGGCTCAGGAATCATTCTTGGTGGTGCTCGGGAGAATGAATGAGATGCCGGGGATTGAACCTGGGTTGGCCGTGTGCAAGACAAGCACCTTACTAGCTATACTGTTGTCCCAGTGACACCGAGCTCTACTCAGAAATTACTCCTGGGTCTGTGCTCTGGGATGTGTCCTGGGAGTGATGGGTATGTTAATTTCCGTGGGAGGCATGAATTTTGAATCTTAAATACTATCACTATGTTTAAACCTTTTACCTTTCTTTTTAGTTGAATCACTGTGAGATAGACCCTTACAAAGCTGTTCAAGATATAGTTTCAGTCAGTGTTCCAACACCCATCTCTCCACCAGTGTACATTTCCCAGCACCAGTGTCCCCAGTTTCCCCTCCCACCACCCTTCACCCCCCACTCTCTAGACTTCCTCTGTGACAGGCACTTTTCTTCACTCACTTTTTAAATGGGACATTTCCTATTATATTAACTTTTTTGTCTTTTTTAGGGGTGTTACACCAGTGGTGCTCAGGGATCACTCCTGGTGGGTTCAAGGAATGCTATGGGGTGCTAGGGATTGAACCTGGTTGACTGCATGCAAGGCAAGAGCTCTACTCACTGTCCTGCTTTAGTTCGCTTGGTATACCTTTTTGTTGTTAACCTTCATTCATCATCTGGTTCTAGCTTTGTCTTTTATAGTCAATATTTAAGTTTTGTTTTTCATCCATTCTGAACATTTTACTTCAAATAGTGTGTTTTTTTGGTAAATAGACATGGTGAGATCGTTAACATAAATCTGGTACGGGATAAGAAGACTGGGAAATCCAAGGGATTCTGTTTCCTTTGCTATGAAGACCACCGGAGCACAATTCTGGCTGTTGACAATTTTAATGGCTTCAAGGTGACTAAAAGTATGAAGCAGGATTTGGCTGAATGTTTCTGATGTAATGGTTTGGTTTGATTTTTCCCCTGATTCACACAGGCCCAGGGACCACCAGGATGAGACAATAAAAGTTTCAGGCATGTGGGGAAATTGTTCTAGGAAGCAATAACATGGGCCTCTGCTCCAGTCAGCACTTTTTTCTTCCTCAGTATTAGCTATACCACCACCCACCCAGGGAGGCCTTTGTTTCTTACCTTTCCCACCTCACCACTGTATTTCTCCAGCCCAGGAGAGTTACTCTTAGAGAATTTGTCACTGATTGCACCAGTAATAAGTAGTTACAAGGACAGCATGGAATGGGGTTATAGATTTTCATTTTATGGATCCTATTTTCAAAGTCAGTCAAAGAAGGGATGGTTTTCAAAACATTTTTTCCCTCTTTGGTCATACGTAGCGATGCTCAGGGTTACTCCTGACTCTGCACTCAGGAATTACTCCTGGCCTTGCTGGGGAAACCATATGGGATGCTGGGGATCAAACCTGTATCGGCCACATGCAAGGCAAATGCCTTACCCTCTGTGCTATAACTCTGGCCCCTCAAAAATGTCTTTATTTATTTAATTATTTTGGGGTTTTTTTTTATGACATCCCGGGGATGCACAGGGACTCCAGGCTCTACATTCAGGAATTAATTCTGGCCTTACTGGGGGGAGCATATGGGATGCTGGTAATCGAACCCAGGTCGGCCGCGTGCAAGGCAAACGCCCTATCCTCTGTGCTATCTCTCCAGCCACTCAAAAATGTTTTTAAGTTGGAAATAGGATAGATGATAAGAGGTAGATTAGACTTAAAGGTAAAACTAAAATCAGACCTTGTATTGGAACAATAAAAGCTAGACTTTGGGAATGTTGGGTGCCTAATGACTATAGAATTAAGTATGTATTGGAGAGTGAAGTGATCCTACAGTTGGTAGGCCTCATACCCTACTTGTGCCTTACCAGGGTTATGATCTGGACACCCTATATCATCTGAGCACATTCAGTATTGTTTCAACAACCCCCACCATCAAAAAAGAATTTTTAAGTCTATGCTTAAAAAAATGAAATGATGTTGATTAATGTGAGTGATGACTATTTTGTTTATTTAACAGCAAAAGTATCAGTGTGGGCTAGTCACAAAAATTCCCAGAGGTTTTTTTTTATATCATGACATCAATACAGCACAAAAATATTTGTATGGCACACAGGGGTAAACTGACTGAAGATGCTAGTGCACTTGCCTCAGGGGCTCAGTAGCCCTAAGGCCTGCAGAGAAAATTGCTAGCTGGGAAAGAGTACTCAAACACAACAGTTGGGCAAACAGTATTGGAGATTTCCCCAGAGATAGAGTTAGCAGGAAGTTTTTGTGGGTCACTTCATTTGGTAGGAGGGCTGTCTTTGCTGATGCGTCGACTTTCTGTCTTAGTTCAAAGGACGAACTCCTCCAGTGGATCATGTGTCTAACTATAGGGCTCCTATGGACTCAGATGAATTGGATACTGTGTCCAGACTGCTTCAGAAGACGGGCTGTGGGGATTACACACCTACAAACAGTTCATCTAAGGACTCTGAAGATGACAAACCAACAAAAAAACACATAAAAGGTAAAATTTTATGACCAAAAATGATTCCAGGTGGTCTTAATTTTTTTGATGAATAAAGCTGTTTATTGAACGATAGAAAGGTAAGTTTATTTTCAAATAGGAAGTAAATGTTCATATAACCAAAACTGTTAAGAAATAGTGACATAACCAAAACACAGAGACAGTCTACAGAATGGGAAAGGATATTCGCCAAATACACATCTGATAAGGGGTTAATGTCAGGGATATACAAAGTACTGGTTGAACTCCACAAAAAGAAAACATTCAACCCCATCAAAAAATGGGGAGATGAAATGAATAGAAACTTTCACAAAGAACAAATCCGAATGGCTAAAAGGCACATGGGAAAATGCTCCACATCATTAATCATCAGGGAGATGCAGATCGAAACCACAACGAGATATCACTTCACACCACAGAGACTGGCCCATATCCACAAGAACAAAAGCAACCAGTGCTGGCACGGATGTGGTGAGAAAGGGACACTCCTTCACTGTTGGGGGAATGCCGACTGGTTCAGCCCTTTTGGAAAACAGTATGGACGATTCTCAAAAACTTAGAAATTGAGCTCCCATTTGATCCAGCAATACCACTCCTGGGAATATATCCCAGAGAGGCAAAAAAGTATAGTCGAAGTGACATCTGCACTTGTCTGTTTATTGCAGCACTCTTTACAATAGCCTGAGTGCCCGAGAACAGATGACTGGTTAAAGAAACATTGGTACATTTACACGATGGAGTACTATGTAGCTGTTAGAAAAGACGAAGTGACGAAATTTGCATACAAGTGGTACTACATGGAAAGTATCATGTTAAGCAAAATGACTCAGAAAGAAAGGGATAGACATAGATTACATTCATCTGGGGAACATAAAGTAACAAAATAGGAGACTAACACCCAAGAATGGCCGAGATTAGTACCAGGAATTTTACTCCATGGCTTGGAGGCCAACCACACATACTAGGGGAAAAGGGAGCTCAGATAAAGAAGGGAACACCAAATAAAGGTGTTGGGAGGATCCTCCCAGGGTGGGAGAAGCATGCGGAAGGTAGACTATAGACTAAACATGATTGTCACCCATTGCCTCTTTTGCAAACCACAACACCCAATAAGAGAGAGAACAAAAGGGAATACCCTGCCACAGAGGCAGGGTGGGAGGGCGGTATGGGGGGTGGGAGGGATACTGGGATCCGTGGGTATTTGATCATTGTATAATTGAAACCCAAGCACAAAAATGTGTAAGTCTGCAACTGTACCTCATGATGTCTCACTATTAACATTTTTTTTATTAAAAAAATAGTGACTTAGTAAACTTAAGTTTATTTCAAGATACAAATATAGAATCACAATTTTTTTCTTTTTGGTTCATACCCGGCAATACACAGGGGTTACTCCTGGCTCTGCACTCAAGAATTACACCTGTTGTCGCTCATGTGACCATATGGGATGCTGGGAATCGAACCCAGTTCGGCAGTGTGCAAGGCAAACGCCCTACCTGCTGCGTTATTGCTCCACCCCGATACTGTTTTAATTTATCCGACTTCTCTAGAGAAACGTAAATTTAAGGAATATACTGATGGGCTTACGAACTTTCTAGAAAATCTTCTAAGACTTTTACAAAGCTCATCATTTTTAAATTGGAGGATGACGATTGGGATACTTTGACTCTTCATCTTATAAACCTTGCTGTTTTTGCTGTCTTGCCATGAATATTAATATACTATTAAAATTCAAATTATTAAACTGGATGATAATAGTACAGTGAGTGGGTTGGGTGTTTGATTTATACACAGCCAACCCAGTTTTGCACTCTTGCATACTATGTGGTCCTCCAAGCCCCACCACCCCAACTTCAAATTATTTTTGGGGGGTGGGAGTCACACCTGATGGTGCTTTGGCTTACAACTGGTTCTGCATTTGATCTAGTGTATTTAGAAAATAGGAAACTTTGGGGAGAGTTGTATGTTTTTTCATTTCCTATTTGTTCCTCCCGTCCATTTTTTTTCTCTCCAGACAAAAAGGAAAAAAAGAAAATCAAAAGCGGGAGGTACAGCCAGATCCACCAGTCTCCTCTTCATCACCCAGAAGCAAGATGCTAAAGGAAAACAATTCCCTTGACTGTAAAAAGTTCAACAGCAAGAACTCTGAAAAGGTTCAGAAGTAAGAGTCCAGGGAGGGGCTGAAGCAGTACCACAGCTCCTCTGAGGTCAGGACAGCCTACCACTCCGGAGCAGAGGCCCAAGACAGGGAGTCAAAGAAGAAGCCAGACAGGAACACAGGTCCTTATGTAGGAGAGTTGAAACGGAAGAAAAGAATAGGCCTAGGGACAGAGATCAAAGGTCAGATACCCACTTTGGCTGGCAGGCACAAGGAACGTTCTGAATGGCATGGTCGCAGGAGTAGGAGTAGGTGTAGGCTACGAGTAGGAGCGGTGATAAATCCCACAGGTATCAAAGATTCTGGCACTCCCAGGATTGGGGATCCCCTACTTCCAGAGACTACAGGCGTCACTGAGACTGCAGCCGATTGAGTTGCTTGGTAGAATTGGAGATGAAATGGTTTTTTCTTGTGTGTGTGTGTGTGTGTGTATGTGTGTGTGTGTGTGTGCGCGTGCGTGCGCGTGCGTATATGTATGTAGAGTCCCATCGTGAGGTACTCATGACTTCTAGCTCTGGTTTAGGGGTCAATCATGGCAGGGCTCAGAACTATATGAGGTTCCGGGGACAGAACTTAGGGCAGCTGCCTGGAAGAGAAACAATCTGTACACCGAACTGTCTCTCTGGCCCCAGATTTGAACTATTATAAGAAGCAGTTCTTAAAAAGCAAAACCAATTATTTCTCACTTTTGAATATGTAAAATCTTCTGAAGATCAAATATTTTATTCCCTTGTATATCAATCCTTGAGAGAGATGTACTCTCTATAGTCGGATGTCCTTACTTCTTTTCGAGGGGGGGCAGGTAACACCTGGCGATACTTATGGATTTCTCCTGGTTTTGTACTCAGTACTATTGACAGTGCTTGGGAGACCATGTTGGATGCCACGGGAATTGAACGCAGGTTACCTATTTGCAATCTAACGCCTAACCTGCTTTTTTATCTCTCCGTTGCCTGATGTTCTCAATTTTTAAGCGCAGTTTGTTGTCCTTGGGAATATATTTGGTACTAATCAGATTACATGTGGTAAATTGGTTGATATATAGATCCAAGAACCTATAAACCCCCTAAGAAGGATGAGAAATATTTAAGAAATAGGAAAATATCAGTTCTTGAATTTTCGTCTGTGTTGGATGACTGTCCATTTGGCAGATAAAACCGATAGAGATGTGTGACTTAATTCAGTATAAGTAGCGTGATATAGATACAGTAATGAAGCTGTTAGTCTGTTCTGTTTATGTTGAGATGTGTCTTTTCCTGAACAATTTTGTTGATACATTTCCACATATGTTCCTTGCCACTTATTTTTATTGATAAATTGACACAAAAAAATTTGCCTCATACAAAAATGCAGTTTTTCAAAATTGCCTTAAAATTGGTTTGAAATATTGTGAAGGTTCTGCTGTTAGCTTCAGACCTTTATATGTGTATAATTGTCACAACATCCACCACCAATCTTTGAGTGCTATCCCACCACGAAAAAGACCGTGCTGGTTCCTTCCACTACCAACTCCTTCTCTCTGAGAGTCACCATTGTGTTCCTTCAGTCTAGAAAGTTTGTTATTTTCTTTCCTTTTTACTGTTTTTGGTGAAGCAAGAGAGTTTTATTATTTTTTAAAACTCAAACTAATTGATTTTTTGGGGGGTCAGACCCGGTGAATCTCAGGGGTTGCTGCTAGCTCTACCCTCAGTAATTACTCCTCGCTGTACTCGGGAACCACATGGGTTTGTATTTTAGGCCATATCTTGCTCTGCTCAGGTCTTACTTCTGGCTTTGTACTCAGGAATCACTCCTGACAGGTTTGGGAGAAAATATGCTTTGCTGGGGACCAAACCCAGGTCTCCTGCATGCAAGGCACACACCTTACTTAAATACTCTGTCAATCCTTGAGAATTAACCATTTTGTCATAGACTCGCAGACTGTGACTCTCAGGGTTGATATCTCGGCTCTGAATTCAGGATTCCATGGTTCTGAAAGTTCCATCATTCCTTTAAGTTTCGAAGTTTATTTAAACACTGATTTACAAAGTAGCCTGTCCCAACACTGAGAAAGCCTGTAGATTTTAGTCACAAAGCCTGTAGATTTTGCACACCTGAACTTTCAGCAGGTTAATTTCTGGGTAAGGCTCTGTTCTGAGAGAGTGGAGTCTCTCCAGATGCATGACTGCGATTTTGCTGTTGGAGAGTGAGCAGCTTCTGGGGCTCAGTTTGAACAGGCCCTGGGCTGGCCCCTGAGGTCTCAGCCATGCATGGGTGATAGAAGGAGTTTTGGCAGCTGCTTCATCTCTTTCATGATTTTGAGTCTCTGGAGCAAGAACAATAGATGAACCTACACGGAACAGTGGGTGATTCATGGGTTTTACTGCCAGAGCTTCTAGAAGTACCAGGGAGGTAAGGGGAGGGAGCCCATCCCAAGTCAAGATATCAGCCACAAAAACTTGCATACTTGAATTTTCAGCAAGGTAATTTCTCAATAAGGCTCAATCCTGAAACAACGGGGTCCACTCAGAGAGAAGGCAGTGTGGGCTGGCTTTCCCACCGTGTAGAAAGTTTTCTTGCATTCACAGGGTTTCTCTCCTTCATGAATCTTCTCAAGTTCAGTGAGGTTTCATTTCATGGATAATCTTTGCCTACGTTTCATGCTCTAAGGGTCTGTCTCCTTTGTAAGATATGTTGTGTATCGGGTGACCTTATTTGTTGTAAAAAGTTTTCATCCACACTTTACATTCATAGGGTTTCTCTCCTGCACGAATTATGTTGAGTGAGGTACAATTTTATCAAAAAGGTTTTCCTACATTCTTTGCAATAAACAGGGTTTTCACGTGTATGAATTCTATATTGTTTAATGAGATATGATTATAAGGAGAAAGTTTTCCTGTTTACTTTCCATTCACAGGTTTTCTCTCCATGAATTTCATTCCTATTCAGTGAGGTATAATTTTTTTTTCTACTTGAGTCACACCTGGTGATGCACAGGGGTTACTCCTGGCTCTGCACTCAGGAATTACCCCTGGCGGTGCTCAGGAGACCATATGGAATGCTGGGAATTGAACCTGGGTTGGCCGCGTGCAAGGCAAATGCCCTACCTGCTGTGCTATCGCTCCAGCCCAATGTGAGGTATGATTGAAAAGGAGAGTTTTCCTACATGTATAGGGTCTCCTCTCATGGTTAGTGAGGTTTGATTTCAATGAGAATGTTTCCCTACATTTACAGGGTTTCTCTCGTGTGAATCCTGTTATGTTCAGTCAGTAATGACTTAATGGAGAAAGATTTCTTCCTGCATTCACTGCATTGGTAGGGTTTATCACATGTGAATTCTTATGTTTAATCAGACATGACTTACAAGAGAAAGATCTTCAGCATTCAGTACATGAATTAGGTTTCTCTGTTGTTTGAGTTCTTATGTTGAATGAGAGAGGATTTCACTGTGAATGTTTTCCAACATTTTTTTTGTACATAGGGTTTCTCTTCTGTATGAAATCTTTCATGTAGAATTAGATCTGGCTTCATTGAGAAAGTTTTTCTACATTGTTTTTATTTGTGTTTCTCTCCTGAGAGACTCTGTTTTGAGTTATCTATCATGCATGGCTCTACTCCTTGTTTTATTTTTATTTTTTCATGGCTCTACTCTTTCTTCAACTTAATGATTGCTTCAGGTGTGATGACAGAGTGTCCCAATGATTCCAGGTCCTGTAGTTTTCCAGTGTCTCCTCACTGAACAGGGTCCTCTGTTCATCAGCCAGGAACTGCCGTTCTTTCCACGTGAAGTTCACACGCTCCTCCTCAAACAGCACCGTCCCCAGAGGTGATTTCATTGGTATCTTTTAGAAATTCGGTGAGCTCTTGAAGTAGAGTTGAGGAAGATTGGGAAAACTGGCATGGCTGGCTCCTGTTTTTTAAGAGTCTTATATTTATGGTTTGATCAGAAGATTGCACAATTTCATGATCATGCCAAGTTAGAATCTTTCCGTCCTGTACCTGCTGTCTGTGCTCTTCTGCTGCCTTACAACCTGTGTTTGGTACCAAGGTCTTCCAAAATGAATTTTATTGAAGCAGCCCATCATGTGGAGTGACTTTTGCCCATGACGACCCTGGCAGCTGCAAGTTCTGGTGGAAAGCGTCATTGGAATTCTGATGGGCTCTGCAGGAAATCTGTTGAAAACCAGAAGAACTGTGCCACCCCTTGAACACCAGGGTATTTTTCCGTGGTGACCTCTGACAGGGAACGTGTATCGCTTGAGCTCTGCCCCTCATTATGCTTATCCCAAATTGATCCTCTCTGGGGAGAAGTAATCTATTCTTGGTTAATTTTAATTTTTCTGGGTGGAGGCTGGTGGAGATGGGTATACCACCAGGTCTCAGGGCTTATTCTTGATATTAAGCTCAGGAATCATTCCTGGGTGAGCTGTGTGCAGGGCAAGTTTATTAGTCCTAAGGCTATAGTGAACATCATTGAAATTGGTATGAGTATGTCAGGCAATCTGTTAAATAGTTTTTGTAGGATGGTCAGGATAATGGGGGTAATCTGCTCCCCCCCTTGGTGAACACAAACTTTTCTTCCACTTCCTAGTTTCCTCTAATAAGGAAATTATATTTCTGGTACCCTTCACCTGTTTTGTTCCCCCCCCCCCCCAACAATTTATCCAGCCGTGCCTGTTGTACTGGCTCTCTAGCTCTCTTTTTTAAAAATTATTTTTTAAACTCAAAAATGTAAAGCACAAAACCCTGATGTGTGTATTCCTAAGAGATTGAGTTTTTCAGAATAGCAGCTCCTTCCATCGTTGAATGAGGTGTGGAAAGAGGAAGCTAGCCACAAGCCAGTTGTGTCATGGAAAGGCTCTGGGCTTCCCCTATAGCTCCAGGATTGAATTTGAGTCAGCCACGAGCAAGGCAAACTCCCAATGCTCTGTATTCTGAATCTAGCCCCTTCTGTAATATTTTGGACAACTCGCTCATTGTTTTATTTATTTAATCATGAGCTTCTGCAATCTCACTGAAAGTGGAAAGGGAATATATAATAATATGAAACTGAAAGGAAAGCACTAGCATCAGAGGACATGAGTATGTATGGGATGGAGGGCTCCTGAGGTACAGAAGGAATGGTCTTGTGGTTTAGTTGTTTTGTTTTGTTTTGTTTTGTTTTGTTTTGTTTTGTTTTGGGACCACACCTAGCGATGCTCATTGGTTATTCCTGGCTCTAAACTCAGGACTTAATCCTGGCAGAACTTGAGGAACCATATTAGATGCTGTGGATTGAAGGTGGATTCAAGAAGTAAAAGACATACGTCCTACTCACTATTTAGTGCTCTTGCCCAATGTTCTGGTAGTTCTAAGAAAAATCATAAGCCAATTCTTGTCCACAGTCTGAAATCATATTTTTGGTGGTCTTGCCATTCCTGGATGCAAAATGCTTCCTGGGTTCCACAATATTCATTTCCTATTCGAGCATGCCAAAATCTTTGTTCCTGCCATCCAACCAGTCAGTTTGATGTTGTGGGGGCAAACCTGGGAGTCTTTTGTGTTGGGTCCTGCTTTTGCCATGGACAAGATGCCAGGATTGGTGTGCTCCTAGATGAAATTCTCCTTACTCAGCATCTCCTTAATTTTTTCCTTTTTAAAAAAACTTTTAATTGTAGCCTTTGACTATCCAGTGGTTTGTGATGTGCCCTCCTAGGGCCTCACTCCTATCCCTGCATTCATGACAGGGGAATGCAGGAGTCTGGCGACCAAGTGAGAGTTCATCATCGACAGGCATAGTTTTGCGGGGAGGGTGTGGCTTGCTCCCCATGAGGGAGACCCAGTGCTCCCAGTCTTTCTGAGGCAGTTTGGACGCTTTTTCAGTGATGTTGATGGCTTTTTAATTATTTATTTTCACATCTGGATGGCAGTGGTAAATGGTGCGTATAGTTTTGGGCCTTCACCACTGCAAAAAAAAAAAACAGATAAATAATTTAATAAAAAATATATATACACCTGATGTCTTTAAGACTTGTTCTGAAAGAGACTAGGCTAGGATTATTAAAAAGAAAGAGAGAGAGAAAAGATGTTTACTGTAGGAAGTTTCTAGAACCTGCATATGCATACGCTGCATTGGTCCCATCAGAGATACTTTTGCTGAAGCATCTGAACTTTGGGACGGTGGGGCTGGAGGAACTTAGGAGGGGTCTGTAGTGTGGAGGGGGTCCTGGGTGCAGGGGCCTCAGGCTCAGGGTCCGGGTTCAGGTCGGCGGCATAGAAGATCAGATTGGCGGCATAGACGAGCAGGGGTTTCAGCAGGTGGGCCTTATCCTGCAGCTGTGCTGTGAGGGGGTCTCCCAGGATCTGAACAAGGCGCCAGTCTGCTTCTTCATGTCCTGCACGATGATGTTGCCTTGCTGCGGTCTGGCCTTCACTGTCTTGATGATCAAATCCTTGCAATTGATCAGGGAGCTCCGCAGGTGCTCTGCCAAAGGTGTAGTGGTAGGTCGGTTGAAATGTTCCGCATAACATAGCCTGTTCACTTTCTTTCTTCCTTTTGGGGTCACACTCCATGGTATGGAGGTTTTTCATCTGGCTCAGTCTCAGGAATTACTCCTGATGCTGTTTGGAGGATCCTGTGGGTCAGAATCTCCTATTGATGAGTACTAATCTGCTGGTGCTGTTACGGTGAAGGAAGTCTCACCCCGGGATTATTTTGGGAAAGCAGGAACTTTTGTAACCAAAGCCTTTCTTACTGGTACTCAGCAAAAAAATTCTGCTGACTTTGAAAGTCTGCACTTCCCTGCACAACTATTGGATTTTTTTCTCCTATCCCATTCCAATCCATCTGTCAGGTTTCCTCCTGAAGGCAGATCTCATTTCTGTTGTTTTTGGGACATTTGTGGACTCTCTCTTTTTTTTTTTTTAGCTCTCTGAATTTTCAATTCTTTTGAATTGATCTGAGAGTTTGTTCCTTATTCCAGCCCCACAAGATTTTAATTGCTCCAGATATGTAGTACACTTTGAAGATGGAAATAACAGGTTTATGGGGTGCTCTAAAGGTACTTTTGCGCCGTCCTTCATTGCACATCAGATTTCTTTTCTCCCACATTTGGAGAAGTACATGAGGCATTGGTTGCAGTCCTGCCCTCACGTGCAGTTTTAGGAAATAGAGATGTCACTCTGAAGGTGATTGAGGTCCTTTAATTGACTACACAGTGTGGAATGTGTCAAGGTTCTCTGTAGTCTACCTGCTGCCTAGAGATCAGGGTCATCTTACACCATGTTATCCCTCTGCTGAATAACAGGAGGAATAATAGTACTTGGTATCTTTAATAGTGGTGACCAAAGCACAGTTGAGATGGATGCCTTTAAATCTTAAGGATATCTCTGCACAAATATTATATGAGAAGTCATTCATTACCAAAAAGGAATGACTAAAAATGATCACATCGCTGAATAAACGGTGGGTATGTTATGTTATTTACATAACTGACTGTGGCCTCAATAAGTTGACCAATTTTGAGAGATCAGGGTCCCCAAATAGGACTCTAAAATAGAGCAGATACTTTATGTATTCAGAAGAAACTTTATAAACGTTTTTTTATCTGCTTTACATTGATAAGGTTTTTCGTCAGCGTGACTTCCATATTGTTGAATTACATATTCTAGTGGGAAGATTTCCGACATGCTTTACACCCCTAGGATTTCATACTGTATGAATTTGATGATGCTGAATTCTGCATGACTTTTGTGAGACTGTGTATGTTTCACATTTGAAATGTTTGTCTTCAGAGTGACTTCGATATTGTTGAATTAGATGGTTTTTCAGTGGGAAAGATTTCCTACATGCTTGCTTGCTTTGCATGCAGCCCATCAGTTTGATGCCTGGCATCCCAGTACTCTGTCTTAGCATTTGATGTTTGCTATTTTGCTGAGAGATATCAGGGGATACTGTGTTACTGTTACTGTGTTTGGCATATCGAATACATCACAGGTAGCTTGCCAGGCTCTGCTGTGAGGGCAAGATACTCTCAGTAGCTTGCCGGGCTCTCCGAGAGGGGCGGAGGAATCGAACTCGGGTCGGCCATGTTGGCTGTGTGCAAGACAAACGCCCCACCGCTGTGCTATCACTCCAGCCCTCCAGGTGATAAGTGTTTGGTATTTTCTTAATATCTTACAGACAAATACCAATTGATAAGCCTCTTGAGGATTTGACTTGCATTACCCTGATCTTTCACTTGCCTGGAATATACTCATTTCCTGATATATGTATCTGTCAGATTCTAGCAAGTAAACAACTCTGAAGTCAAGAATGTAGCCTCTTCTGGAGAGGCTTGATCTGATTGGTAAGGCCCACTAGAATTTTGAGGTTACTGACTTATACTTAAGTATTTCTAGAGCTGGGGAAATCCTGCATCAGTTAAGATGCTTCCCTTGTATGTGGTCGACCGGGTTTGATCCCTGGCATCCGTAGAGTTGCCTGAATGCAGAGCCAAAAGTAAGCCCTGAGGAGATTGTGCACTGGACCAGGATGGGATTGGTCCTAAATCCAGAAGAGAAAATGCTGTAACTTGCATGGGATTGGATGGACTTCTGGTAAAGTTAAGAGAATCAGAAAGAACAAAGGGTTCATCGGGTAGTCTCACCTATATGAGGTGTAAGGAAACAAGGTACCACCCAAGGATAGTGGAAAGAAGACCAGGAGGGTTATTCCATGGTAGGAAGCCTGCTTGAATGACTGGTGGATTCCCAGTGTCTCCCTCTTTGGGTTTTTAATTGAATTAGATATTTTTTGTGAGAACATTTTCCTACCTCTTCCGTGAAAATTAATGTGAACTGTTACCTGTATGAATTTATTATTTTTGTCTTAGATGTTACTTTATTGAGAAAGGTTTCCCACCTGTCCAACTTTGATAGTGTTGAGTTAGGTATGATTTCAGTGGGAACGATTTCCTACATGCTTTGTAGCCCTCGGATTTCTTCCTGTATGAATTTGATATTGTTGGATTCTACATGACTTTCGTGAGAAAGTTTTACTACTTGCTTTACATTGATAAGGTTTTTCTTCAGAGTGACTTCCATATTGTTGAATTAGATATTCTAGTGGGAAAGTTTTCCGACATGCTTTACACCCGTAGGTTTTCATACTGCATGAATTTGATATTGCTGAATTCTGCATGAATTTCATGAGAATGTTGCTGTTTCACATTTGCAATGTTTATCTTCAGAGTGACTTCCATCTTGTTGAATTAGATGCGATTTCAGTGGGAAAGATTTCCTACATGCTTGCTTGCCTTGCATGCAGCCCATCGGTTTGATCCCTGGCATCCCAGTACTCTGTCTCAGCATTTGATTTTTGGTATTTTTCTGACAGATGCCTAGTGATAAGTGTTTGGTATTTTGTTAATACCCTGGATGGCTGATACCAATTGATGAGCCTCTTGAGGATTTGACTTGCATTACCCTGATCTTTCACTTGCCTGGAATATTCTATTTTCATGATTCTAGCAAGTAAACAACTCGGAAGTCCAGAATGTAGCTTCTTTTGGAGAGGCTTGATCTGATTGGTAAGGGCCACTAGAATTTTGGGTTTGCTCACTTATACTTAGGTATTTCTATAGCTGAGGCAACCCTGCATCAGGTAAGATGCTTCCCTTGTATGTGGTCGACCGGGTTTGATCTCTGGCATCTGTATAGTTGCCTGAGTGCAAAGCCAAGAGTAAGCCCTGAGCAGATTGTGCGCTGGAACGGACTGGGATTGATCCAAATCCAGCAGAGAAAATGCTGTAACTTGCATGGGATTGGATGGACTTCTCGTAAGTAAAGAGAATCAGAAAGAACAAAGGGCTCATCAAGTAGTCTCAGCTCTATGAGTTGTAAGGAAAGAAGGTGCCACCCAAGGACAGTGGAAAGAAGACCAGGAGGATTATTCCATGGTTGGAAGCCTGCCTCAAAGGCTGGAGGATTCCCAAACTCTCCCTCTTTGGGTGTTTTAATTGAATTAGATACATTTTTGTGAGAACATTTTCCTGCCTCCTCCGTGAATATTAATGGGGACTGTTAGCTCTATGAATTTATTGCCTGTACGGGACTTTCGTGAGAACGTTTTACTACGTGCTTTACATTGATAAGGTTATTCATCAGAGTGATTTCCATATTGTTGAATTAGATATGATGCTAGTTGGAAAGATTTCCTACATGCTTTACGCCCCTTGGATTTCATACCGTATGAATTTGATATTGCTGAATTCTGCATGACTTTCTTGAGAATGTTTTGCTACCTGCTTTAAATTTAGAAGGTTGCAGTAGCCGATCTGTTTGATCCCCAGCATCCCAGTACTCTGTCTCAGCATTTGATGTTTGGTATTTTCCTGATAGATACCAAGTGATATGTGTTTGTTACTGGGTCACTTGCAGGCAGATACCAGGTGATAAGCCTCTTGAAGTTTTGACTTGCATTGCCCTGATCTTTCGCTTGCCTGGAATATACTATTTTCCCAATATATGTGTCTGCCATATTCTAGCAAGAGAACAACTCGGAAGTTAAGATGTTAGCTTCTTCTGGAGAGGCTTGATCTGATTGGGTAAGCCCACCAGAATTTTGAGGTTACTCACTTATACAAGGGTATTTCTAGGGCTGGAGCAAATGTGCATGAGGTATGATGCTTCCCCTGTCTATGGTCAACCGGTTTTGGTCCGTGGCATCCGTATAGTTGCCTGAGTACAGAGTCAAGAGTAAGCCCCGAGCAGATGGTGCACTCGACCCGGCTGGGATTGTTCCCAAATTCAGAAGAGGAAATTCATGGGGTTTCTTACGTGTACCCATTTAGTGTTGATGACTTACACGTGACTTTCGTGAGAAAGATTTCTCACCTGTCCAAATTTGATATTATTGAGTTACATATTATTTCAGTGGGAAAGACTACATGCTTTAGACCCCTCCTATTTCTTACTGTATGAATTTGATATTGTTGAATTCTTCATGACTTTCGTGAGAAAGTTTTAGTACCTGCTTTACATTGATAAGGTTTTTCGTCAGAGTGACTTCCATATTGTTGAATTAGATATTCTAGTGGGAGGCTTTTCCTACGTGATTTACACCCAGAGAATATTGTACTACATGAATTTGATATTGCTGAATTCTGCATGACTTTCCTGGGAATGTTTTGCTACCTGTTTCACATTTGAAATGTTTATCTTCAGAGTGACTTCGATATTGTTGAATTAGATGCGATTTCAGTGGGAAAGATTTCCTACATGCTTGCTTGCTTTGCATGCAGCCCATCAGTTTGATCCCTGGCATCCTTGTACTCTGTCTCAGCATTTGATGTTTGGTATTTTGCTGAGACTTACCAGGTGATTAGTGTTTGACATTTTCTTAATATCTTGCAGACAGATACCAACTGATAATCCTTTTGAGATTTTGACTTGAATTTTCCTGATCTTTCACTTGCCTGGAATACACTATTTTCCCGATTTATGTCTCTGTCAGATTCTAGCAAGAGAACAACTCGGAAGTTAAGATGTTAGATTCTTCTGGAGAGGCTTGATCTGATTGGGTAAAAGACACTAGAATTTTGAGGATACTCACTTATGCATGAGTATTTGTAGGGCTAGAGCGATTGTGCATCCGGTAAGATTCTTCCCCTGTATGTGATCAACCGGGTTTGGTCCAAGACATCCGTATAGTTGCCTGAGTGCATAGCCAAGAGTAAGCCCTGAGCACTGTGTGGGCTGGACTGGGGTGGGATTGGTCCAAATGCAGAGAGAAAATGCTGTACCTTCCATGTGATTGGATGGAGTTCTGCTAAGTGAAGAGAATCATAGAAAAAGGGGTTCATCAGGGACTCTAACCTATTTGAGGTGTAAGGAAACAAGGTACCACCCAAGGACAGTGGGAAGAAGACCAGCAGGATTGGTCCATGTTTGGAAGCCTGCCAATTGTACTGGAGGATTCCATAATTTTCCTCTTTTTTATTTTTTAATTGAAATATATAGGATTTTTTGGGTACATTTTCCTACCTACTCCTTTAAAATTCATGGAGTTTCTTACCTGTAACAATTTAATATTGTTGACTTAGTTGTGACTTTCGTGAGGTTGCTCACCTCTTTAAATTCGATATTGTTGAGTTAGATATAATTTTAGTGGGAAAGATTTCCTACATACTTTACACCCCTCAGATTTCTTACTGTATGAATTTGATATTGTTGAACATAAGTCTAGTAAGAAATTTTTAGTACTTGCTTTACATTGATAAGGTTGTTCGTCAGAGTGACTTCCATATTGTTGAATTAGGTAAGATTACAGTGGGAAAGATTTCCTACATGCTTTACACCCCTAGAATTTCATACTGTATGAATTTGATATTGCTGAATTCTGCATGACTTTCGTGGGAAAGTTTTGCTACCTGCTTTGCATTTGAAAGGTTTGTCTTCAGAGTGACTTCGATCTTGTTGAATTAGATGCGATTTCAGTGGGAAAGATTTCCTACATGCTTGCTTGCCTTGTATGCAGCCCATCAGTTTGATCCCTGGCATCCCAGGACTCTGTCTCAGCATTTGATGTCTGGTATTTTGCTGACAGATACCAAGTGATGAAGTGTTTGGTATTTTCTAGATACCTCCCTGGCAGATACCAAGTGATAGTTCTCTTGTGGGTTTGACTTGCAGTTTCCTGATCTTTTCCTTGCCTGGGACATACTATTTTCCCGATATGTTTTTCTGCCAGATTCTAGCAAGAAAACACCACGGAAGACAAGAAATTAGCTTCATCTGGTGAGCTTGATCTGATTGGGTAAGATCCACCAGACTTTTGTGAGTAGTCACTTATACTTAAAAATTTATATGGCTGGAGCAATAGTACAGCAGATTAGATGCTTTCCTTCCTTGGGGCCCACGTGATTTGATTCCCTGCACAGCAGATCATTTCCTGAGTATAGAGGAGTTGGGATCAGAATAGGGACCATATTGACAATGATGGTTGGAAGGGATTTCTCTGGATGGAGATGTGTTTTGAAATTGGGTAACTGACCAAACATGATGGCCTCTCCGTATCGGTATTGGAAGCCATAAGCCCAAAAGGAGACAGAGAGACAAGATGAAATATGCCTGTCTACAGGCACACTTGGTGGCCCAGAGTGTGTGGAGCTGGTAGAAGGGAAACTCAGGACATTGGTGGTGGAAGTGTATTTGGTGAAATGATGGATGTTGGAACATCGTATGTCAAAAACCTGATCACGAAAAGTTTATAACTATCTCAAATATTCAGGTAAATTAAAATGAATTAAATAATATTGGTCACTGTCACTGTCCTCCATTGTTCATCGATTTGCTCGAGTGGCCCCAGTAACGTCTCCATTATGAGACTTTGTTTTTACTGTTTTGGCATATCGAATACCTCACAGGTAGCTTGCCAGGCTTTGTCCTGCAGGGAGATACTCTCTGCAGCTTGCCGGGCTCTCTGAGAAGGGCAGAGGTATCGAACTCGGGTTAGCCATGTTGGCTGCGTGCAAGGCAAATGCCCTAACCGCTCAGCTATCGCTGTAGCCCCATAATATTGGTACTATCATAAAATATACATACATATTTTATACAAAAATTCAGTGGTGGAGGGTCTTTGGTACTTTGGTGCTTTCCAATGTACAATAACTTTGTACTTGAAAACCATAAATGTTAATACTTTCATAATGTGTTACTTTCAGTGCAATAAAAATGAAAGAAAAATGTAAAACCTCCACTGGTGGAGGTGGGCACTTTTCATTGGGGTGTTTTAATATCAGTCAAGAGAAATGGAGACTATGGTGTGGATTGTGGTGTTTAAAGTTTGTTTTCTGAAATCTTATCATTGACAATATTGTAAAATTGTAAATCCCACTGAAATTTAAGAAAAGCATTTTATAGAAACTGTGCTCTCCCTGATTACTTGATGTCAATAAACAGTCTGCTGTTCTGTGTATACAAAATACAAACCAAAAATCTTGAACACTGTACAGGTCAATACTTTTGTAAGCACATTTCCTACACTATAATAAAAATTAAATTTTGTTTGTTTTGTTGCTTTTGGGGTCACACCCAGCAATGCTCAGGAGTTACTCTGAGTATAGAAAACTGTTTAAGTTTGAACATGGAAAGAACAAGAAAACCAGTAATGTGAGGAATATTGTCTTTAATGGAGGCAGGGGGCAGGTGGGAAAGGGGAATATACCAGGGATATTGGTGGTTGGTAATGTGCAGTGGTGAAGGGAGGGTGTTTGATCATTGTGTGATTGTAACCCAAACATGAAAGCTTGTAACTTTCTCATGGTGATTCAATAAAATCAAAATACAACAACAACAAAAGAAAACCAGTAATGGACCAAACTAATCTTTCCTCAAACCCCCAATTTTTTTATGTTTTGAAATTTTTTGTTTCAATTATGTAGCGAGATCTAGCTATGCGAATGGATCACTCCTAGAGGTACTCAGGGGACCATAAATGGCAGGTGGTAAAGTGGTATGCAACTAAGGTTAGCCAAGTTCAAGGCCTTAACTGAATACTGTTTGGCCTTCAGAACCAAAACTTTGTAAGCAAAGAAGTTAGTTTCCAACACGACAAATATATCTTAAAATATATTATCAGCAGTTAGAGAGTATAGCAGATATTCGCCGTACGTGTAGCCACCCCAACCTTGATCCACAGCACCCAATATGATTCCCCCAAGCCCAGAGTGATCTCTGAATGTAGAGCCAGGAGTAACTCTTGAGCACAGCAGGTGTGGCCCCAAAACCAAAATATATGTGTGTATAGATATGATTGTATATGCATATATGTGTGTATACATATGTGTGTACACAACATATGTATGTATGTGTTTATATACAAATAAAGTGGACCAGAGTCATGCTAGAGCAGGTAGAGCATTTGTATTCTATGCAGCTCGCTCAGGTTCAATTCTTTGGACCACAGATGGTCCCCAAGCCGCACCAGAAGGAACCCCAGAGCTCAGAACCAGGAGTAAGCCTGAGCACCACTGTGGCCCAAAAATACAAAAAAAAATTGTTGAAGTCATCCGTTCCTTATCCCCCATAGCTATCTTTAAAATTAAGTGTTTCCAATGGGGCCTTACAAACAGAACTCAGGGACCATCCCGTGGATATTGGGTCAGAAAAGTCACTGGAAGGGCCCAAGGATGTGGTGCTGCACTGACTCTGCAGATTGGGGAACCTCCAGTGCCACCTGGCAGTCTCTGGGGCCACCTTTTGATGCTGTGAACAGGGCTTTTAGTGCTGCGGGAATCAGACGTAGTTTAATAATCTACGCTCCTGAACCGCTATCCTCTTACCCCCCAAAATCAGTTGAAATGTGCAAAGATTAACCCTACCACACACAGACTAAGGATTATAAAGAAAACTTTTAGGTATTTAACAAAAGTAAATCCTCGTTCAAACATATCCTACCTCTATAAATGCGTTTATTAGTATGACTCATGAGATTGTTCAAAGCAGCAAGGAATGTGTCCCAGGCAAAACAAGGAGAGGAGGGGGAAAGTGAAGAGGGGCAGGGAGGAGAAGAGAGGAGTGAGGGATAGGGGAGGAGAAAGGAAAGAGGAGGAAGAGGTGAAAGAGAGAAGGGCAAAGCAGGGAAGGGAAATCTGGAAGAGGAAGGGAAGGAAAAAGAAAAGAGGGTGGGCATGGTGAAGAGGAAACGGGGAGAGTTGGGAGGGTGGAGGAAGTCAAAAAAAGCGGAAGGGGAGGGATAAGGGGAGAGGGAAAAAGTGGGGGGAAGAGAGGCATGGGAAAGGAAAGGGGGAGAGAGAAAATCGGGAAAGGAGGGGAAGAGGAGAAGGGGAGAGAAGGGGAAGAGGAGAGGGAAAGAGGATGATGGGGGGAAGGGAAGAAGGAACAAGGGAGAGGATTATAAGAGGATGAGAAGGGTAAAGGGAGAACAGGAACTGGAGCATAGCACAGCGGGTAGGGCGTTGGCCTTGCTCATGGCCAACCAGGTTCGATTCCCAGCATCCTATATGGGCTCAGGAGTAATTCCCGAGTGCATAAGCCAGGAATAACCCCTGTGCAAGGCCTGTTGTGACCCGAAAAGTAAAAAAAATTAAAAATAAAAGAAAATGCACGACACTAAAAAATAGAGGACAGGGGATGGGGAGATCACGGAGAGGGGGAAAAGGAAGGAGAGTGGGAGAGAAAGGCAGGAGGAGGGCAAGAGCAGAGCAAGGAGAGGCGGAGAGGAGGACCCAGAAAGCCAAGTGGACATAAAGGGGAAGGGAGAAGAGGGGAGAGGGTAATGAGAAAGGAAATGGGGAGGGGGAAACGGAGGGGTGAAAAAGCTAAACTGTCCGCGTGAGACACGTGCCGGTTCTAGTGCGCATGCGTTCCTCGCGTTACGTCCCGACGTGCCTAATCTCTTCCGGATTGAATGGTCTCTTCCGGGGTAGCTCTAGTCCAATGGGATTGCGCGCTGAAGCCGGGCGACTGACCGTTAAACGGCTTTTTCCAGAGGTCGTTACATCGGAATCTTGGAGCAGAAACCTTTGGAAGATGAAGTAAGGCTCCGGTTTTCCTACGTGGAGTGTGGGAGGTCGGGGCTGGGGGATTGGGATGCGGGGCGGGAGGAGCTGAGGGAAGAGGCGGGGGCCGAAGCGTCCGAGGGGACGGGGGTCGCGAATTCTGGACAGGGCCGTGACTCTTCCAGTGGAGACCTAGTTCGGCGTCTGGGTCGCTGGGACATTTCTTTACTCTGCGGCAACTTCCGCAGCCCATTGACGAAATTGAAGTTAATCAAGGAACTCAAGGAGCGAGGGGTCCAGCTGGGGGTGGCGGAGAAGGTGTCCTGGCACCCCGAGTACCAGGACAGCGCCTGGATCTTCTCGGGTGAGTTTTGCCGCGGTGCGCTTCGGGTTCCCCGCCGCCTGGCTTTCCAGGGAGGGTTTCAGCCTTCCGCCTCTCTTCTCCTGTTATTCCTCTCCTCTCCCTGGCTCTCGCGCCCCCCCTCCTCATTTAGGTGACACCCAGCGATGGTCAGGCGTCACTCCGGGCTCTCCATTCAGCAGTTCCTTCTGGCGGTGCTCACAGAACCTATGGGATGGTCCAGGGATGGTGCCAGGGATCGAACCTGGGTCAGCCTCATGCAAGACGATTGCCCTACCCGCTACACGAGCGCTCCAGCCCTTCCTTGTGTCGGCCATGTTGCCTGTGTACAAGGCAAACGCCCTACCGCTGTGCTATCGCTCCAGCCCTGACATTGAGTGAAGCTTTGGAGGAGGTGCTTTTTAGGATTGAGATTGTATAGCTTATTTCATACTGGCCTTTTGTTAGAAGTAGAGTAGGCCAGTGGGATGTTGTTGTATTGTAGTAGAGGTGGTCAGAAATTTTTGGTCGGTATTAGGAGACAAAGTATGGGATGAAAGTCCTGAGTGCTCAGATTGGGAAATATAACTGTGGCCAGGAGAAGGACACACCCACTTCTGGGAGGCCACGCACCCTACGTAGTGGCCACGCCCCTGGCCTGCCCCCCTCCCTTTGCCCTCTCCTTCACCCTCCCCGTGCTCTCCCCCTCTTATTCCCATTCTCCTTGCTCTCCTCATCCCCTGTCCTCCTCTATTATTTAATGCTGTACAGTTTCCTGTATTCTTCATTTTTAATTTTTTACCTTTTGGGTCACACCCGGCCTTGCACAGGGGTTACTCCTAGCTTACTCACTCGGGAATTACTCCTGGGGCCATATAGGATGCTGGGAATCGAAACCGGGTTGGTCCCGTGCACGGCAAACGCCCTACCCACTGTGCTATCACTCCAGTCCATGTCCTTTCACCCTTCTCATCCTCTTATAATCCTCTCTCTTTTTCCTTCTTCCCTTCTCCCCTTCATATTCTTTTCCTCTCTTCTTCCCCTTTTCTCCCCTCCTCCTCTTTCCCTCCCCTTCCTCAGTTTTCTCTCTCTCCCCCTGGACTTTCCCATGCCTCTCTTCCCCCCACTTCTTCCCTCTCCCCTTATCCCTCCTCCTTCCTCTTTTTTTTTGCCTTCCTCTACCCCTCCCACCTCTCCCCCTTTCCACTTCCCCATGCCCTCCCTCTTTTCTTTTTTCCTTACCTTCCTCTTCCCATTTCCCTTCCCCCCTTTGCCCTACTCTCTTCTACCTCTTCCCCCTCTCCTTTTTCCTCCTCTACCCCACACTCCTCTCTTCTCCTTCCCCCTGCTCTTCTTCACTTTCCCCTTCCTCTCCTTGGTTTCCCTGGGGCACATTCCTGGCTGTTTTGAACAATCTCATGAGTCATACTAATAAACCCATTCGTTGAGGTAGGTTATATTTTAATGAGGCATTACTTTTGTGAAATGCCTAAAAGTTTCCTTCTTAATCTTTAGTCTTTGAGAGGTAGGGTTGATATTTGCATATTTAAACTGATTTTGGGGGGGGGCAAGGAGATAGTGGGTTAGGGGCACAGTTTTTGTTTTGTTTTGTTTTTTATTTTTTTGCTTTTTGGGTCACACCCGGGGATGCACGTGGTTATTCCTGGCTCTGCACTCGGGAATTACCCTTTGCAGTGCTCAGGGGACTATATGGGATACTGGGAATTGAACCTGGATCGGCCGCGTGCAAGGCAAACGCCGTATTTGCTATGCTATTGCTCCAGCCCCAGGGTTGCAGATTATTAAAGTAGGTCTAGTGTCCCCCAGCACTAAAATCCTGCTCACAGCATCAACCCGTGCGGCCTTGGTGGCCCCAGCGCACTTCCAGGTGGCACTGTAGGTTCCCCAAGCTGTAGTGTCAGTGTATCACCACATCCTTGGGGCCTTAGAGTGAGTTGTCTGACCCAGTATCCAGGGAATGGTCCTTGGGCTCTGCTTGGAAGACCCCTTTGAAAACATTTTTTGAAGGTACCTATGGTGTATAAAGAGCGTATGACTTTAAATTCTTTTTGTATTTTTGAGCCACAGGCAGTATTGCTCAGGATTACTGCTGTTTCTGAGCTCAGGGCTTCCTTCTGTTGGGGCTTGGGGACCATATCTGGTGCACAGGATTGAACCTAGGCCAGCTGCATATAAGACAAGCTCTCTACCTGCTGTAGTATGACTCTGGTCAACTTTATATATACATACATGTGTGTGTATGTATATACATACACACATATACACAGATACATGCATGCATATGTATTTATATGTATACACACATATATGTATATATAATCATATATCCATACACATATTTCGGTTAGGGGGCCACACCTGCTGTGCTATGGGTTTACTACTGCCTCTACATACAGAGATCATTTCTGGGCATGGGGGAATGATATTGGGTGCTGGGGTCAAAGTTGGGTTGGTACATGTAAGATGAGCATCTGCTATACTATCTCTTTAACTGCTGATAATGTATTTTAAGATACATTTGTGTTGTTGGAAACTTAACTCCTTTGTCTACAATTTTTTTGTTTTGAGGGACACCAATAGTACGTAGGTAAGGCCTTGAAATTGGCTTTCCTTAGTTGCTCACCACTTACCACATAGGGTCCCCTGAATATCTCTAGGAGTGATCTTTGAGCATAGTTGAATGTGGCAAGATCATTGAAACAAAACATTTTCAAAACAAAAACAAATTGGGGGTTTTGAGGAAAATTTATTTGGGTCCATTGGTGGTTTTCTTGACCTTTCCATGTTCAAACTTAAAAACTATTCTATACTACTGGTGTGGGCTGGAGCAATAGCACAGCAGTAGGGCCTGTGCCTTGTGTGCAGCCGGCCCGGCCAAGCCGGTTTTGATTCCTCCGCCCCTCTCGGAAAGCCTGGCAAGCTACTGAGAGTATCTTGCCCGCAAGGCAAAGCCTGGAAAGCTACCCGTGACGTATTCGATATGCCAAACACAGTGACAACAAGTCTCACGATGGAGACGGTACTGGGCCAGCTCAAGCAATCGAAGAACAACAGGAGGACAGTGCTACTACTGGTGTAATGTATTCTATTAGATTGTGAGTTCAGATCCTCTTTTTTGATAACCTCACGGCTAGGCCTAGGGCCTTGTAGATAGTACATGCTTGGTAAATGTTTGAACTGAAATGTGATTTTTCTCTTCTAGGTGGATTTCCTTATGAACTGACTGAAGGGGGTGTTTATCTGTGTTTTTGCCCAGTAAGTTCGCTTTAATTTTCTCCTTTCTAGATTATCTGTGTCATTTTCTTCCGTGATGAAATTTGTTTCCATACAAATTGTAAGCTGGCTGGCATTTCTGTATAGGGAGAGCTCAATTCAAGATTTTGCTTTAGTTCTACCCAGGACGTAGATCTAGAGCTCTCCCAGTCTGGAAAATCCAACAATTTGTCTCTAGGCTTCGGCTCTGTTTCTATTGCTTTTGTTCTTCTTTTTTTTTAATTTTTCATTGCAGAGTCCTTCAAGCAGTTACTCCTGACTGTGCTTAGGAATCACTCTTCTTTTTTCTTTTTGGGTCACACCTGGCAATGCGCAAGGGTTACTCGTGGCTCATACACTCAGGATTTACTCCTGGCATTGCTCAGGGGACCAATGGCCTGCTGGGAATTGAATCAGGAATCGGCCACATGCAAGGCAGGCACCCTACCAGCTGTGCTATCGCTCCAGCCCCAGAACCGCCCATGGTGTGTGGTGCTGGGGATTGAACTCCCGTCAGCTGCATGCAAGTAAGGGATATACCCCCTGTATTTTCTCTATGGCTGTTTCCTTGATCTTTCATTGAGACTTTTTAAACTTGGATCTATAGTAGAGCAGATGAAAGGACTTTTAGATAGCTACAGTTCCCCTACAAGGTTTCTTTTTGACCCCCTACAGACTAGGGATAACAGCCCTTCTCTGCCCACACCTGTGTGACACTATCCATTTAGGCAAAGTATACAGGAGTAGGAGAAAAGAACTAATGGTTTTGGTTGTAGTTTGCTTTCTTTGTTTTCAGATAAGTGTGAGGTTAGTGAGCCGACCAGATCTCCTGTGGCTGGAGAGCTTAGGGGACAGTAGGTTCTGGTCAGGGGATGCGTACAACAGAGGTTAGAAGGCCGTGGGAAAGAAACTTGTCAATGCTTTTTATGAGAAGTGAGCCATAGGTATAGGTTTTGGCCATCCCACTCAAGCTGAGCGTTCTGGCAGGGGTAGAGGTGTCTTCCTCCTAGCTTCTGGGTGTTGGGGAGGTTCACAGTAGGTACAGCACATGATTTCCATTTCTTCATGGTATCTGTTCCTGTCTAGTCTCTCATCTAGGGCTGCATCCTTCAATATCACTGGCCTGCATACTGGTCCATGGACTTGTGTTTGAAGACCTATTGATCTAGATGTTTTTGTCTTGTTTCTATTGAGTGATGGTCAGCTAATATGTGTATTCTAGTTTTCGCTCCACAGTGCTCTTCATAAAGACCTTTTGACATTGTTAATAATGACTTTGAAAAACATTTTTGATTTAGATCATTTGTCTAGGATTGGGTTCGAGCAGAGTGGTTTACTCTATGGGGGTAATATGAGAGATTTTGGAGGGTTATGGAACTGTCTTTGGAATTTTGGAAAAGTGTATTTTCTGGAGACAAACCTAAGGACAACAAACAACCATTGGCAAATGCACTGCATAGGTTTTTTTTTTAATTCTTAATTGTCTTTTATTTGTGAGCAGTGTTTCCAGTAGTTTACTACTAGAAATTAAACCATAATATATATTTTAGCATGCTGCTCTTCTTTGTGAAATTATTGGGTTAATGTGGCTAGTTTTCTCTTTACTGATTTTTAATTTTTTTTTCGTTTTGAGGCCATACTAGTCTCTGTGTAAGTATCATTTCTGAGGAGCTCTAGGGACCATATGTGGTTATCTAATATGGTTTGGTTTTGTGCAAGTCAAGCACCCTGCCTGCTGTACTCTCTCTCTAGTCCCTCTTTGCTAACTATTAAATGTTACTTTAAGATGTTTTTATATTATTTTATATTATTTTATATTATTTTCAGATTGCTCTTTATAAAGGTTTTCCGGCTTTCCGCTCAATAGTATGAAAAAGGTTTCAGTTATACAGTGATCAATTAGAATTTTTCTGAATTCTAATCAACAGTGATTTGTTATTTTAAAATTATTTGCCATTGACTTTCTTTCTGAAATTTATCTTATTAAAGAATTGTGGTTTCCAGAGTCATTGAAAGTTGAGTTTTAGAGATTTATTTCATCATCAGCCCTACCACCAGTGTTCCCTTATTCCCTCCCACCTCAACCCCCACATCATCCTCCACCTGAAAACTTGGCAGGAGCATGACAAGTTTCCGTGGTTGCAGCGTAGATCCCATGTTTTCAGTTTTTGTATTTCCTTGCTTTCTCTTTTATTTTTTAAATTTTTTTAAAATATGGAATGCTTCACAAATTTTCATGTCATCCTTGTGCACGGGCCATGCTAATCATCTCTGTATTTTTCCAATTTTAATATATGTGCTGCCAAAGCGAGCACTTGCTTTATCTTTTCATTTGCTTTTAAATTCATCATCACTGTATCATTGTAGCACTGTCATTCCATTGTTCATCGATTTCTTTGAGCAGGCACCAGTAAGGTCTCCTTTCGTCCTCGACTGAGATTTTCACAAGTTCCACATTGGAGACTTTCTCAGGGTCAGAGGAATGAGAGCCATCATTGTTACTGGGTTTTGGCATATCGAATACGCCATGGGGAGCTTGCCAGACTCTGCCATGCTGTTGGGATACTGTTGGTAACCTGCTGGGTTCTCTGAGAGCGAGAACTAGACACCGAGAGGTCATGCAGCCGGAAATGTGGCTGCATGCTTTCAGGAGCTTGGTTCATCAGCAGTGACATTAAACATCTTTTTCATAGATCAGCAGGTCATTATTCTTTTTAGTATGCTATGTACTTTGCCTATTTTTTTCTAGTGGTGTGTTCCTCATTAGTGATTTTACAAGCCTCCTTGATAGAATATGGATATAGTTTTGTTATATCATTTTATCATGTATTAATGTGCTGGAGCGATAGCACAGCAGGTAGGGCATTTTCCTTGCATGCGTCCAACATGGCCGACCTGAGTTTGATTCCTCTGCTTCTCTCGGAGAGCCCGGCAAGCTACCGAGAGTATCTCACCTGCACGGCAAAGCCTGGCAAGCTACTCATGACGTATTCAATATGCCAAACACAGAAACAACAAAGTCTCACTATGGAGACGTTACTGGGCCCGCTGGAGAAAATTGATGAACAATGGGAGGACAGTGACAGTGACATGTATTAATTGATTTTTAAAAATGTGATATACTAGGATGGAGAGAATACATAGATTAAGGTCCTTGCCTTGCATACCATTTTTGGCTACAGTAGTGGTTCATTTTTGAGCACTTTATATGATTTCTTGAACACAGAGCCAGAAGTTGCCACTGAACTCTCCTGGGTGTCCTTCCCCCACCCCAATTTGATGTGTGATAGTACTGTGCCTTTATTCTTTCATGTTGAAAAGTTTTCAATTTGAGGTCTAAAGAGGCCTTTTTAACCGATTCCTCTACTGTTTCTTTGCTTTTTATTTTGAAATACTACTTATATTTCATGTTAATGTATTTTATACTTTTATTTCAGACGTAATACAGAAAAACTATAAAATGCAAGGAATGCCACAGTATTCCCTTAGCCAAGTCCCTGAATATTAGCATTGTACCTAATTGTTACTGCTATTTTTTATTAGAGAAACACCATGAGGTACAGTTACAGACTTACAAATTTTTGTGCTTGGGTTTCAGTTATACAGTGATCAAGTACCCATCCCTCCACCAGCGCCCATCCTCCACCACCACGGGTCCCAGCATCCCTCCCACTCCCCATCCCCCCATCCCACCCTTTAATACATGCCTCTGTGGCAGGGCATTCCCTTTTGTTCTCTCTCTCTCCTTTTGGGTCCTGTGGTTTGCAAGAGATGCATTGAGTGGCAATCATGTTTGGTCTATAGTCTACTTTCAGCATGCTTCTCCCACCCTGGGAGGATCCTCCCAACACCCTTTATTTGGTGCTCTCTTCTCTATCTGAACTTCCTTTTCCCCTAGCGCGTGTGGCTGGCCTCCAAGTCATGGAGCAAAACTCCTGGTACTAATCTCGGCCACTCCTGGGTGTTAGTCTCCGATTTTGTTGCTTTATGTTCCCCGGATGAATGCAGACTTTCTGTGTCTATCCCGCTTTTTCTGATTCATTTCGCTTAACATGATAGTTCCACTTGTATTACCACTTGTATGTGAATGTCATGACTTCATCTTTTCTAACAGCTACATAGTACTCCATTGTGTAAATATACCAAATATTCTTTAACCAGTCATCTGTTCTCGGGCACTCAGGTTTTTTCCAGATTCTGGCTATTGGAAAGAGTTCTGATCCCTATAAGGATACCCATGATATTCTTTAAAGAAATGGAGCAAACACTCCTGAAACTTATATGGAACAATAAGCCCCCACAAAGAGCTAAAGCAATTCTAGGGACAAAGATAATGGGTGGAATCAACCTCCCCAACTTGAAGCTCTACTACAAAGCAGTAATAGTTAAAACAGCATGGTACTGGAACAAAGGCAGAGCTGCAGACCAATGGAACCAATTTGAATATACTGACATCTCCTCCCAAGCATATGCTCATCTAATCTTCTGTAAGGGGGCAAGAAAAGTGAAATGGAGCAGGGAAACCCTCTTTAATAAATTGTGCTGGCAAAAGTGGATGGCTTCATGCAAAAAAGTGGGCTCAGATCTCTGCCTAACGCCATGCACAAAAGTATGATCAAAATGGATTTATGACCGCAACATCAGACCGGAATCCATAAAGTTCATTGAAGACAAAGTTGGCAAAACCCTCCATGATATTGAAGCTAATGGTATCTTCAAAGATGTCACGCCACTGGCCAAGCAAGTGAAAACAGAGATAGACAAATGGGACTATCTTAAACCAGGAAGCTTCTGCACCTCCAAAGAAACACTGACCAAAGTACAAAGGCAGTCTACAGAATGGGAAAGGATATTTTCCAAATACACATCCGACAAGGGGTTGATATCAAGGATATATAACGTACTGGCGGAACTCCACAAGAAGAAAACACCCAACCCTATCAAAAATTGGGCGAGGAAATGAACAGAAACTTTCGCACAGAAGAAATCCGAATGGCTAAAAGGCACATGAGAAAATGCTCTACATCACTAATCATCAGGGAGATGCAGATCAAAACAAGGAGATATCATTTCACACCGCAGAGACTGGCCCACATCCAAAAGAACAAAAGTGACCGATGCTGGTGCGGATGTGGCGAGAAAGGGACCCTCCTTCACCGCTGGTGGGAATGCCAACTGGTCCAACCCTTTTGGAAAACAGTATGGACGATTCTCAAAAAATTAGAAATAGAGCTCCCATTTTACCCAGCAATACCATCCTGGGAATATATCCCAGAGAGGCAAAAAACGTATAGTCAGAGTGACATCTGCACTTGTTATTGCTATTTTTACCTGTTTCACAGTTTCTGATTTTACTAAGTTATCAGAGAGTCCATTGCAAGACACGATTTGTGGGTTTGGACCATGCCTGGCGATGATCAGGGATTACTCCTGGCTGTGCACTCAGGAATTACTCGTGGTGGTGCTTGGGGTAGCACATGGGATGCTGGGGATTGAACCCCAGTCACAAGGCAAGTGCCTTTGTGCTGCCCTCCAGGTCAGTACCAAGATCTTTCAGTTTGTGTTTCCAAAAACTAAGGCCATCAGGAAATCAACACTGATACAGAACTATGATGAACCTTTTGGTTTTCTTCCGTTTCATCCCCGGTCTCATAAAACCCTTTTTTTGTCTCTGGGCCATACCCAGTGGTTCTTAGGGGCTACTCCCAGTCCATTGCTCAGGGTCGTTCTCACTGGTGCTCAGGGGACCATGTGGTGCTGGTGATCAAATCTGGATCTCCAGCATGCAATGCAATTGTACCAGCCCTTTGAGCCATCTCCCCAACTTGCTGATAATCTCTTTATTGTAGGAGAAAAATTGCTTTGTGGTCCTTGATCTGTCATGTAAATTATAAAAATTTTAGTCTTTTTTATTTTGCCAGAGAGAAAGTACCAGGATAAAGGTGCTTGTCTTGCATGTGGGTAACCCTGGTTTTTATTTTTTTTGGGGGGATAATATAATTTTTCTTTTATTTATGGGATTGCTATTATTTTTTTTTACATTTAAAATTTTTTTTTAGATTTTTATTAGTGAAACACCATGAGGTACAATTGTAGATTTACAAATTTTTTTTGCTTGGGATTCATTTATACAATGATTGAATATCCATCTCTCCACCAGTGCCCATTCTCCACCACCACTGATCCCAGTATCCCTCACACCCCCCGTCTCCCCCCATCACAGCCTGCCTTTGTAAATTTTATTGAATCGCCGTGAGAAAGTTATAAGCTTTTATGTTTGGGTTACAATCACACAATGATCAAACACCCATCCCTCCACCAGTGCACATTCCCCACCACCAATGTTCCCGGTATACTCCCCCCTTTTCCCACCCTCCCTCTGCCTCCATGGCAGACATGATTCCCCATATTCTCTCTCTACTTTTGGGCATTATGGTTTGCAATACAGACCCTGAGAGGTTACCATGTTTGATCCTTTATCCACTTTCTGCACACATCTCCCATCCCAACCGATTCCTCCAGCCACCTTTTTCTTAGCGATCCCTTCTGTATTCCAGCTGCCTTCTCACCTTTGCTCATGAGGCAGGCTTTCAGCTATGGAGTAATCTATCTGTCCTGTGTATCTACTATCTTTAGGTGTCAGACTCGTGTTATGTTGTTTTATACTCCACAAGGGCTGGAGTGATAGCACAGCGGTAGGGCGCTTGCCTTGCACACAGCCAACATGTCCGATCCGAGTTCGATTCCTCAGCCCATCTCAGAGAGCCTGGCAAGCTCCCCGTGATGTATTCGATATGCCAAACACAGTAACAACAAAGTCTCCAATGGAGACGTTACTGGGCCCGCTCGAGCAAATCGATGATCAACGGGAGGGCCTTTATTTATTATTATTTATTTTATACTCCACAAATGAGTGGAGTCCTTCTGTGTCTGTCCCTTTCTTTCTGACCCATTTCACTTAGCATGATACTTTCCATGTTTATCCATTTATAAGCAAAGTTTATGACTTCATCTCTCCTGAGAGCTGCATAGTATTCCATTGTATAGATGCCCCAAAATTTCTAGGGCACTTGGGCACTTGGCCCAGATTTTGGCTATTGTGAACAGTGCTGCAATGAACATAGAGGTACAGATGTCATTACTACTGTGCTTTTTTGCATCCTTGGGATATAGTCCCAGAAGTGCTATTGTGGGGTCATATGGAAGCTCACTTTCTAGTTTTTGAAGAATTGTCCATATTGTTTTCCAGAAAGACTGGACTAGTGGGCATTCCCACCAACAGTGAAAGAGTGTTCCTTTACCCCCACATCCATGCCAGCACTGGTTGCTTTTGTTCTTTTGAATGTGTGCCAGTCTCTGTGGTGTGAGATGATATCTCATTGTTGTCTTGATTTGCATCGCCCTGATGGCTAGCAATGTGGAGAATTTTTTCATGTGCCTTTTGGCCATTTGTATTTCTTTTTTGAGGAAACTTCTGTTCATTTCTTCCCCCCATTTTGTTCATGGGGTTGGAGGTTTTTTTCTTGTACAATTCTACTTGTGTCTTGTATATCCTGCATATTAATCCCTTATCAGATGGGTATTTATTAGGTAAATATTCGTTCACATTCTGTGGGCTCTTTTTGTATTTTTGTCACTGTTTCTTTTGAAGTGCAGAAGCTTCTTAGTTTGATGTAGTCCCATTTGTGTATGTTTGCTTCCACTTGCATGGGGCTGACCCTGTGTTAATGTCCATCATTGGTCCCCTGAGTGCCTAGAATGACCCCTGAGTATAGAGCTAGGATTAACCCCCGAGCACCTCTGGGTATTTATTATAGGATAAAACTCATTTTTAGGGTGTTCATTTTTTAAAAGTTTTTGTTGAGTATTGATAACAGTGTCTCACATGTGCTGTAATGCTGAGCCATCTTCCTAGCCCCTGTAAGTTTTAGTGCAATTATTTTGTAATCATCGCCTGAATCAGAATGAAGCTCAGTTTCATTACCCTCAAACTTTCTTCACGTGGTACCTTTTATAGTCTTCTCTTTGATTTTATTTCTGTATGTTTTTCCTTTGAGGTTGGGCACTCCCAGCTGTGCTCAGGGTTTACTCCTGGCTCTGTACTCCATGATTCTTATTCCTGGTAGGCTCGAGCGACCATATGTGGTTTTTGTTTTCTGGTTTTGCTTTGTTTTGTTTTTTTGGCCACAGCCTGTGGTGCTTTGATATTCCTGGCTCAGTACTCTGAAATCATTTCTGGTGGACTCTGAACCAACTCCCCCTCCCCCGCCGCCGTTTGATTATTTTATGTGGCAAAGTGTATCATTCTTTCATGTTTCTGGATTTGGAATCAATTATAGGTGTTTCTACTCACCCACTGCTCTTTTTTTTTCTCATGTGTAAGATTTTAGTGCCATAAATTGAAATCCCTGATCCATTTATAGTTATTTTTATGAATATTTGTGAGACACGGATTCAGTTTGTCTTTTCAAATGGCTAATTTTTGTAAATTGAAACATTAACCGTACCATATTTGTATACTAATTCATATACGCTTGACTTTCTTGGTGTTTTTCTTCCTTTTTATTGGTTTATTTATTCATGACACATACCAAGTAGCTAATTTTATGAGCTATTCAGAGTTTTTCTAGTTCTTATTTTTTTTCCCTTTTTGGGCCACACCCGGCAATGCACAGGGGTTACTCCTGGCTTTGCATTCAGGAATTACTCCTGGCTGTGCTCGGGGCACCATGTAGAATGCTGGGAATCAGACCCGCGTCAGCCACGTGCAAGGCAAACTCCCTACCTGCTGTGCTATCATTCCAGCCCCATTCCTAGTTATTCTTATGTTCATTTTTCCACAAGAATGTTGGAAACAATTTACTCTGCTCCAGGGGAAAAATGTGTGCATTTTAAAAGTGGAATTGCGTGAAATTTATATATTAGTTTTTGAAGGACTTTTATTTTTGCTTTTTTAAAAATTTTTTATTAGTGAATCACCATGAGGTACAATTACAGACTTGCAAGCTTTCATGCTTGCATTTCAGTCATACAATGATCGAGTACCCATCCCTCCACCAGTGCCCATTTTCCACCACCAATGGTCCCAGCATCCCTCCCACCACCCCGCCCCGTCCCCTCCACCCCACCCCGCCTCTGTGGCAGGGCATTCCCTGTTGGCTCTCTCTCTCTTCTTTTGGGTGTTGTGGTTTGCAGTAGAGCTATTACGTGGCCATTATGTTCAGTCTATACTCTACATTCACCCTGCATCTCCCCTCCCAATTGGGCCCTCCTAGCACCCTTCTCTATCTGAGCTGCCTTTTCCCCCAGCATGTGAGGCCGGCTTCCTAGCTGTGGAGTAATCCTCCTGGTACTTATTTCTACTAATCTTGGGTATTGGTCTCCCATTCTGTTACTTTATATTCTAGAAATAAGTGCAACCTGAGAAGGATTTTTAGTGCCTTTGTTATGTTGGGTTATCCTAACCAACAACAAACGATATTTTCCCCTCAATTTTATTTTCATAATGTTGTTCACAAGAATTTATTACATTCAGTATCCCAACACCAATTCTACCTTCATTACACCTTCTCACCCCCATTATTTCAGGTTGTCCGTCCACCAGTTAAGCCTGCCCCCAAAGAAAGCCATAGGTAATTTATTTTGTATTGTTTGCTATGAATAATATGTTACAAATGATTCAGAAATGTTTTCTTTGAGGAAATTGTGTGATGATTTTTGTATCTCACCCTAGAGCCATTAAACCCAACAAGGGATATTTTTATATTTATTTAATTCTATGTTTCTTTGAGGAGTTTTAAAAAGTTTTACTTAAGATACAATTTGTAGTTTATTTTTCTTTTGGGGTCATACCTGATGGTGCTCATGGCTTATTCCTGGCTCTGTTGTCAGTGACCCCTTGTTTCAGGGCTCAGGGCCCATTTGTCATACCAAAGATTAAGCCAGGTCTGCCACATTTAAGGCAAGCACTTTGACCCCTGTACTGTCTGTCCAGCCCTGTTCAAGTCTTTTCATTATTTATATGTTTACTTATTATTTTGGCCAGACTCTGCAGGGCTCAGGGTTGATTCCTGGCTCTGCATTCAGGAATTAGACCTGGTGGTGCTAGGTGGATCTTTTACTGGGAATAGAACCCAGGTTGGATATGTGTAAGGCATGTGCCCTACCCAGTGTATTCTTCATCGGATCCCTCAAGTTTATGTATTTATTTATATTTGTTTTTGGACCATACACGGCAATACTTAGGGGTTACTCCTGGCTCTGTACTCAGAAAGATTCCCTGGTGCTTCTTAGGGCATCATTTGGGATACCGTGGATCAAATCCGGGTCTGACACTTGCAAGGCAACTGCCCACACTACTGTACTTTTACTCTGACCCCTCAAGTTTATTTATTTATTTATTTATTTATTTTGGGTTTTGGGTCTCACCCAGCGATTCTCAGAGGTTATTCCTGGTTCTGCACTCAGGAATAACTCCTGGCGGTGCTTGGGGAACATATGGGATGCCGGGTATTGAACCCAGGTCACCCACGTGCAAGGCAAATGCCCTACCCACTGTGCTATCACTACAGCTTCTCAAGTTTGTTTTTAATTTTATTTTTGTTGCTGATTATTAATGGGGTTATTTCTCAGTTAATTATTTCTAGGCGATTACTATTTGTATTCAAGAGATTGTTTTATTTGTAACTATATCCTATTTTTAACAAAAATTTTAATTAGGCATTGTGATTTTAAGTAAATTTTGGAATTTTACAGTGAGCATTTAGGTTTTCTATAGTACTATCACATCTAATCTTCAAAGAAATATGGCTTCATCTTTTATTTTTCATTTATATATTTTCTCCTAATTGTATTGGAAGATAGCATTGCACTGTAGCACTGTCCTACCGTTGTTCCTCAACTTGCTGGAGCAGGCACCAGTAACGTCTCCATGGTGAGATTTGTTGTTCCTGTTTTTGGCATATCGAATATGCCACGGGGAGCTTGTCAGGCTCTGCTGTGCGGTCGGGTAGCTTGCCGGGCTACCGGGGAGGGACGGAGGAATCGAACCCTGGTTGGCCAGGTGCAAGGCAAATGCCCTACCCAATGTGCTATTGCTCCAGCCATTAAATAGGTAAATAGTTCATGAAGTCACTTGTGCTGTTTTTAGTCGTTTCTATTAAAGATGCTAGATTTGGGCAGAAATTTTGTGTCTGTGATTATGTTTATAATGTATTCATCATTTTTTTTGTTCTTTTTGTTATTTGTCCCTCTCCAGTGATGCCTGGGAACTTTCCCTAGCTCGGTGCTGGGGGATTACTTCTGGTGGTGCCTGGGGGACCATTTGATACCAGGGATTGAGCCTTGGTGGCCTACCTGCAAAGCATATGCTGAAACCCACTAAGTTTTCTGTTTGATATTTTCTTTTTGTGACTCTAGTAAAAATATTATTTTGTTTTTGTTTTTGTTCCTCATTTGGCAATAGTCATGGCTTTGCGCTCAGGAATCGTTCCTGGTGGTGCTCGGGAGAATGTATGGGATGCCCGGGATTGAACGTCATTCGGCCGTGTGCAGGGCAAGCACTTTACCAGATTTACTGTTGTCCTGGTGACACCAAGCTCTACTCAGGAAGTACTCCTGGCTCTGTGCTCTGGGATCTCTCCTGGGAATGATTGGATATGTTAATTGGGGGGGGGGGAGAATTTTGAGTCTTAATTTTTATCACTATTTTTAAACTTTTTATTTCTACTTTTAATTGAGTCACTGTAAGCTAGACCCTTACAAAGCTGTTCAAGATTAGGTTTCAGTCAGTGTTCCAACACCCATCTCTCCCAAGTTTACATTTCCCAGCACCAGTGTCCCCAGTTTCCCCTCCCATTACCTTCCCCCCACCCCCCAGCCTGCCTCTATGGCAGGCACTACTCATCCCTTCATTCACTTTTTAAATGGGACATTTCCTATTATATCCTTGAGTAACTTTTTTTGTCTTGTTTAGGGGTGCCACACCAGTGGTGCTAAGGGATCACTCCTGGTCGGGCTCAAGGGACTATATGGGGTGCTAGGGATTGAACCCGGTTGACTGCATGCAAGGCAAGAGCTCTCCCCACTGCCCTGCTCTAGTTCCCTCCGTATACCTTTTTATAGTTAATCTTCATTCATCACCTGGTTCTAGCTTCGTCTTTTATACTCAGTATTTAAGTTTTGTTTGTCAAGCATTCTGAACATTTTATTTCTAATAGTGTGTCTTTTTTGTAAATAAATAGATACGGTGAGATTGTTACCATAAATCTGGTACAGGATAAGAAGCCTGGGAAATCCAAGTGATTTCTGCTTCCTTTGCTATGAAGTCCAGCAGAGCACAATACTGGAGGTTGACAATTTTAATGGCATCAAGGTGGGTATAAGTAATAAACAGGATTTCGCTGAAGGTTTCTGATGTAGTAGTTTAGTTTTATTTTTCCCCTGGTTCAGAAAGTCCCAGGGGCCACCAGGATGAGACATAAAGAGTTTCAGGGGTGTGGAAAAATGGTTCTAGGAAGGAATTACATGGGCCTCTGCCCCAGTCAGCACTTTTTTCTTCCTCAGTATTAGCTATTTCTCCACCCACCCAGGGAGGCCTTTGTTTCTTACCTTTCCCTCCTCACCACTGTAGTTCTCCAGCCCAGGAGAGTGACTCGTGGAGAATTTATCAATGATTGCACCAATAATCAGTAGTTTCAAGGATAGCATGGAATGGGGATATAGGTTTCCATTTTATGGAGCCTATATTCAAATTGACTCAAAGAAGGAATGGTTTTCAAAACATATTTTTTCTTTTCGGGTTGTATGCAGCAATGCTCAGGGGTTACTCCTCGCTCTGCACTCAGGAATTACTTCTGGCCTTGCTGGGGATGGAATGCTGGGGATCAAACCTGGATCCGTCAGCTACAAGGCAAATGCCCTACCCTCTGTGCTATCGCTCCGGCCCCTCAAAAATATTTATTTATTTATCTATTTATTGCTTTTTGGGTCACACCTGGCAATGCACAGGGGTTACTCCCGGCTCATGCACTCAGGAATTACTGCTGGCGGTGCTCAGGGGACCATATGGGATGCTGGGAATCGAACCCGGGTCAGCCGCGTGCAAGGCAAATGCCCTACCCGCTGTGCTATCGCATCAACCCCTCAAAAGTGTTTTAAATGGGAAATAGGATAGATGAAAAGAGGTAGATTAGACTTAAAGATAAGACTAAAACCAGACCTGTATTGGAACAATAAAAGCTGGACTTTGGGAATGTAGAGTGCCTGATGCCTATAGAATTAAGTATGTATCGGGGACTAAAGTGATCCTACAGTGGGTAAGGCTCATACCTTACCTGTGGCTGACCAGGGTTATGATCTGGACACCCTATATGACCTTCTGAGCACATTCAGTAGTGGCTCAACTCCCCCCACCATCAAAAAAGAATTTTTAAGTTTATGCTTGAAAAATGAAATGGTTTTGTTTGATGTGAGTAATTACTATTTTGTTCCTTGCACAGAGTTTGTGTTTCACAGCAAAGTATAAGTGTGAACTAGTCACAAAATTTCCCAGAGTTTTTTTTTTTTTATGTCATGACATAAATAGAGCACAAAAATATTTGTATGGCACACAGGGGTAAACTGACAGATGATGCTAGTGCACTTGCCTCAGAGGCTCAGTAGCCCTCAGGCCCCATGTGGTTGCCCTGAGAGCAGAGAAAATTGCTAGCTGGGAAAAAGTGCTCAAACACACCAGTTGGGCAAACAGTGTTGGAGATTTTCCCAGAGATTGAATTATCAGGAAGTTGGTGTGGATCACTTAGTTTGGAAGGAGGGCTGTCTTTGATGATGCGTTGGCTTTTTGTCTTAGATCAAAGGACAAACTATTCGAGTAGATCATATGTCTAACTATAGGGCTCCTAAGGACTCAGATGAACTGGATGATGTGACCAGACTGCTTCAGGAGAAGGGCTGTTGGGCTCACATGCCTCCAAACAGTTCAGCTGAGGACTCTGAAGATGACAAACCCACCAAAAAAAAAAAAAACACACAAAAGAAGGTAAAATGTTATGACCAAAAAAGATTCTAGGTGGTCTTAATTGTTTTTTTTCTTATGAATAAAGCTGTTTATGTAACCATAGAAAGGTATGTTTACTTTCTAATAGGAAATGTTTATATTCAAAGCTCTCTAGAAATCATGACTTAGTAAACTTGTTTATGTCAAGATACAAATGTAGATCCTCAATTTTTTTCTTTTTGGGTCGTACCCGGCAATACACAGGGGTTACTCCTAGCTTTGCACTCAGGAATTACTCCTGGTGTTGCTCGGGGGACTATATGGGATTCTGGGAATCGAACTTGGGTTGGCAGTGTGCAAGACAAACACCCTACCTGCGGTGTTATTGCTCCAGCCCTGATACTCATTTTATTTTATCTCGACTTCCCTAGAGAAAAGTAAATTTAAAGAATATACTGATGTGCATACACACTTTCTAGAAAATCATTGAAGACATTTTCACAGCTCATCATTTTTAAATTGGAGGATGATAATTTGAATCTTTTGACTCTTCATCTTATAGACTTTGCTCTTTTTTGCTGTCTTGCCATGAATATACTATTAAAATTCAAGTTATTAGACTGGATGATAATAGTACAGCGAGTGGGTAGGGCGTTTGATTTATACACAGAACCAGAGTTTGATCTCTTGCATACCATGTGGTCCTCCAAGCACCACCACCCCAACTTCAAGTTAATTTTTGGGGGGTGGGAGGTCACACCCGTTGGTGCTTTGGCTTACTCCTGGTTCTGCATTTGATGCAGTGTATTTAGAAAATAAGTACTTTGGGGGAGAGCTTTTTATTTTTTCATTTCCTATTTGTGGCTCCCTTCCATTTTTTTAAATCTCCAGACAAAAAGGGGAAAAAAGAAAATGAAGACAGAAAAGTGGGAGGTACAGCCAGAACCAGAGGTCTCCTGTTCATCACCCAGAAGCAAGATGCTAAAGGAAAACGATTCCCCCGAATGTAAAAAGTTCATCAGCAAGAACTCTGAAAAGGTTCTGAAGTCAGAGTCCGGGGAGGGGATGAAGCAGTACCACAGCTCCCCTGAGGTCAGGACAGACTCCCACTCCAGAGCAGAGGCCATAGAAAGGGAGCCAAAGAAGGAGAAGCCCAAACAGGAACACAGGTCTTTAAGTAGGAGGGAGGAAAGGGAAGAAAAGAACAGGGATAGGAACAGAAATCAAAGATCAGATATGCAAGTTCGCTGGCAGGCACAAGGAGCGTTCTGAATGGCATGGTCATAAGAATAGGAGTAAGAGCAGTGATAAATCCCACAGGTATCAAAGATCCTGGCACTCCTGGGATTGGGGATTCCCCCACTTCCAGAGACTACAGGCATCACTGAGACTGCAGCCAATTGAGTTGCTTCGTAGAATAGGACATGGAATGGTGTGTTCTTGTGTGTGTGTGTGTGTGTGTGTGTGTGTGTGTGTGTGTGTGTGTGTTGGGTCCCACTAGGAGCTACTCATGACTTACTCCTAGCTCTGTGCTCAGGGGTCAATCCTGGCAGGGCTCAGGACCATATGAGGTTCTGGGGACTCAACTTAGGGCAGCTGCATGGAAGAGAAACACCCTGTCCACCGAACTGTCTCTCTGGCCCCAGATTTGAACTGTTCTAAGAAGCAGTTTTTAGAAAGCGAAACCAATTATTTCTCTCTTTTGATATGTAAAATCTTTTGAAGCTCAATTATTTTATTCGCTTGTGTATCAATCCTTGAGAGAGATATACTTCCTAAAGTCTGATATCCTTACTTTTTTTGGGCGGGGAAGGCAGGTAACACCTGGCGATGCTTAGTGATTCCTCCTGGCTCTGCACTCAGATATTACTCTTGGCAGTGCTTGGGAGACCATATTGGATGCCATGGAGACTGAACGCAGGTTAGCTATGTGCAGTTCCTACGCCTGACCTGCTTTTTTATCTCTCCATTTCCTGATATTCTTAATTTTTATGCACAGTTTGTTGTCCTTGGGAATATATTTGCCATAAATCAGATTACATGTGCTAAAAATGGTTCATATATAGATCCAAGAACCTATAACCCCCCCAAGTAGGATGAAAAATATTTAAGAAATGGGAAAATAGGTGTTCTTGATTTTTGATCTGTGTTTGATGACTTTCCATCTGGCAGATAAAACCATAGAGATGTGTGACTTAATTCGGGTTAAGTAGTGTGACATAGATACAATAATGAAGCTGTTAGTCTGTTCTGTGTATATTGAGATGTGTCTTTTCCTGAATCATTTTGTTGTTGATACATTCCCACATATTTTCCTTGCAGTCTATATTTATTGAGAAATTGACACAACAAAATTCACCTCGTACAAAAATGTAGTTTTTCAAAATTGCCTTAAAATTGGTTTGAAATATTGTGAAGGTTCTCCTG